>NC_047523.1:37173617-37524403 GCF_902827115.2 Pseudochaenichthys georgianus | reverse complement strand
TCTGTGATAGGTTTCTTACATTTTTTATTGAAAAAGTATCCGCTCTTAGGCTAGCCCACACTAGTGCTACCCCAGATTCTGCTCCTTTTCTGTGCCCTGCTGTCCTCGACCACTTTGAGCCTGTATCCCTCACTTCTCTCTCGGATGTTGTCATGCACCTGCTGCCGACAAACTGCACCTCAGACAGCATTCCCTCTCGCCTTCTCAGAGATGTTTTTGATTCAGTTGGAGCAAGTATTTTATTAGTCATAAACACCTCTCTTAGCTCAGGTTGCGTCCCAGCTGCCTTCAAACATGCTGTGGTCAAGCCACTGTTAAAAAAGAAAATCTCGACCCCTCAATTCCCGCAAATTTTAGGCCCATCTCCCAGCTACCTTTTTTATCCAAAGCCCTGGAGTGAGTAGTCTACGCCCAGCTGCAGTCTTTTTTAATCTCACATGGAATCCATGAAAAGTTTCAGTCTGGCTTCAAACCAATGCACAGCACTGAAATAGCCCTTTTAAGAGTTTTTAACGATCTGCTCCTAGCCGCCGACTCAGGTAGCCCAGCTGTCCTGGTGCTATTAGACCTAACAGCTGCCTTTGACACAGTGGACCATAGCATCCTGTTGTCACGGCTTGAACAGTCCGCTGGCATCACAGGCTCTGCCCTTGCATGGTTCAGGTCCTACCTGACAGACCGCAGTTTTTCAGTGCAGCTAGGTGCCTTCTCCTCTGCAAAGGCCCCTCTTACTTGTGGGGTTCCCCAAGGCTCTATCCTGGGCCCCATCCTCTTTTTATTGTATATACTGCCCCTAGGTTAAATCCTCAGAAAACGTAACATTCCCTTCCACTGCTACGCTGACGATGTTCAGATGTATCTGCCTCTCAAAGGAAATGACAAACACTCACTACAGCAGTTGATGGATTGCCTGACAGAAATGAAGTCCTGGCTGAGCAGAAATGTTCTTAACCTCAACGAGAGCAAGACTGAGGTCATCTTTTTTGGACCCCAACCTCCAGCCTCTTCTGTTGACATTCTGGGTCCTCTTAAAACAAACATCCTCCCCTCGGTCATGAATCTTGGAGTGACTTTTACTAACACTTTTAAATTCGACAAGCAGGTCAGCAGCGTAGTGAAATCCTGCTTTTTTAAATTAAGAGTATTGGCCAAAACCAAGTCTTTTTTATCTTTCAAAGACCTGGAGAGAGTTATCAACGCCTTTGTGACCTCGAGACTCGATTATTGCAACGCTCTATACGTGGGTATGGACCAGGCCTCAATTAAACGCCTGCAGCTAGTGCAGAACGCAGCGGCACGTCTCCTCACTGGCCACAAAAAGCGTGACCACATCACCCCAATTCTGGTCTCATTGCACTGGCTTCCAATTCGGTTCCGAATTGATTTTAAACTCCTTGTATTTGTTTTTAAAGCACTAAATGGGCTGGCTCCGGCCTATATAGCTGAACTCCTCCAGCGCTACACCCCAGCCAGAGCGTTAAGGTCTGCTGACCAGCTGCTACTGGTAGTGCCTAAAACCAGGCTAAAAACCAGAGGGCACCGAGCCTTCGCGGCGGCTGGCCCCAGGCTCTGGAACACTCTGCCCCTCCATGTGAGGTCGGCCCAGACCCTAGGGGTTTTTAAATCAAAACTAAAAACTCACTTCTTCACCCTGGCCTTCTAATCATAGCAGAGCACGACTCATGACACTTCCCTGTGTTTGATTTTTATATTTGCTGTTGTAATTTATTGTCTTCTGTTTACATCGGTAGTAATGTGTTATTTATTATCTGCATGTGCAGCACTTTGGCTCGACCGGAAATCGTTTTTAAATGTGCTATAGAAATAAAATTTGATTCGATTTGATATATGAATGCACATAACATAATGCGAACAATATCTTATTATTTTTAAAATGTTGCACATTTCTTTTCCACATTACTTCTTTTAAATCAGCACAGCTCTCCACTTTAAATACAGCATATAGTATTTGTCATATGTTAATATTGTACATTTGTTATAAAAGTGTTAAAATAGTTTTTTTAAATAGTTATAATAACAGTCCTATTTGTATTTGCTGCGTATTCTTTTTTTTCTTTTTTAAATGTCTCTTTTTTTAGACATTAATTATTACTTTTGACTTCTGGTTAAATGTCAGGGGAATGCAGCATGTTCAGTGTTTTTGTTCCCAACTCAAATAATGAAGCATTTTGAATTTAACATTACATTAGCCCTGATTCCTTCAACTCGCCCTCAACACAACATTGTTACCTCTGGCTCATATGGGTATTACAGTTATTTATATCCATTTGCCATACTATCTTGTTTTCTTTCGTATAGCACTTTGCAACATTGCTATACTAATACAATAATAGCATTAATATTAATTGAAAGAACACGTTTTTTGTTGGGAATAAATTCAATGTATGGCCATTAGATCAACCTCTGATATTTTTAATATCGAGGAGACTCGAACAACAGGACTTACCTACTTTAAAATTGAACTTACTGTAGAGCAGATGTAACACACAACACTACAGTTCAACATTAACAATACTCTTGTTTCACAGTTAGGTGCCATGCCATTGTTTTAACTGTCCATTATTATGAAACCCCAATAAACCCCAGAAAAGCTCACATTAAACGAAAAGCCATTTTGTTCTACACCAAGATATCGCTAGAACAAATAGCCATTGCTACAACGGCCCATTGTTCTTGAAAAAACTCTCTCTGATAAAAACAGAATATGTTTGATGACTTGTATATTTGTGTATTACTTTCCAGTTTCATCATCTACTTCCACTTCTACATTCAGAGAACGCAATCTTTGTTTTTGTTCAAATGGTCGCCGTTTCAAAAAAGGCAATGATATAGTAATAAATGATTGCCGTGTCTCTGCCAAGAGACCCCCGACTAATTATAGCTTGCCATCTTTTAAAACCTCCATGATGTTATTGTGAATGAGGTGATGGATAAAACTTAGAAGAAGAATGTAAACAATTTGCTCAGAAGCATTGTGCTTGATATCGACTATCTTGATTTGAAAAGCCAAAATAAAAAAAATATATATGACTGACCTTTCCTTTGTTTCGCAGTCCCACCTAGCAGCACCCTCATAATTCCTCTTCTCTTTGTTTAAAGTACTGTATTCCTATAGTCCAACTTTACGAAACAAGTATAATGTGTCATATTTGGCATAAAAAGGCAAAAAACTATAGTCTTTATGAGAATGTTGAGAGACATAGAGTCAGTTGTCCTCCTCGACAAGGTACCCAATCCCTGTAAGAATGTACCAAACCTCTGCATTCTGTTGGCTTCAATGGTAAACTGCTGAGTTAGATGGTTCCCGAGGGGGAGGGACTACTCATTCTTTACGTTAGTCAGGTATAAAAGGAAAGGGTTAAACCAGGTAGATATCAGTTCACCAGCAACAGCACATCTACAGCCAACATGAGCAACACCGGCATGAACATGAGGGGCAAGGTACTTTCAGAAGTCTTTTTGTGATAAGCAGAAATAACTGTTTGCAATATCCATGTGTACCTTGCTAATCTATTTCTAACCATTACAATTCCCTTCTTTCAGATCACCTTCTACGAGGAGAAGAACTTCCAGGGTCGTTCTTATGAGTGCATGAATGACTGCTCTGACATGTCCTCCTCCCTGAGCAGGAGCCAGTCCTGCAGGGTGGAGAGCGGCTGCTTCATGGTCTACGATCGTTCCAACTACATGGGAAACCAGTACTTCATGAGGAGGGGCGAGTACTCCGACTGCATGAGCATGATGGGAATGAGGGACTGCATCAAGTCTTGCCGTATGATCCCCATGGTGGGTATACAACTGTAACCGACGATTCTACTATGGGTGACCACCCGACAACTCTTTACATTAAATCATTCATTGATAATTCTTCTCCCCAAAGCAGCACAGAGGCCAGTTCAGGATGAAGATCTATGAGAAGGAGAACTTCGGTGGTCAGAGTCACGAGATGATGGAGGACTGTGACAACGTCATGGACCGTTACCGCATGAACGAGTGCCAGTCCTGCAACGTGATGGACGGTCACTGGCTGATGTACGAGCAGCCCCAGTTCAGAGGCAAGATGATGTACATGAGGCCCGGAGAGTACAGGAACTTCAGAGACATGGGCATGAGCGGCCAGAGGTTCATGAGCATGAGGCGTATCACCGATTCCTGCTAAATGTTCACTGAATGTTTCCTGAATTCATAAAATGCCAAATAAAAAATTAACCTTGAATGTGACTTTTGTCATGCTTATTGTCCAACTGTTAAAATCACACATTATTCATTGAAATTAATTATATAAGATTTATTTGACAGTAGGCAACTATTAGCAATGAAAATGTTGATCCTAACATGTTTTATATCTGAGGAGAAATTTGTTGCAAGATTGAAAAAAAAAAAAAACAGAATGCCTTACCATTGATATTGGATGACGGATTAATAGTCTGGGCTCATCAACAAGGCCCAGGACCCCCAATGAAACTGACTTTTATCCATCCCAGAAAAAACATTATGCATTATATATAACAGAGCACATTTCTCTGTTAATCTCTAAAAACAGCCAGAAACCTCAGGTTCTTTTTAATGTCCTCAACTCGATCATAAATCCCTGTGATGCTTCTTTGGTTGTGCCATCGACTACTCTCTGTGATAGGTTTCTTACATTTTTTATTGAAAAAGTATCCGCTCTTAGGCTAGCCCACACTAGTGCTACCCCAGATTCTGCTCCTTTTCTGTGCCCTGCTGTCCTCGACCACTTTGAGCCTGTATCCCTCACTTCTCTCTCGGATGTTGTCATGCACCTGCGGCCGACAAACTGCACCTCAGACAGCATTCCCTCTCGCCTTCTCAGAGATGTTTTTGATTCAGTTGGAGCAAGTATTTTATTAGTCATAAACACCTCTCTTAGCTCAGGTTGCGTCCCAGCTGCCTTCAAACATGCTGTGGTCAAGCCACTGTTAAAAAAGAAAATCTCGACCCCTCAATTCCCGCAAATTTTAGGCCCATCTCCCAGCTACCTTTTTTATCCAAAGCCCTGGAGTGAGTAGTCTACGCCCAGCTGCAGTCTTTTTTAATCTCACATGGAATCCATGAAAAGTTTCAGTCTGGCTTCAAACCAATGCACAGCACTGAAATAGCCCTTTTAAGAGTTTTTAACGATCTGCTCCTAGCCGCCGACTCAGGTAGCCCAGCTGTCCTGGTGCTATTAGACCTAACAGCTGCCTTTGACACAGTGGACCATAGCATCCTGTTGTCACGGCTTGAACAGTCCGCTGGCATCACAGGCTCTGCCCTTGCATGGTTCAGGTCCTACCTGACAGACCGCAGTTTTTCAGTGCAGCTAGGTGCCTTCTCCTCTGCAAAGGCCCCTCTTACTTGTGGGGTTCCCCAAGGCTCTATCCTGGGCCCCATCCTCTTTTTATTGTATATACTGCCCCTAGGTTAAATCCTCAGAAAACGTAACATTCCCTTCCACTGCTACGCTGACGATGTTCAGATGTATCTGCCTCTCAAAGGAAATGACAAACACTCACTACAGCAGTTGATGGATTGCCTGACAGAAATGAAGTCCTGGCTGAGCAGAAATGTTCTTAACCTCAACGAGAGCAAGACTGAGGTCATCTTTTTTGGACCCCAACCTCCAGCCTCTTCTGTTGACATTCTGGGTCCTCTTAAAACAAACATCCTCCCCTCGGTCATGAATCTTGGAGTGACTTTTACTAACACTTTTAAATTCGACAAGCAGGTCAGCAGCGTAGTGAAATCCTGCTTTTTTAAATTAAGAGTATTGGCCAAAACCAAGTCTTTTTTATCTTTCAAAGACCTGGAGAGAGTTATCAACGCCTTTGTGACCTCGAGACTCGATTATTGCAACGCTCTATACGTGGGTATGGACCAGGCCTCAATTAAACGCCTGCAGCTAGTGCAGAACGCAGCGGCACGTCTCCTCACTGGCCACAAAAAGCGTGACCACATCACCCCAATTCTGGTCTCATTGCACTGGCTTACAATTCGGTTCCGAATTGATTTTAAACTCCTTGTATTTGTTTTTAAAGCACTAAATGGGCTGGCTCCGGCCTATATAGCTGAACTCCTCCAGCGCTACACCCCAGCCAGAGCGTTAAGGTCTGCTGACCAGCTGCTACTGGTAGTGCCTAAAACCAGGCTAAAAACCAGAGGGCACCGAGCCTTCGCGGCGGCTGGCCCCAGGCTCTGGAACACTCTGCCCCTCCATGTGAGGTCGGCCCAGACCCTAGGGGTTTTTAAATCAAAACTAAAAACTCACTTCTTCACCCTGGCCTTCTAATCATAGCAGAGCACGACTCATGACACTTCCCTGTGTTTGATTTTTATATTTGCTGTTGTAATTTATTGTCTTCTGTTTACATCGGTAGTAATGTGTTATTTATTATCTGCATGTGCAGCACTTTGGCTCGACCGGAAATCGTTTTTAAATGTGCTATAGAAATAAAATTTGATTCGATTTGATATATGAATGCACATAACATAATGCGAACAATATCTTATTATTTTTAAAATGTTGCACATTTCTTTTCCACATTACTTCTTTTAAATCAGCACAGCTCTCCACTTTAAATACAGCATATAGTATTTGTCATATGTTAATATTGTACATTTGTTATAAAAGTGTTAAAATAGTTTTTTTAAATAGTTATAATAACAGTCCTATTTGTATTTGCTGCGTATTCTTTTTTTTCTTTTTTAAATGTCTCTTTTTTTAGACATTAATTATTACTTTTGACTTCTGGTTAAATGTCAGGGGAATGCAGCATGTTCAGTGTTTTTGTTCCCAACTCAAATAATGAAGCATTTTGAATTTAACATTACATTAGCCCTGATTCCTTCAACTCGCCCTCAACACAACATTGTTACCTCTGGCTCATATGGGTATTACAGTTATTTATATCCATTTGCCATACTATCTTGTTTTCTTTCGTATAGCACTTTGCAACATTGCTATACTAATACAATAATAGCATTAATATTAATTGAAAGAACACGTTTTTTGTTGGGAATAAATTCAATGTATGGCCATTAGATCAACCTCTGATATTTTTAATATCGAGGAGACTCGAACAACAGGACTTACCTACTTTAAAATTGAACTTACTGTAGAGCAGATGTAACACACAACACTACAGTTCAACATTAACAATACTCTTGTTTCACAGTTAGGTGCCATGCCATTGTTTTAACTGTCCATTATTATGAAACCCCAATAAACCCCAGAAAAGCTCACATTAAACGAAAAGCCATTTTGTTCTACACCAAGATATCGCTAGAACAAATAGCCATTGCTACAACGGCCCATTGTTCTTGAAAAAACTCTCTCTGATAAAAACAGAATATGTTTGATGACTTGTATATTTGTGTATTACTTTCCAGTTTCATCATCTACTTCCACTTCTACATTCAGAGAACGCAATCTTTGTTTTTGTTCAAATGGTCGCCGTTTCAAAAAAGGCAATGATATAGTAATAAATGATTGCCGTGTCTCTGCCAAGAGACCCCCGACTAATTATAGCTTGCCATCTTTTAAAACCTCCATGATGTTATTGTGAATGAGGTGATGGATAAAACTTAGAAGAAGAATGTAAACAATTTGCTCAGAAGCATTGTGCTTGATATCGACTATCTTGATTTGAAAAGCCAAAATAAAAAAAATATATATGACTGACCTTTCCTTTGTTTCGCAGTCCCACCTAGCAGCACCCTCATAATTCCTCTTCTCTTTGTTTAAAGTACTGTATTCCTATAGTCCAACTTTACGAAACAAGTATAATGTGTCATATTTGGCATAAAAAGGCAAAAAACTATAGTCTTTATGAGAATGTTGAGAGACATAGAGTCAGTTGTCCTCCTCTACAAGGTACCCAATCCCTGTAAGAATGTACCAAACCTCTGCATTCTGTTGGCTTCAATGGTAAACTGCTGAGTTAGATGGTTCCCGAGGGGGAGGGACTACCCATTCTTTACGTTAGTCAGGTATAAAAGGAAAGGGTTAAACCAGGTAGATATCAGTTCACCAGCAACAGCACATCTACAGCCAACATGAGCAACACCGGCATGAACATGAGGGGCAAGGTACTTTCAGAAGTCTTTTTGTGATAAGCAGAAATAACTGTTTGCAATATCCATGTGTACCTTGCTAATCTATTTCTAACCATTACAATTCCCTTCTTTCAGATCACCTTCTACGAGGAGAAGAACTTCCAGGGTCGTTCTTATGAGTGCATGAATGACTGCTCTGACATGTCCTCCTCCCTGAGCAGGAGCCAGTCCTGCAGGGTGGAGAGCGGCTGCTTCATGGTCTACGATCGTTCCAACTACATGGGAAACCAGTACTTCATGAGGAGGGGCGAGTACTCCGACTGCATGAGCATGATGGGAATGAGGGACTGCATCAAGTCTTGCCGTATGATCCCCATGGTGGGTATACAACTGTAACCGACGATTCTACTATGGGTGACCACCCGACAACTCTTTACATTAAATCATTCATTGATAATTCTTCTCCCCAAAGCAGCACAGAGGCCAGTTCAGGATGAAGATCTATGAGAAGGAGAACTTCGGTGGTCAGAGTCACGAGATGATGGAGGACTGTGACAACGTCATGGACCGTTACCGCATGAACGAGTGCCAGTCCTGCAACGTGATGGACGGTCACTGGCTGATGTACGAGCAGCCCCAGTTCAGAGGCAAGATGATGTACATGAGGCCCGGAGAGTACAGGAACTTCAGAGACATGGGCATGAGCGGCCAGAGGTTCATGAGCATGAGGCGTATCACCGATTCCTGCTAAATGTTCACTGAATGTTTCCTGAATTCATAAAATGCCAAATAAAAAATTAACCTTGAATGTGACTTTTGTCATGCTTATTGTCCAACTGTTAAAATCACACATTATTCATTGAAATTAATTATATAAGATTTATTTGACAGTAGGCAACTATTAGCAATGAAAATGTTGATCCTAACTTGTTTTATATCTGAGGAGAAATTTGTTGCAAGATTGAAAAAAAAAAAAAACAGAATGCCTTACCATTGATATTGGATGACGGATTAATAGTCTGGGCTCATCAACAAGGCCCAGGACCCCCAATGAAACTGACTTTTATCCATCCCAGAAAAAACATTATGCATTATATATAACAGAGCACATTTCTCTGTTAATCTCTAAAAACAGCCAGAAACCTCAGGTTCTTTTTAATGTCCTCAACTCGATCATAAATCCCTGTGATGCTTCTTTGGTTGTGCCATCGACTACTCTCTGTGATAGGTTTCTTACATTTTTTATTGAAAAAGTATCCGCTCTTAGGCTAGCCCACACTAGTGCTACCCCAGATTCTGCTCCTTTTCTGTGCCCTGCTGTCCTCGACCACTTTGAGCCTGTATCCCTCACTTCTCTCTCGGATGTTGTCAAGCACCTGCGGCCGACAAACTGCACCTCAGACAGCATTCCCTCTCGCCTTCTCAGAGATGTTTTTGATTCAGTTGGAGCAAGTATTTTATTAGTCATAAACACCTCTCTTAGCTCAGGTTGCGTCCCAGCTGCCTTCAAACATGCTGTGGTCAAGCCACTGTTAAAAAAGAAAATCTCGACCCCTCAATTCCCACAAATTTTAGGCCCATCTCCCAGCTACCTTTTTTATCCAAAGCCCTGGAGTGAGTAGTCTACGCCCAGCTGCAGTCTTTTTTAATCTCACATGGAATCCATGAAAAGTTTAAGTCTGGCTTCAAACCAATGCACAGCACTGAAACAGCCCTTTTAAGAGTTTTTAACGATCTGCTCCTAGCCGCCGACTCAGGTAGCCCAGCTGTCCTGGTGCTATTAGACCTAACAGCTGCCTTTGACACAGTGGACCATAGCATCCTGTTGTCACGGCTTGAACAGTCCGCTGGCATCACAGGCTCTGCCCTTGCATGGTTCAGGTCCTACCTGACAGACCGCAGTTTTTCAGTGCAGCTAGGTGCCTTCTCCTCTGCAAAGGCCCCTCTTACTTGTGGGGTTCCCCAAGGCTCTATCCTGGGCCCCATCCTCTTTTTATTGTATATACTGCCCCTAGGTTAAATCCTCAGAAAACGTAACATTCCCTTCCACTGCTACGCTGACGATGTTCAGATGTATCTGCCTCTCAAAGGAAATGACAAACACTCACTACAGCAGTTGATGGATTGCCTGACAGAAATGAAGTCCTGGCTGAGCAGAAATGTTCTTAACCTCAACGAGAGCAAGACTGAGGTCATCTTTTTTGGACCCCAACCTCCAGCCTCTTCTGTTGACATTCTGGGTCCTCTTAAAACAAACATCCTCCCCTCGGTCATGAATCTTGGAGTGACTTTTACTAACACTTTTAAATTCGACAAGCAGGTCAGCAGCGTAGTGAAATCCTGCTTTTTTAAATTAAGAGTATTGGCCAAAACCAAGTCTTTTTTATCTTTCAAAGACCTGGAGAGAGTTATCAACGCCTTTGTGACCTCGAGACTCGATTATTGCAACGCTCTATACGTGGGTATGGACCAGGCCTCAATTAAACGCCTGCAGCTAGTGCAGAACGCAGCGGCACGTCTCCTCACTGGCCACAAAAAGCGTGACCACATCACCCCAATTCTGGCCTCATTGCACTGGCTTCCAATTCGGTTCCGAATTGATTTTAAAATCCTTTTATTTGTTTTTAAAGCACTAAATGGGCTGGCTCCGGCCTATATAGCTGAACTCCTCCAGCGCTACACCCCAGCCAGAGCGTTAAGGTCTGCTGACCAGCTGCTACTGGTAGTGCCTAAAACCAGGCTAAAAACCAGAGGGCACCGAGCCTTCGCGGCGGCTGGCCCCAGGCTCTGGAACACTCTGCCCCTCCATGTGAGGTCGGCCCAGACCCTAGGGGCTTTTAAATCAAAACTAAAAACTCACTTCTTCATCCTGGCCTTCTAATCATAGCAGAGCACGACTCATGACACTTCCCTGTGTTTGATTTTTATATTTGCTGTTGTAATTTATTGTCTTCTGTTTACATCGGTAGTAATGTGTATTTATTATCTGCATGTGCAGCACTTTGGCTCGCCCGAAAATCGTTTTTAAATGTGCTATAGAAATAAAATTTGATTCGATTTGATTTAATATATTAATGCACATAACATAATGCGAACAATATCTTATTATTTTTAAAATGTTGCACATTTCTTCTCCACATTACTTCTTTTAAATCAGCACAGCTCTCCACTTTAAATACAGCATATAGTATTTGTCATATGTTAATATTGTACATTTGTTATAAAAGTGTTAAAATTGTTTTTTTAAATAGTTATAATAACAGTCCTATTTGTATTTGCTGCGTATTCTTTTTTTTCTTTTTTAAATGTCTCTTTTTTTAGACATTAATTATTACTTTTGACTTCTGGTTAAATGTCAGGGGAATGCAGCATGTTCAGTGTTTTTGTTCCCAACTCAAATAATGAAGCATTTTGAATTTAACATTACATTAGCCCTGATTCCTTCAACTCGCCCTCAACACAACATTGTTACCTCTGGCTCATATGGGTATTACAGTTATTTATATCCATTTGCCATACTATCTTGTTTTCTTTCGTATAGCACTTTGCAACATTGCTATACTAATACAATAATAGCATTAATATTAATTGAAAGAACACGTTTTTTGTTGGGAATAAATTCAATGTATGGCCATTAGATCAACCTCTGATATTTTTAATATCGAGGAGACTCGAACAACAGGACTTACCTACTTTAAAATTGAACTTACTGTAGAGCAGATGTAACACACAACACTACAGTTCAACATTAACAATACTCTTGTTTCACAGTTAGGTGCCATGCCATTGTTTTAACTGTCCATTATTATGAAACCCCAATAAACCCCAGAAAAGCTCACATTAAACCGAAAGCCATTTTGTTCTACACCAAGATATCGCTAGAACAAATAGCCATTGCTACAACGGCCTATTGTTCTTGAAAAAAGTCACTCTGATACAAACAGAATATGTTTGATGACTTGTATATTTGTGTATTACTTTCCAGTTTCATCATCTACTTCTACTTCTACATTCAGAGTACGCAATCTTTGTTTTTGTTCAAATGGTCGCTGTTTCAAAAAAGGCAATGATATAGTAATAAATTATTGCTGTGTCTCCGCCAAGAGATCCCCGACTAATCATAGCTTGCCATCTTTTAAAACCTCCATGATGTTATTGTGAATGAGGTGATGGGAAAAACTTAGAAGAATGTAAACAATTTGCTCAGAAGCATTGTGCTTGATATCGACTATTTTGATTTGAAAAGCCAAAATAAAAAAATATATATATGACTGACCTTTCCTTTGTTTCACAGTCCCACCTAGCAGCACCCTCATAATTCCTCTTCTCTTTGTTAGTACTGTGTTCCTATTGTCCAACTTTACGAAACAAGTAAAATGTGTCATATTTGGCATAAAAAGGCAAAAAACTATAGTCTTTATGAGAATGTTGAGAGACATAGAGTCAGTTGTCCTCCTCTACAAGGTACCCAATCCCTGTAAGAATGTACCAAACCTCTGCATTCTGTTGGCTTCAATGGTAAACTGCTGAGTTAGATGGTTCCCTGAGGGGGAGGGACTACCCATTCTTTACGTTAGTCAGGTATAAAAGGAAAGGGTTAAACCAGGTAGATATCAGTTCACCAGCAACAGCACATCTACAGCCAACATGAGCAACACCGGCATGAACATGAGGGGCAAGGTACTTTCAGAAGTCTTTTTGTGATAAGCAGAAATAACTGTTTGCAATATCCATGTGTACCTTGCTAATCTATTTCTAACAATTACAATTCCCTTCTTTCAGATCACCTTCTACGAGGAGAAGAACTTCCAGGGTCGTTCTTATGAGTGCATGAATGACTGCTCTGACATGTCCTCCTCCCTGAGCAGGAGCCAGTCCTGCAGGGTGGAGAGCGGCTGCTTCATGGTCTACGATCGTTCCAACTACATGGGAAACCAGTGCTTCATGAAGAGGGGCGAGTACTCCGACTGCATGAGCATGATGGGAATGAGGGACTGCATCAAGTCTTGCCGTATGATCCCCATGGTGGGTATACAACTGTAACCGACGATTCTACTATGGGTGACCACCCGACAACTCTTTACAGTAAATCATTCATTGATAATTCTTCTCCCCAAAGCAGCACAGAGGCCAGTTCAGGATGAAGATCTATGAGAAGGAGAACTTCGGTGGTCAGAGTCACGAGATGATGGAGGACTGTGACAACATCATGGAGCGTTACCGCATGAACGAGTGCCAGTCCTGCAACGTGATGGACGGTCACTGGCTGATGTACGAGCAGCCCCAGTTCAGAGGCAAGATGATGTACATGAGGCCCGGAGAGTACAGGAACTTCAGGGACATGGGCATGAGCGGCCAGAGGTTCATGAGCATGAGGCGTATCACCGATTCCTGCTAAATGTTCACTGAATGTTTCTTGACTTCATAAAATGCCAAATAAATAATTAACCTTAAATTTGACTTTCGTTCCACTTATTGTCCGACTGTTATAATCACACATTATTACATTTAAATTAATTATACATGTTTTTCTGTCAGTTTGGATCCCAACATGTTATCTATCTGATGAGAAATGTGTCGGAACATTTTCTGAAAATAAAAACAGATAATGCCTTACAATTGATATTGGATGAAGGATTAATATACTGGGTAGATGATACGTGACTTTGGGTCATTAAAAGAACACTACTTTCAGTTGTTACTACCAAATTCCTCTTCTCTTTGTTTACAGTTATGTGCTCCTCTTGGTCAACTTCACGAAATCTGTCATATTTGGCAGAAAAAGGGAATAAACTATTTTATTTTTATGAGCATGTTGTGAGACAGTTGTCATCCTCCACAAGGTACCCAGTCCCTGGGAAAAACCCTCAAACCAGTTTTTTGTTTATCACTGTGCACTGATTACCAACCACAGTTCGGGTTTTTGTACTACTGTATGCTAATACTCCCAGACTAATAAACCTGAAAGGATTATGCAGGCTAATCCAGTTTATACTATTATGGGATGAAGGCCACATTAGAGAAGGTGACACCTCTCAGGGGATGCACAGCAGACATCAGAAATGGTTAATGTATTTGGCTACTGATTTTAAACTGGTATTAAATTATGAATTGAACGATCTGGAGTTATTGAGAGTAATGCTGCAAACCTATAACGATACAATTCAAAATGATGTCAAATATCTGTTCAACTACTGAAGTAAATACATCTCTTCTGGGGACTCTGTCTGCATATCAAACAACCACACAATGTATATTAAGCCTTGAAAAACCCTGTACAAAGACTCATGGTTAGAGTATCTCTGCGTACCAGGTGTCTGACAAAATATCAATGTCCTTCAAAGCAGCTATTTATTTCTAAGATGAGGCGCGCGCGTGTGTGTGTGTGTGTGTGTGTGTGTGTGTGTGTGTGTGTGTGTGTGTGTGTGTGTGTGTGTGTGTGTGTGTGTGTGTGTGTGTGTGTGTGTGTGAGAGAGAGAGAGAGAGAGAGAGAATTGTAAGGCATGTGTGTGTATTTGAACAAGTCTCTCAGCCAACAAGCCCAGTCAGCCTGACCTAGCGTGGATGCTAAGCGTTCGTATTAGCATTTTATCAGGTGACCTTCCTGCTTTCTCCACCTCTAGCTATCTTTCTCACTTTAGCCTTCGCTTTGGCCTCAGTAATAGCAGCTCTGTATGATCTTAACTGCACTGAATCACTCAAAACTGCTCGTGGTAGATCACTCTAAGGGCTGAACAATATTAAAGAGGCCCTATTATTCTTTTTGGAGTTTCTATTATGCTAATTTCCAGGTCCCTTTTTGTATTTTGTTCCTCTCCTGTGACATGTCTGCATGCTTAAATGTTAAATGGTCTCTATTTGTCTCATGTATAAAGACCCCTTAGCCTATGACGTACAATGTGTTGAAGCGCTAGCCAATAGAAGCTGGAGTGTTCCATGGTGATGTCATTGTGTTGTTGAAGTAAACAAAGGAGTTCAATGGAGGCGTTTCGGGGGGGGGGGGGGGACAGAAGACTATTTACATGCACACAAACCTATATAAACACACTACTAGAAAAGGAACACCCCAAAAAGCATAATAGGGTCTTTTTAACCCGATGACATTTTTAACTGAGGTTAAACACTGGTTAGGACAAAAGACCAGATTTTTTCTCTGACTCTTCCACCACAGCGTGTCTCTGATTCTGAGGGTGTCTGCACATGCAGTGTTAAAGGGGCGTAGTAAACAGTTTCACCCTCCGCAACAGCAGCATCATCATTTCTCCATGGTCTCCCAGAAGCAGTTTATTGTTGCCACAGCTGCCTGATTCTTAATTACTGCACTGGTAATTAGTGGTTGTCCATCATTTGGATAGAGACTCCAGACTGTCATCCACCCACAGCGCCTTTGGTTGAGTGTGTTTGTAAATGGGGGGAGGACCGGACACACACACACAATGTATACATCACTTCAGGGGACATTACATTGACTTACATGCATTTCCTGGAGACTTATCCTAACCTTAACCATAACCAACACATGCCTAACCAAGTCTTCACCCTAAGATTAATGATTCCCATTATGGGGACCTCAAATTGTCCCCATAAGGGAAGCCAGTGACTGTGTAAACATATTTAGGTCCCCACAAGTATAGTAATGACCGACCCCACACACACACACACACACACACACACACACACACACACACACACACACACACACACACACACACACACACACACACACACACACACACACACACACACACACACACACACACACACACACACACACACACACACACACACACACACACACACACACACACACACACACACACACACACACACACACACACACACACACACACACACACACAGTCAGTCAGTCAGTCAGTCATACTGCCTTCATGTGGATGTGCATGCAGCTGTGACTGATGTTCTAACGGCACACAAGGGGATGTGTTACAGTTTCTCCTGCAGGCAGGGCACAGAACAAAGGAGCTTCTTGGGGGACAGAGGGTTCAATGCTGATTTGCCTCCTTGAACTAAACTAACTCCCAAAATGTTTTCACTTCATTGTCAGAATAAAATTCTCCAACTGAGATGCCATCACCAACCTTAACATCAGACGTGTCTTTTCCAGCAAGTGTATTATACATTTATTTGAGATCTTCCTTTTTTAATCTGAGTGTAATCCCCATGGTCTTGAATCAAGGTTGCATTCCTCTCATCGTAGAGATAGAGATCGAGAGGGCTGAGTGCCTTTTGTCTGATGTCAAGAGCAAAGGGAAGAGTTTCTACATACTTTTGGTTGGACTCTGTTCTGCTTTATGCCATGTTATGTTATGTAAAAAGAAGCAGCTTGATATATAATCACATTGTAAACGAGTCAGAGGTTTAGTTCAAGCCAGGTTTTCTAGTAATTTGTATCAGGATGTGTTGACTATAAGAATGCTCAATATACAGTTTTAAAGAGGCCCTTTTATGCTCCGGAGTTTTCCCTTCCCTGAAGTGTGTTCGATAGGTTTGTGTGCATGTAAATGGTCTGAAAAGACTAAAATCCCTGTGTTCCCTTTAGAGGGAGTTTCTCTCCCACACACTCTGAAGCTGAAATACCTCCATTGGACTCCTTTGTTTACTTTCGCGACATCACTATGTTACACTTGCACTTCTATTGGTTAGCTCTCCAACACATTGTACATGATAGGCTAAGGGGCGGGACATCTCTAAGCGGTTGACCAATCACAAAAGAGCTGACAGCTATGACGTATGAGGTGTCCGTCTAGTGTTGTTATTAGGGATGCACGATATTGTTTTTTTGAAACCGATACCGATACCTTCCTGCTTCTCAAGACCGATACTAAACATTTTTTTACGCTACTAATTATTTTAACGCGATTAACGCATGTGTATTTTTTTTCCTCGGCCGCCCCGTAGTTTCAGAACGCATCGAGTTTAAAATACCATCTACAAGCTGATGCTGACAGCCCTGCTCCTACCGCCCGCTAGTGGCAGACCACACTTCCACGCTCACGGGCAGGCACCGACTGGCCACCTGGAGGACCGGGAGGGTGTGTGTGGCGCGAGCGAGAGAGAGAGAGACCTTACGTGCATTGTTGTTGTTAGCATCTGGTGCTAGCTAGCTGCGCTAACGGATATAAGGAGCTGTTTAAATGAAAACAGAGGAGCGACATTTCGCCACAACTCCACCGAGCACTTGACTTTATGCAGGAAGCAGACAGCGGGACATTGTAGGCACACTCAGCACGGATAGTGCAACATGATTGCAGCGTCCAGGCAGCTCCGGTTCGAGCATATGCCTTGAGTTGCACATAGCTCCAACGCTCGCGAACGCACGCACGCACACACGCACTTTGTATTGTATTATTGTCTTCGTACGCTTTTAACACACCATCGTAGCGATGGCGATGTTTCAGGTGACTGATCAGGTTCGAAGTATTAGGGAGCGCTGGATTTGTGAAGAACTCCCCTCTTCCTAAACCACTAACACCACAGTACTGGCAAAACGGGAGGAGCCGAGTGAAAAACAAGCGCCCCTCATCCCAATCCACCCACACCGCAGTATTTTTTTTTACCCAAAAAATATATTTTATATTATCGGGGCTATTAATACTGGTATCTGGTTTATCGGGATGACGTCATAATTCCTAATATCGGACCGATAATTATCGTGCATCCCTAGTTGTTATAGATAAAGGCAAACTGATTATTTTTCCAGAGTGCTTTATCACACAGCCCTTATTTATATTCTTTGCACACAAAAAAAAAAAAAAGAGCTCATGACATACAATATAACCTTAATCCTAATGGCCGCAGTAATGACTATTACTTAAGAGTTAAGTAAATGGAATTCGATAGACCAAAAAAAACGCCTGAGCTCAGCCAATAAGTTAATGGAAGGTAATTATTCTCTGTCCAGCCATGCTGATCTTGCTCCAAAACAAAAACAGTACTTTAAAATGCCTGTGAATACATTAGCATGAGAGGCCCCGGGGCCCTGTGTGTGTGTGTGTGTGTGTGTGTGTGTGTGTGTGTGTGTGTGTGTGTGTGTGTGTGTGTGTGTGTGTGTGTGTGTGTGTGTGTGTGTGTGTGTGTGTGTGTGTGTGTGTGTGTGTGTGTGTGTGTGTGTGTGTGTGTGTGTGTGTGTGTGTGTGTGTGTGTGTGTGTGTGATCCTACAGAGATGTAGATTAGTCTGTCTGTCTCGTGCAGTAACAAATGAAATGCCCTGAGAGTGGATTCATTTCTGCAATACGTCTTTTACCAAGTATAAGAACGATAAAGACCTTTCTGAACATTACAGCATGGAAACATGTCACAGTAGAAGCACAAAATACAAATGTGAGCCCTGTAAATGAGCACAATATGGCCCGTGAAGGTTGTTAAAACGCTTTTTCCCCCCCGAAACAGAACACAATAAATGACCTCCGTGGCAGCTGCTGGCCTATCAGCAATACCCCTGAAAACAGTATGCCATCTTCTGTCCATGAATGCATCAAATTCCAACAAGCTGATATCTTGATTTAAAAAAACAGAGACAATAGAAAAGGCCTTGGTTAAATACTTCCACACATGATCGAGACGAAAATAGAGAAGACATTTACAATTACAATGTTTACACGCGAAAAATAATCAATTATTCTCAATGAGCTAAAACAAAACATGCCCAACGTTATGCAAGCAAAGCACCAACATGTGTCAAAAGTGCACTCATACACGTCCTTTATGAAAGCACCCATGACAAATTCAAGTGGTTTTCCAGTCATGTGACCCTCATCTCTGGGGGGAAAAAACTCCAACTAAGTCAGTTTTCATCAAGTATTCATGTGTAGCGAGCCCGAGGTTCATTATACAGTATTTTCCATTCCTGGAAAACGGAGAGACCGCTGCTACTGCAAATAACACAATTTTACCGTATTCATTAACATTATCTGATTGCTGCCTGGATGTCAGCCAGCACTCCCATCAGCCCCAGAGGCATTTCCCATCATGGCTTGGATGCACCTGCCTGCTGCAGCCAGTCATCCCCAGAATGTTGCACTGAAGGACTCGAGAGACGGGACTCCCTCAAGGGAATAACTACAGTGCTTTGAAGCTGCACTTACTAAATGGCATCACATAGAGAATAAGTCAAATACTGTCTTAGTTCTATTGCTTTATGGTTTTACCCTCAAGTATAAATCATATCGACTGACAGAGATCTCTTCAGCTGAGCTTGTTTTTAAATAAAATTAAAACCTACACTATTAAGGATTGTTTGAGACTAAAACAAATCCCTGAGTAAAGGAGAGTTCAATCAGCTCTGTTTCCTTCTCCTGTTCAGGTAATGAAGTTAAGTTATTCAGTGTGGGTGTCATTTGTGGTGCAGCCTGAGCGTTGAACAACAGAAACAACACAATGAAGATTAGATTAGTTTTAGTCAATTATTAGATTAGTCGATCCAAAGAGATTTAATCAAGAGATTTAGATAATCAAATAATCATTCAATCCTCCTTTATAAAGACTAATATAGAAATAGTTGTTAGTCTGACTTTTATTAGTAGCCGTCGGGAGTTTTCAATCATACAACATGATTTCTCTCAGTACTGTAGATGTTCAAATATGCATTGGTTAAACCCGTTAAGGACTTCTTGCCCAATAAAAGTGAAACAGTGAAACAGTGTCTCACAGCAAAGTCCAAGAAATTGGTTAAAAGCATATACACATATCATCTTCTATAAGAAATGCATCTAAATATGTTAGAGGTTATTGGGATTTGTATCAGATTTGACGACATCACTTCAATTGCAACAAGGATTTTTCTCTTTAGATTAAATTGTTAACTTTTACTGTCTTATACATGAACAACTCTATGGTTCCAGGGGTAGGTAATTATATTCATATATTTAGAATGATTTATATATGTATTATATAGTTTATAATAATGTCATCAAATGAATAAGATAAGTACTATTTATTTGTAATTTAATATTATTCTTTTTGTATTGTTTATGTATTCATGTATTGTTTTCTTCCAGATTTGAGGGGAAACTGCTAGAGGGTTGTATACTGTAAATGTCTCTAACTACTATGCCACATTGTGTTCAATGGCTGTACACTGTCATACTTAAACCCTTGAAAAAAACCTGAAAGTATTTGATATAAAATAACAGAAGTGCAAATACACCATTACAGAAACCATCTCTAAGATGAAAAATGATATTTACAGAAGAAAAAGCCATGACAGGTTTCAGAGATACAGAAAACTGGGCTCCTAGACATGCAGCCTGTGTGCTTTCAATCACAGCCGAGGACCGAAAACACACCATGCACACCTGAGGAGAGGCTGATGGTAAAACTGCCTCCTTCAACCAGGCATTTGTCTTTTGATTTAAATGTAAATTATAATCATTGTTATACTTACTCAGAGTTACTTCCCGGATGCTTTCACCTGCCTCCCCTCAGATGGATCAGATCCCGATCAGGAGCAGGTTGGAGGCTCGCTCCTCGTCACAGAACCGGATCTGAAGAGGCTCCACAGCGGGCTCCGGCAACCGGCACCGAGAGTAAATCACTCCCAGGCTGCTGGTTCATTTATGTATTTCTGTCCTTCCCCGGTGCAGGTTTGAAAGGTTTTACCGGAGGATCCCTGATTCACGACCTCTCTGCTTTGCGGGGTTCTCCTTGGAAACAGTGCTGCGTTCAGGGGCGGCTCGTAAAATCAACACTCCCAGTTTCACGCGTGGAATATTCGTTCAAAGGTGATGTGTTGTGTGTAATGTTTTATTGTTTGTTTTTCAATATTTATTTGGCTACTTTTGTATGGCAATGCAGTGTATCATCCGAACAAAAAATGCACATTGCCAAGAAAACAAGATTTTCTAATAGGTCCTTTGACAAAGCTTAGTAATAGTAATTTGCCCTGACTTGTGCTTAAGATTATGTTTTTTTTTTATCAAAAAAGCTCAGAGACACTTTTGACTGACTCTCCCTAAGTGAAGTCATAAAAGCAAAATTGAATTGTATTTTTATAGAATACTAAAATATACATAGACTGTATACATGCATGCCTTTTCTATTTCCGACAGCCAGTGAAGGCAGCACTTACCATAGGACAAACGCTCTCACTCGGCTCCTGATTGGCTCAGAGGTAAAAGGCTGGCTGTGGTCTCCCTCAGCCCATATGGCCCTCCTCACCCCCCACGAGCCTCTCATGGTGGATAGCCTCAGATCAGGGTGGTGTGTTTTCTCTCCATCATTCAGCATTCAGAGTCCATTTAGGAGTGTCTACTTGATCCTCTTCGTTTCAACAAAACATATAAAAACATTAGTGAATTGAGTACTGACACTGATGGGAAAATGTGTTGATATTGGGTATACTGATTTTAACAAAAAGCCAACATTGGTCAGTAGTACCACCATGTTGACTGTAATATAGTCACTATATAAATGGAGTAATACTGTACATATCTGTTTGAAATCGTCACAATAAAAACAACAACGTCACTAGTACCATTGCAGTTTAATAAAACCACACATGTTTACATTTCAGTACTGCAGGCAAAGTCATGAACTTGAAACTCAAACAGAACTCAGATTTGAGTCATAAAAAATGATGATTTCACCTTCTTGAGACTTTAGAATGAAAACATTGTGGTTGAAGTTTTTATCTGGTAAATAATAATTCAGAAGGCTATGTCATTGTACGGCTGTCAGAGACCTTGCAATTGGTCTTTTACTTCAGACTTTAAGGCTTTGTTTAAGTTAAGTTGTTAAAAAGTTGAGATTTGACTTAGACGTGCCACCCAATTCTATTTTGCTTTTACAACATTTGCACAAAAACTACTCCACTTATATATTTGATATGTGTTGAAAGAGCAGAATATCTTTCATTCTCCTTCTCTTATTTAACAGTTAACAGTCTAATTACCAAGAGGGATCTGGTGAAGAAGTTAGCATACATTAATTATTAGTCTTTATTAAACAACACCATGCATAAAACATTAATCTCACAAAAGAGATGATTTATGCCAGATTTCACTATTAGCTCATTTCCATCTGCAGTCCCTGGGCGCGTAAACACATGACAACACCATTACAGATTCTATCTAACTTGCAATTATACAGGAAGATCAAACCAGTATATATACCAGTACTTTAATCAGTGTTGTTATTGTGAAACGCACTAAAGCATCATTAATGATAATCCAAGATTTGATATGGTTCTGAAATAAGTGTGTTAACGTTAAGACAGGCGGGTCGAGAATCCATTATTTACAATTGAGATTCCATTTTTGAGTACTTTTGGTAAGGATGTATTTAAAGGTCCCGTGTCATGGCCATTTCTACTGATCATATTTCCATTGTTGTGGTCTACTAGAATAGATTTAAATTGTGCAATTTTCCAAAAAAAATGCTCATACAGCATCTCTGTATAGTGTGTGTGTTCACCAGGTATTCACTCTGTCCTAAACGGCCTGTTGGAGCTCCTTATCGTGCAGTGGGATGTATAAAGGATTTCAGATTTTTTTCTGGTTTTCTGATATTTGTAAAACTTGTAATTTAAGTTTCAGGCAGGGGGGTAAGGTAGGTATGGGTACGTTTATTTATATAGCACATTTTCAGACACAGAGGCACTTCAAAGTGTTCTACATCATCATTAACACTTCACAAGAAGACAACAGAAAGGAACACAATACATCCACATAATGGAATAACAGATTCATGAAAACCATGCATAAAAGAGATACAGAATGGTTTAACAACAACATTGTAAATACAGTAGGTGTTAAAATAAGTAAAATACTTTGTTTGTTTTTTAAAGAACTCAGCGTTAGTTAAGACCTCAGGAAGTGTGTTCCCTTTGTGGGGAGCTACAAAACTAAAAGCAGCTTCGGAGAGAAAACTCTGGAGTTAACTTTGGGATTTTAGCCTTTGCAGACCCTTTACATGCACATAAACCTATAACACGCTACAGGAAAGGGAAACCCCATACAAAGCTGAATAGGGCCTCTTTAACCCTTAGATGCCCTTAGAGTGACTGGACCCTCACTCTTCCATAAGTGGATCAAAAAGGACCCGTATTAGAATAATATGTGTTTTTGTGCCATGTTTGTCATTTTGGTTTAGAAAAATCACTTGTATAATATTTAGTATTATATTTTGGTTCACACTAGAAATATTTAATATTTAATTTTTCACTATTTATAATTTTAGAAAAAAAAAATTACATTTTGAAAAAAAGGTTTTGAACATATCGATGCAAAGATCTCCGCATTTCTGAGACCCTCACAGTGTTCCAGTCCCTTTTCAAAACTCATCTCTTCTCCTATTGTCTACTCGTAGCCCACCCCCCATCAATCCATGCCGGTTGATCAAGTTTGATAGTCCTACACCCCCCACCCTAACCTTCCCTTATATTGGAAAGCGATTTTGAGTCCTTAAAAAGCCCTATACAAATATAATGTATTATTATTATTATTATTATTATTATTATTATTATACTGACAGGTATCAGATCTTGCTGTGTAAAAATAATCTTGCTGAGAGGTATCACTTGTGATGTAGTCTGTGTGGTCCACAGTGAATGTATTCCTGACAGCAACAGGTGATACGAATCAAAGGTTCCCAGAGGAAATGCATGCGGGTCATTTTTGACCCACTTATGGAAGCTTGGGGTAGCAATACAAAAACTACAATTTCTTAAAATGTATAACATTTACATTTAAAATTTGAATGGCATGATATCCAAAACATGTTTTTGGAGGAATAGCTGGAATATGAAATTATGTAAAATGTAATTACAAAGATACTTCAAGAGAACCACCTCACCGGGTCAAAAAAGACCCTCTTATGCATCGAAGGGTTAAGAAAGTGCAGGACTTTCACTTCTGAGACTTCCACTGTTGCAGAAGCAGAAAGAGGCGGACACACAGGAGGATCTCTCTTTCACCGCTGCTACTATCTTAACCTGGGAACTCTGTATATTGTGGCTCCCCCCTCGATGTTGTTGATAACAATGGATAGTTGCTCGGAAACAGAAAACCACCTCCTGCAGTCCAAGGGCAAACACCGCAGTAACCGATAGCTCTGGAGGAGGACGGCCACTGTCTGCCTCGTCCATGGAAACAGACCCCTGCTGCTTTCTGTTCACAAGAGATACAGAGAAACAGGACTCCTCTTGTTGTCATCCAGCTCCGTCTACACAGCACTAGAATAAATAAAAAATAGGATTATAATCACACAAAACATGAGAAAACGAATTATTTATTTTATTGCCTGAAATAAATGAATACTTTGTTATTTGTGTTATGTTATTATAGATCGCATGAAACTAAATAATCATGCTTCATTATTTTTGTTTTATTTATTTGTATTGCCTGAAATACAATAATCCTATTTTATTATTATTTGTATTATTATTATGTTTTTTTTGTCTGTGGCCCTCCATAACCCCCCCAAAAAGGAGGACACTATTGAATAATTAACATATATTATGTATTGTTTTAAATCTATTCAGTGTATTATACACTTTACTTTATGACCGCTTTGAAACCAAACGTGCTATATCTACATGTTTTGCAGTGGAAGAAACTTACCCTAGACTGTAGGTCATGGGTCAAAGGTGAAAGAGTGGGCTAATTGTGAACTTCACTTTGAGCTATGTATTACCACTCTGTTGCCTATTTCTATTTTAGATTATCCCTAGTGTCTCCGAAACCAATCTTCTTCCAATACCTTACTACTCACCCACCCTCATAACATGTCGTTTACGTGGACAAGACCACAGAGTGACAAACTGGTGATAATACGTCCGTGTAATCTCCACATTCCCCTTGTTTTAGATGTTGATCCTTGAAGGCAGCAGAGCATATGGCCTCAGTAAAGTGCAGAGAGGGCAGGAATTTAAGGCTTAGGAATCATTAACAGTTTAAAGAAAGGAAACAGATTATTTTCACTCAGAGACCCTGCAGCCTGTGGAGCTGAAGTGTTTCTGCTGCAGTTCATCAGTCTCTCACTGCCAGACCTTCAGCGGTTCAGCCGGTCTGGATCATTCAGTAATTAGCTTAGCAGCTCAGCCCAGTGATGATGCTCATTTAGTGCAAAAGGTACTTGGTCAGTGTTAGGACCTGTGGGTCGAGATTCTTATATTTACTATGGACACTGATACTCATTTTGAGCTACCTTTATTTGTTAATATGTAATCTAGGGTTGGAAATTATATTTATAGACGGTGGTAATTGTCTTTCATCTTAAAATTGTGTCCAAGTGCTGTACAAAATGAAAATAAAAAAGCGAGTAATAATAGGTTGAACATTAAAATAAACACAAGCACTGAAAGAATAAGAAAATATATAATGCCAAAGAAAAATATATGCGCGTAAAAATAAAAAATGTTCAGAAGACATTTCGAAACTATAACATAACACATTTTTTATAAAGTCTATAGTATTAAACAGCATAGTATCAAATATCATGTCTCAAAACAGAGCAATAGATCCAAATAATACAATTTTTCCGTCCTTTTTCTCTGAAAGAATATAATTTTAGGTATTTCTGGTTTTATAAATTGAATATTTTGAACATTTTCAAAAACATAAATCTTAGTAAATTGAATATTTGTGTATTATATATTCCCAAAAATGTCCAAAAAAAGTCCCATTTATTTTACAAATATCCCGTATAATCCAATATTATTTGATTGATTGTTAATAATCATATGTGTTCTAGAATCCTAATGTACAGTATACTGATATTCATCAAATAGAATAAAAATAAATACAATATATTTTAACATGTAAACATTGAGATTAATGTGTTATTGGGTTAAATATTATGTAGATTTTCTTTCATGCAATTTCTTTTTAAATGGGTTGTGGGAATAGAAACCCATAACATTCGCATTACAGCTGCTGCTCCATCATCATCAAATCTTGATTGACAGACGTCCAACCAATCAAACAAAGGGGAACGCTCCACTTGACCAATCATAACGAAGAGTAGGCGGGACTTAACGGTACCAATGAGGTGTTCAAGGCTCTGCCGTACATGGTTATCGGATAAAAAAAGGATAGCTGAAAGTTTCGGCTCATGAAACTATCAGAATGAATGGGACAACATACTCCAACTTTGACAATCAAGAACACGTCTTGAAATTAGGAGAGACGTTTGAGAAACACCCTAAAAGTGGCTACCATACGGTGCGATGTAAGTGGGATTTTGAATCTTGTCTTTTTACAGTAGCTAACAGTAGCATGCTAGTTAGCTTCGTGGCTATACAATACATAGCTAACAGTGGCATGCTAGCTAGCTTTGTGTCTATAAGATACATAGCTAACAGTAACATGCTAGTTAGCTTTGTTGCTTTAAAATACGAAGGCAGCTGTTTGACATTTAGACATATTTCAATAGCCTTGTGTCTTTGTTGAATCCACCTTCCCGTTTCATTAAGTTGACAGTTCTGTGTCTTCTTTGTCGTCTTAATACGTTTGTTAACGTAACTATTAGAAGCCGTTGATGCTCCAGCTGTCAAAATGTAAGCTAATGTTAGCATTGCGGCAATCTGTACACTACCGCCATCTGGTGGTGACGGTACACAACTACAGCATGGAGGGACCCACTGTCGTGTTGTTTATATATGTGCAACTGTTGTTAATATAACCACACTAATAATGTATAAATTGTGCAAATACTTTCTGTTCTTTTACAGATGACTTCAAGCCAGCCTCCATCGATACATCATGTGAAGGAGAGCTTGAAGTGGGCAAAGGAGAGCAAGTCACTATTACTTTACCCAATTTAGAGGTCAGTAATTGATGAGCATTATACATTTGTGTTTAGTGCCTTAGCTTCCATTAACACATTATCAACAATTGTATGATATTTAGAACATCTAGTAATACAATGTTTTGTTTGTCTGGTCAAAACCCTCTGAGGGAAATTCTCTGGGACTCTGACTTATGACTTCGTAAACGGTTACAATCCTTCCTGTGTTATTCAAAAATGTTAGGGTTCAAGTGCTCCAGTGACGGTCTTCAAGGGGTCCAAGAGGCCGTATATGAAAGAATGCATCCTCATTGTGAACCATGACACAGGAGAGTACAGACTGGAGAAACTCAACAGCAATATAGCTGTGAAGAAGACCAGGTGGGTTAAAAAATTACATTCAATTTATGTTATTACTGTTCTACTTTGTGAGACATTTGACCATCTGTTATTTGAATACAAGTGTCTTCATAAATGTTTACATCTAAAAAATAAAGCTAATTTACAGATTAAATATGTTTTTAATGAGGTGAAAATGTGAACATATCAGAAAAGCGACACAATAAAACTATGTCCTTGTTTGTGTCAAAGTGCTGTACAAAGTTAATAAAAAGAAACCCAAGCACCGAAACATAAGAAATGATATAATGCCAAAGACAAATATATACGTTTACAAATTTAAATCAATGTTTCCAGAAGAAATTTCAAAACTATTTTGTTATACAAAAAAGCATATTATCAAGTATAACCAAAACAGAGCAATAGATCCCAAATAATGCTATTTTGCCGTCATATTTTTGTCAAAGAATACAATTTTAAAGGTATTTCTGGTTTTTCAAATGTTCAAAACCTTTTGGGTTCACATTTTACGGTACCAGATTTTCAGCAGATGGTGTAAGAAACATTGTACATGCCTTTGCTTACTGTATATGTATCTGGTGCATTCCCAGGGCTGAGGGCAGCAGTAAGATCCAAGCTCGCATGGAGCAGCAGACCAGTCGCCTGAAGGAGCAGCCGAAGAGCAGCAGCAGCAGCAGCAGCGGCGGCGGCGGCGGCGGCGGCGGCGGCAGCGGCGGCAGCAGCAGCAATAAAATCTGCACCAGCTCCAAGAGTTCTCCTCCCAAAGAGAAGACCTCCCCGGCGTCTCCCATGGACGACATCGAGAGAGGTAACGTGGTGTCCGGCAAAATATCTTCCAATTAGAGGGACTTTCCTGAGCATAAATGTTGATGGTTCGAGCTAATTATGTTATGCTGCTTAAAGGTCACCTGTTATGCAAAATCCACTTTTTCATGTCTTTTATACATAAACATATTTCTGTCTGAAAATGAGCCGATCAGATTTTGGCCACTTTATGATGTCATGATGTTTTGTCTTGTGTAACCATTACGGCCCGTCCACACTACAGCTTCGTCAGCTTCAAAAACGGTTTCCAACGCGTCCGCCCATTCACTTTGAATGGGGTGACGTCACTTTTCGCCGAACTGCATTGTGGGAAGCAGAGCGGAGCTTTCCTGGCGTTTCAGGCTGCAAAAGTTGAGCAATGTTCAACTTTTGAAGCTTCTGAAGCTTTCGGTGGAAGCGTCAGCCAATCGAATCATATGCCAGTACAAGCTCTAGCCAATCAAACCGCTGCTCGTGTGTCAGGGGCGGGAGATTTATGTGATTGGTCGTTGGTCGAGCTTCAGACACGCCCAGCTCCAAGCTTTTTTTGAAGCTGTAGTGTGGACGGGCCGTTAGCCAATCAGCAACCAAGGTAACCCCCCCCCCCCCCCTCTTATCACCTGAATCTCCTCCTAGAACACCATTGAGTTCTTTGTAACCAAATCTCTCTCAGAGGGGCGTGGGGAGGGGCTCCTTACTTTCATCATTACAATTATTATTATGGGATGCTGCAATGATCTGTTTGGTGTTTGGAGCCAAACACTTCAGAGCCATGTTTTGTATATATCTGAGAGCTATAACCTTTAAGTCATTGATCTTATTTCTTTTGCACACTCTCTTTCCTGTAAATTGGCATCACGTTCACTATTTCCTTCATCTCTGTTTGCCTGTGATCACAGAGTTGATGGCGGAGGTGCGGGTCATGGACCAGCTGAGCAGCGGCGACAGCTCCTCAGACTCCAACAGCTCCTCGTCCTCCAGCAGCGACGACAGCTCCAGCAACAGCGACTCTGATGACGAGCGGACTTCTGCAGCACCTCCCCCCCCGGCTCCAGTTAACCCCAGCATGCCCACTATGCCCAGCATGCCCACTATGCCCAGCATGCCCACTATGCCCAGTATGCCCAGTATGCCCAGCATGCCCAGTATGCCCAGCATGCCCAGTATGCCCATCATCTCCACCAGCACCACCAACAGCAGTCGCCCACAGGAGAGTGGAGGAGGACTCATTAACACTCTCAGTAAGTACTCGGCAGCAAAACTATAGAAGTCAGTTTGACTGCTTCTCAGCCAGACGCGTCTTTATCTTATCAAGCTTTTTATAACGGTAACAGTGACAACAATTTTCAGTAAGTAAGAGAGGAATGCAATGTCAGATGTGTGGGAGATTTAACATGCCGTCTGAAATGTATGCTAGGATAAAATAACTGGTGGGGGAAGCTAATTAATATATTTCAACAACACCATTTTATTTTATTAAGATAAAGATAAAGCACTTGTAGACACATCAGTTAAAGGGGACCTCTGATGCAAAATGCACTTGTTGATGTCTTTTATACATCAATGTGTCCCCGGTGTGTCGGGGGACTCACGCAGCGTCAGAAAACAAAACCCTCTCTCTTTTCCTCCGTACCCAAATCTCTAAAAACTGGGAACAACGGAGCTGATCCAGATTTGCGTCCGATATGACGTAACATCTGAAATGTGGACCCACGGCCCAATCAGAAAGCTGCTATCAGAAACAATGCCCGACTGTTTTGGACGTAATATGGTCGGTGTTTACATTAGCATCGCTAGCACTCAGAGCTAACCTGTACTGGAGAGCATGTGTGTGAAGAAGCAGGAAGTAGAAAGGAACTCACCTTGTGGTATAACCGGCAAGACAGAAAGCCTTTGAGCTCCAGACTGTTTCAGATCCTTGATAATCCATGATATGGCGTTTCATCACGGCAGCATTTAGTTTAGACGGTAGCTGCCGGGTCCCGCATGAGCTCAGACCCCTCCTTTTTTTATCTTTTTTTTTTTTTTAAAGCTTTATACTTAAAATCAGCACTTTAGAAACAGGAAGTGAAATAGAGGGATATGAGGCATGGCTAGAATGATCTGTTTGGTATTTTGAGCAAAACACTTCATAGACATGTTTTTTATATCAAATCAAGTTTTATTTATATAGCACATTTATAAATGATTTTTGGTGGAGCCAAAGTGCTGTACAAATAATAAAAATAGCCTACAGTCGAGACACTTTACAGCAAATACAACAGCACAGATTGTTCAGAATATCAGTACGAGAAAAACGACACCCTCTGCCCTTAGACCCTCTGTCCTTAGACCCTCTGTCCTTAGACCCTCTGTCCTCAGACCCTCTGTCCTTTGACCCTCACATCGTACAAGGAAAAACTTCCAGAGAAAACCCACAGTTTAAAGGGAACATGGAGAAACCTCAGGGAGAGCAGCAGAGGAGGGATCCCTCTCCCAGGACGGACAGACAGACAATATATGCCGTGTGTAATATATTGTTATATATCTGAGACCTATGCTATTGCCTAGAAATAGCATGATCGGTGACCTTTAAGCTAACAGATGAGAGTCGGGGGGGAAAAAGGCAGAGAAAACAGAACTAAACATCAACAGAAATGGATTTAAGCAGAATATTTTCTTAGATAAAATATTGTTAGTTTTGGAAAAGATTACATTTATCTTTCTTGAACACATTAGAACTCTTGGACAGAGACAGATACGGGACTCCATGTCTACTTTACAGCAGACTGTTAAGTAACAGAAAGAGGATAAAATAACAGAGTGAAATGAAACCAAGATAAATAGTGAAGAAATGATACAAATATAATGTTGTTTTAATGACGGCAGTGTTTCCCCTACCATTGTCTTGGAGGGGCGCTGCTCCCCGCCAACGGAGCCCCGCGCCCCCCCTGAAATTCAAGGTGTTTATAAAAAAATATATATATATGTTTTATTATTATTTTTTAAATATATATAAGTGACAGTAGATCTAGATTAGTTGCAATTTGGTATATATAGCACTAGTGCTGAGCGGTACGCCGAACCGGTACTGGACTTGTAAAAAGATTCGGTTCAAGTCCGGTTAAAACCGGAACGTCAGGAACCGGTACTTGGACTCGCAAAAAAACTAGCACTTACGTATATTCTCCTTTTTGTTCTAAACCATCTAAAACCTTCCATAGATCGAGAAATTTGCGCTAAGAAAAGACGAAAAACATCGTGTCGGCTTCTGATATGGCGGCCATTACTGAACTCACGAAGTCTCGCAAAATATCGCAACTGCTCGCGAGATCTGAGTGACGTCAAGGGAAGCTAGCGATGTGATTGGCTTAGACATAGTGTCTTGAGTCTTGACAGTCCACAGTCTCCTCACTGTCCGAGTGACATAGATCAGTGTTTCTCAAACTTTTTCATACCAAGGACACTTAACCAATAAAAAAACACTCGCGGACCACCTAACTCCACAAATATCCAAAAACACATAGTATTTTACAAATCGCCTGAAGATGGTACAAACAAGTGGCCATTGCGGAGATATTCCCGCGAGAGTGCGGAAAACTTAAATGTATTTATTTATTTCAAATGTGAAATTGTACCAATATACTCACGGACCACTAGGGGGTGCTCACGGACCACCATTGGTCCGCGGACCACACTTTGAGAAGCACTGACATAGATGCTTAAGTTAACTATGTATGACATTTGTATGAAAATTGTATGTATGTACATCACTATGTATGTAGTATGTACTGTATAATGTACACATGTAGAGTTGTAGAAAAGACATGGTGCACAGACAGTACAGTACACTCTGACTGTACAGCCACTACAGTGTATACTGGATAGTAGGTGTGTAACAGTGTAATGCGTATAGTGTACTCTACACTCTACCTTTCAGCAAAGCTTTAGGGATTTAGGCTCAGTCAGCTCAGGGACTGTTTGGTTACTTTAGTTTGGTAAATGAAATAAATGTTTGATCTTTGTAGTAGTTCACTGCAGTTGCTGTCATAAGTCATTTGTAGACTAAGTGGCAAAAAGTGTTTTTTTTACATTTGTACTTTGTAGAGAAATGTAGACACAAGTTGGAAGGGAGCGCAATAAACCTGACGAGTTTGAATTTGAGTTGATTATGAGTTTATTTTCAATTGATAATTAGCTCACAATAAGTTCACTTTAGTTACTCACACAAGCCATGGGTTCAGGGGCCTCATTTAAAAAGGGATATACGCTCAAAAAATGGCGTACGCCAGTTTCTACGCAATGTTTGCGATTTATAAAATACTAACTTGACGGGAAAACGTGCGGTCCTCCACGCAAACTCTAACCCATGCGTACGCACTAAGCACAAAGACGGGAGAGACGAGAAACTGCGACACCGTTGGCAGAAGGAAGAATGGAGAGAAATGTGTGGAAATAATACCATAAACAAAATGTTACCTCTCATTTATCATATATGAAGAATTCATTTTCAAACATTGATTAAAGCCAATCTTAAAATGATTAAACAAACGCCTGCTTGAGACTCCTCAGTCACACAAACACATAACTTGGAGAAATAAATAAATACAGAAATAATATCTAATATGTTATTTAAAACCACCTCGAACATGTTGTGTTAATGTTATGAAATGTTTTCTCAGTTGTACGAGCATGGTTTTATATACCATCACGTTTAATCGTTTTTTATGCCGTTCGCCGCCTACTTGATAAGTCGCTCGTAAAACACAGGAGGTATGGAAGCTAAGAACACCATATGTGGTAAATTGTACAGCTGATATAACACAACACATTAGTTGTATTTCCTCTAACTGGTGGATATAGAGTTGCTGCAGTGGAGACGCTGCGCACAGCTGAACGACAGCTGGGACACAAACCACCAAATACAAAAACATAATTCAGATCCAGTCGTCATGACTCCACTCCGGAGGGATCCCCGATCACTTCTTACAGTCTCTCATCAAGGGGGGGTCTCCTGTCCCCGGTACAAACACACTGCCCGAGGAAGGCTACGTGTTTTCTTTTTGTCATGAATCTTTTTCGGACCACTTATTTATTTATGTTGGTGACGATCCGACCTCCATGCTGCTACTCTGGTTCAAACGGCATCCACCAAACAATATGATTTATCTCGACCTCCCCAAAATAACCAGAATCTGACACGGTGTGAGATCTTTTTCAGCTGTTCCGTCGTCATTTCCTGCGATCTCCTTCATGCAGTCAGTCAGTCAGAATGAATGAATGGGTGTTTCTTTGACTATTTATAGGCACATATGGGCGGTACGTGAAGCCCGCAAAAGCTGCACCGCATTTCGAGTCGATTGTGATTTATAAAGGGAAACCGGCGTACGAAGTGCTGTACGCACTTTCCTCGCCGGTACGCAATGTTTGGTGAATCGGAAAATGTCGGAACATTTCTGTACCTATTTTTTGGATTTCTACTACGTAAGCAACCTTCCCACGTGAATCCTACGCACGGCGTTATGAATGAGGCCCCTGAACCTGAACCTCTGGACTTGAGTCCGGACCTGAATGCGAGTCCAGGTACGCAGCACTATATAGCACCAAATTGCAACTAATCTATATCTACTGTCACTTTTCACGTTGAACATGTGCTCTTTTATTAAATAAACTAAACGCTTTCATTTTAAGTTGTGAGTTTAGTGTTTTTGACCCTAAGAAACACTGATGCATTAATCAATAAGAATAATCCACAGCTCCTCTCTCTGCTCCATATTAAAAAATATATATATCCCAATGCCCCCCCCAAGCAGTACACCTCGGGGAAACACTGGACGCCTCATGTATTTAAGCATCTTAATCTCATTGTTCATTTCGCTACGTACCTGTGTTGCAGAGAGTGACCTCCAGCTGAGTGAATCCGGCAGCGAGAGTGACTGAACGACACGAGGACGTGTTTGGACATCAGTAGGACCTTCAGTGAGGAGTGAAGGAACAGGGAACAGACCTGTCAGTGTCTTACTCCCTTTAACACGGGACTCTGTCCTTGACATATTCGCATTTCTGCTAGCAAATATCATTTGTTGCTTCGCCGCCAACAAACTTCTATTTTTATCACATTTTTTGCTTTGTGATCTTTTCTTTCTGGTGTGAAAACTGTATGTTACAATGATGCCTTATTTCAGAGTGGCATGGTGGGATTGGTGTAAGAGAAGCAGTAAATGATAACAAACCATCACGCCAGGTGTTTCATCTCACTGGGTGCACATTAAGCATATCAGAGGCAGAAATACGGCGCTGGTTACAGAATGTCGTGCAGATGGATATGTTTCCCCATCACTCAGTCCCTAACCACCTCTGGAGTTCCTGCATTTCAGCTTAGCGACATTAGGATAGTTTGTCGTGCCTTAGGTCAGATTTCTGTAGATGGCTTCAGTTCAGCTGCATTCGTTTCTGATGGGAAACATTCATCCGTGACAGCTGATAGTGATCGTATAGTGATAGCTGATAGCTGCCCGTCGGAGAGCGCAGACCTCTGACCGGGCCAACAATAAAAATCATGCCAGTAGTTTTTCTGTAATAATGCTAAAAAAACAAACCGAATTGAAAACATCAGATATATAAATGGAGGTAGTAATTATTTTTTCTCAGGATAAACTACAGCGATATTTATCTTCTACTTTTGTTGTGACGTTAGATGTAGAGCTTTTTTCTTTGTAAACCCAGCTGCAGGACAAGAAACTATTTAAATGTGAAGCTCGAAACATTTAAATAATTTAAATTGACATTTCTACTATCTACCTAGAAAGTTGTAGCTAAGTGTTTCTTCATTACACACTCTGAAGTCATCATCGTAGCGTTGTGAACAAACTGAAGAGTTTTGGTCTGATATTTATTCTACTAAAGCTGTGTTGATCTTTACCAACCCCTGAGGGATATATCTGTCTCTTTAGCCATGAGACACTCCCGAAATGTCCCACAGCTATTTGCTAAAAGTGTCCGTCTTCTGTTTGACACTCGCGGGTAGTTTACCGTTTATTTAAAGTAACGTTGGCATATCACAGCTGCCTCTTTTGACTCGGAACAAGGTCGATAAGAGCGGACTTTGTCGGCCAGAAAACCAAAACAATCAGCTGAAAGACGCTAAAATGCTCGCTATTGCTTCAGGTAAGGTAATAATTAATATTGATCATTGCAGCTTTAAGAAGTAAGATGTCTTGAAACCTTGATTGCTGTGATATCTCGGTTTATAAGTAGTTCTGATTTCTTGCGAAGTAGTGCGCTTAGTTGACTCAGTGAGGGTCATGCTTTGTAGCTTTAAACCTGCAATACTTGAATCTAATTATTTATATTTTCAAAATATACTCGAACATCAGCAAATTGCTTAATATATTTTCTATATATATATCAAAAGCCAAGCAATTGGAAGTTAGTATGAACTGTATTGCGCAAAACAAGCCAGATGCTTTGATGCTGCACCTCAATGCGAGTCTTTAAGAACTTGGTGTGCCTTTTTGTTATTTTCCTTTATAACGTAGGCCTTCTTCTTGTTTTGCCACAAGCCCCATTTCCCTGCTGCGCCCGACTCAGCGTACAGGAAGTTGCTGTCTATGTCTCAGCCTTTATTTGGCATCCCAGCTGAATAATAAGTGTTGAAGATGTCTTAAAATGTTTCAGCCTTAAGGAGAACGGTGGCCTCAGAGAATCATTTGTAAACTATTTGAGAGTAATTTCTTTTTAGAAAAATAAAGATTTTAATAGTTTTTGTGCTTTTGCATTGCCTAATATGTGTTTATTTATTTTTGTGCAACCATGTGTGGATTTTATTGTGATTACATAACATTTTTCTGATCGTAGTGACCCTGAGGTTACGCCCGGTTACTGCAGGATATCCTGGACGTAAGCTTCCTTCCTTTTTTTTATTTCATTTTGTTCCCATCAAGGGGGAAATTAAGTGCTTTGATTAAGTCATAGTTTGGCACAAGCTTTTTTTCTTTGTTGGATCAGAATAGAGAAACAATAGAACAGTCATTTTCTATTCAACATTAGTACAACAACTGCGTTACATTTGTGAAGCTTATAATGATTTTGTCGAGGCCAAAAAAGCAAGGTGTTCTTTCGACACATTTTGTAAATGCCAATAACAGTTTAACCAATGAAGTCATCCATTAAACTTTTAACTAGGCATCTAAAAAAAACACGCTGTTGTTCATATCACATTTACAGGCCAGAAATTGTGACGACATGTTGACAGTCTTGTTTGAGTCACAAGCAAAGACAGTAAGGTGTTACCATGTAAGCTAATAGATAGGTACCGTGTACGTATATACTATTAATTGTAATTATACGAGGTCCGAGCCGGTTACAACCTGAAGTCTTTGTTACGAACTGAGTCAAATAACTGTTGTTGCAATTTGTAAACACAAGTAGCACTGAAAATAGCTGATAAACAAATGTTATGCCACACACACACACACACAGCTCTACACTGCAAGATTGATCCAAGTACACAATTTACTTGACACATGAATACTAATTAACTAACCACAAAAAAAGTATTGTACAGATTTATCTGAAAGCAAAGTAGAAGTCGCCCTCTGGAGGCAGCAACATCTGTGAATGCAGCACAAATACACGAAATGCATAATAAATATTCAATTTTAATGTATAGTTTTTGAGAACCCATACACTATTATACAATACATATCGCTGTCATCATGTGTTAGGACGTGTGTAATCATACTGAATGGATCAGTTTTCCAAAAGGCACTTTAATACATTGCACATATAATAATAATAGATGTATTTTGTTTGCGCTTTTACAGGTGCTCAAAGACGCTTTACAGATAGGCTATAGTGAAATAACTCTTAATAACTCAATAAATACCTTTACCTACATATTGAGCTCAGCAAGGTCTAAATTATTTAGTGAGTAGTCTAGTTTTAGACAACCCATTGAGTTTAAGTGACCCAATACAATATTGACACACAATAAACAAGACAAGAGGCATGGTGCACAAAAAGCAGTGGAAAAGAAAAATGACTGGACCGATTGTCATGAAACTTATTGGAAGTATGTAGCATGTTCAGAGGAAGAACCCATAGAAAATTGGATCCGATCCCAATTACTGGGAAGACACACGTCATGTTTTACTTGTATTAATATTGCGTATACGCTCTTCGGGTGCCCGTGTTTTACACCTAAATACGTTATTATATACGTTAAACCTGTTAAAAATGTTAAATATCACTACTCCGATGTGTTTTTTAGTAATCAATCTTCTCTTATAAGTACATAATCCGCTTATTGGTTTTGCATGTGCATGTTACAAACATGGAGATTTATGATAGGGTCACAAAGTCCACAGTTGGCTCAGAGCCTGGGTTTAAAAAGCGGCCCTGCAGCTATAAACAGGGAGCCATTATTATCTGACACACACACACACACACACATACACACGCGCACACACCAACACACACGCTGCTGTCGTGCCTGTTTCTACCTCAGAAGCTGCAGGAAAAACACCTGCAGTGAAAATGTTGAGGAAATCTCTGGTGAGCCTCGGACTGCGGGTGACCAGGCAGCAGCACGCCGGGATTCAGACGGCTAAAGCCGGCCTGAATGCGGGGAATCATGCGGGCATCCACCGCCGTGACGCAGCCACCACCACCACCGTGATAAATGACTCCGTGAAACAGAAAACCATCGATGATTTAGGCGGACCGAGTTTGATGTCCACTTTAAACTGGCTTTTTGTAAAGGGCTATTTCAGAAAGGCGCAACAAATGCAGGTACGTGGAGGGATTCTGTGGATAAAAGGACTGCTGTGTTGTTGTTCGGTTTCGACCTGTCCGACCATATTATTTATGTAAACTTAATGTATGGAGAGACTGTCTTCGATTGCATCACAAGTTAAAATGACCGTAAAGCCTTAGTAAATGAGTAGTTAACACAAAGTAAATACAACCATTAGTGTACTTATTTACCTCTTTTGGCAGGTCTCTGTGCAGGCAGACTGTTATGAAGTTGTGTCTGCTGTGGTTTTGTATATAATATACACTCCCTAAACCCAGTGCTGAAGGGAAATGTACTCAAGTGTATTTGTGTTGCTGGCAGCATTGACACATGAAATGTTAAATCAAGGTCACACTCTCAAATATTATAACAATGTTGTCATGCCAACATTGCAGAAAAGTCTTTTTTCAGCATCTCACATGGAGATTTTCTCTGTTTTTCAATTATATTAACATATTTGGGTTTTACATTGACAACTTGACATTTAAAGACATTACCTTGGCATCAGAATCTGCAATGCTTTTGTACCTATTGTCCTGACATTTGTTTTACACAACACATACAATACATTTATGAAAACTAGGATACTAATACAAGGCTTTACCTTACACGTTTAATTGCTGAACCTGTTTTTCCACAGAAGAAATTTGCATCTGTACTCCTACGTTTCTTCTCAATCTGTTTAGGACATTCAGTATAGCCACAATAATGAAGGCATTATATTGTGATTAATAACATCTACGATAGGTCATAGTGTAAAGAGAAAGCACCTGCACCACCATGCATAACATCTTGTTAAAAATTCACAGTCCCTGTAACATCATAGTATTACTTTTGTGCAATCTGAACACATTGATTAAAAAAGGATTCTTAAGGTAAACAAATAAATAGAAAGTTAACTCGTTATAAACCTAAAGTGTGTTTGAGAATCAATTCAAGTATAACAAAACTCAAGTTCATATTTCCTTAGACCTTAAGTAAATTGATGTGTTGAACATATGAGTTTCAAATGGATCCGTCCTGCAGGAGGCAGCTCAATATGTGAGGTTCTTTTTAAATCACATATCCAATATCTCCATACTGCCCACAGATTGAGCACAGGAAGATCTACGGCCCTCTGTGGAAGTCAACGTTCGGGCCTCTGGTCGTAGTGAACGTGGCGACCGCTGAGCTGATCGAGCAGGTCCTGAGGCAGGAGGGGAAGCACCCGGTCCGCACAGACATGCCCCACTGGAGGAGATACAGGGAGGTCAGGAACCATGCCTACGGACCCCTGACTGAGTGAGTAAACCCCCCATACCAACTATGTGTAATATATGCCGTTAATTACAATATATATCTGGCTGCTCTCATTACAGATGTGTATTTTTTTTTATCTTTAAGATTTTTTTTATGCATGCTTCTTAGTAAACATTAAACTGTTTTTGGCTCTTTCTGCTGTAACAAATGTAAAAATCTCCTCTGTGGGACGGATAAAGGTATCCTGATTCTGATAGATCTTCCAGCTTGATTTATTTGATCCCGTCCACAGTAAATTCCATAGTAGTTGTAAAACAGTCTTCAGAATAAACTCCTATAAGGACTCCTCAGTCAGAGTGAGATTCATTGTTTGCACACAAGTCCCTCGTGTTATTTACAACTCATTAAAAAAAAACACTTCACCCCACAGTATTGAGGGGTTTGCTCACAGTATTGAATGAATGTAAGTCGCCATGGAAGCATCTCCCAAGTGACATTTAATGTAATGTTAAAAGCAGAACAAAACATACTGTCCAATGTTATAGATACTTATTTAAAATAGGATGTCATTTATATAGGTCCTATGTAAGTATAATTCCTCGGAAACTACTGTATTAGTTGCTTTGTACTTTGTACTCTATTCATAACTAATCTTAAGGCTCCAGTCAGAGCCAGTCAGGAGGACAATTGTTGTTTTTGATGGTCTAATAGCAGCTTTTCTTCGCTGTTATCAGGTTTTTCTTGTCAGACCTGTTGAGGCAGCGCTCGTGATCGTCAGTTAATTTTGTTACAACAGAGAAAAGCCTGAACTCTTAACCCTAAAACCTCCTGAATTACTCCAGCTGTTGCAAACATGTTTCATCCATTAGGTTCACAAGTGAGAGTTGTTTAACCAAATGTGGTCTTTGGCTCTTTCAAGACTATTGGACAGTACGTTTAGTGGAGTATAGATGCAAGTAAGGAAGTAAGGAGTCATATTCAACTACACTGGTAATGAAGCAATCTGTCAACACTCAATGATGTGTTTTTAATAGTTTTTTGATGGAGAGGATTGCAATGACTCAGGCTTTGAATACACTTTCATATTTTAGTGTATATTTTTACAAAATGTTTGAGGCTAACTAGCTTAGGCTTGAGGCTACACGTTTTCATTTGATAGGTTGTCACTAGCAAGGACCTATCATTGTTTATTTATTATTTTTCATATGTGTATTTTGGGTTGAATAAGTTGAAAATACCAAAATAAAGTAAACTTCACAAGGAAAATTTAACAAGTTTACTTTACATTTCAAACAAAGTTCCAAAGGGCTTTCACATTTAAACGGAAGAGCTTAAACACACACAGCGAACAACATTTACCAAATACCAGCAACACATCATTAAACAAAGAGAGTTTGACAAGGTAATATAACATATATAACATGTGAACAAACAATTAAAAGTAAATAGGGGGTTTTAAAGTGTGTTAAGGACCACAATCCCATGTTACAGAACAATACATTTGAGTTTGACGAACGTTTATTAAACCACTTTATCTAATTTTGTTTCTATTATATTCTGTTTCTATTTTATTTTATTTACTTGCACTATTATCAGTTTTATTGTGTTGCACTGTTGGAGGAGCCTGTGACCTAAGATGTTCATTGTCATAACTACACTGTAGCTATTGTACAAATTACAATAAAAGCCTTGAAACGTGAAACCTTGAAGCCCATTTTCTTGTATTAATCTTCCTTGTTTTTTGGTAGAATGGGAGCCAATTGGCAGCGCATCCGCAGCATCCTGAACCCTCGGATGTTGAAGCCCAAACACGTCTCCTCCTACACGAACACCGTCAACGACGTGGTGACGGACTTCATCCACAGAGTGGCCTGGCTCAGGGATAGAAACGGAGGCGGAGTGATGGTCAACGACCTGACGGAGGAACTCTACACATTTGCTTTTGAAGGTCAGGAGTGAACAATTCAGCTGTGGAAAGTCAACAGAAAACATCTGGATTAGCAATAGAGAGGTTATTAGAGGGAAAGAAATGCAGTTAGAAGAAGTTACTGGTGAAATACATCTTACGTGAATGAGAGAAGATCAACTGAGTTATAGTTCAACACAAGTTTAATGGATAATTACATTTAAAGTGTTCTGCAGGATGTCTTCCTTCTGTTAATCTTTAAAGTGAATCAATGATATCATCTAAAAAGTACTAGACATAACTAGAAGCAACATACCACACACATACAGAGCTGAAAGAAGAACTTAGATCCTTTACTTTGTGTAAAATAAGTAGTTGGTTCATTTGATCCTCTGCTAGTAGAATTAAGAAGTATAATCAGCTAAATGTACATGAAGTAAATACTTGTGGCCCTTTTCACAGTATTTTATTATTATATAATGATATTGTATCCTGTTTTAATCACTGAGACATCATGTAAGAGCCTGTTAATGTTGCACTTTTTCAAAATGGATTTCTTGTCTTTCAATACGCAAAAGTAACTCATCATAAATATAAGTTTTGAATAATTGTAGTGGAGTAAAAACAAAATATATGTCCCTGAAATGTAGTGGACTAGAATTAAAATACCATAAAATGGAAATACTCAAGTACGATTGTGTCAAAACAGTACTATTAGCAAGTATTGTAGGCTACTTTTAAATGTAGGTAATATGATTAAGAAGTCGGGACCTTAATTTGACCTTGGTGGAAGAATTTCCCAGATGCTTTACGTAAACTTACAAATATAAGTACCCTAAAATACTCAAGTGCAAGCCCTAAATTCAGAATGTAACTTAAATACAATTATTAACTGTGCAGAATGAGGAGCAAACTTTAGATATTACTTGTTCATACTTGCAAAATAACGATTACAACCACACTTCTTTATTCTTGCAGAGCAGAGAATTAGTCATCCATTAATACATCACTGTGTTATTTGTGTGCTGTCAGTCAGTCAGAGCGTAAACTCTGACACAGAAGTTGGGTGTTTTGGCCTTGACCCCTGATTAGATACTACGTTTATGTACACAGAGAAATTAGTTTGACATTTTTAGGAACATGCTTATTTCATTTTCTTCAGAGAACTCAAGGGTAAGAATGATACAGCTCTAGTGTTTTTGTGCTAAATATGAAGCTACAGCCACCAGCTGGTTAGCTTAGCTTAATTTAGCTCAGCCTTAAGACTGGAAACAGGCTGAAAAAGCAAGTCTGGCTTTATCTGGTTTAATATGTATAATAACAAAGTGAACAAAATATGAATGTATGGTTTTAGAGAGGTTTACAGCTTACAAAGCCAAGCTAGCTGTTTCCCTCCGTGTACAGTCTTTTTGCTAAGCTAAGCGCTAAGCTAACTAGCCGTAGATTCATATGTAACTGGCAGCCTTGACAGTGGTATTGTTTTTTTAAATCAAACTCTGAGAAAGAAAGCAGATAAACATTCCCTAATATTTCAATATATTCCTTTAAACAGCAGCTTTCTTATACAATTATGGATTAACTTTCTATATCATGCTTCTACGGCAACAGGGCTGTAAGACATGAAGAATAACACAATGAAGACAATAATATTGCAGCAGCAAACGATTATATGTTATAAGGCTGTGTCCTGTTGTAACTTTGTAATGCCACATAGCCAGGGACTATTTGTTTAAATAACCAGTATAGTGTGAAATAATTGAATCCGACCCCATCAAACAAATGTGGTAAAAAATGGATCACAATAATATCAGCCAAAATCCCCCTAAATCAATGTTTCACTTTGCTAAAAAAAAAGAAGTGAATTGTTATTTATTGGCCAAGGTGTAAGATGTGTACACTTTGCTTAACTAAACCACCCCTTCGTAGCCAGGATAGCAAACAGACGAGTTATAATATTTGTTGTATATCTTTTTAAACGCAGGTATCTGTTCAGTGTTGTTTGAGACTCGTATGGGCTGCTTGAACAAGGAGGTGCCGGAGGAAACACAGAAGTTCATCGTCTCCGTGGGTGAAATGTTTCGTCTCTCCAACGTCATCATCCTCTTCCCAAAGAGAATCTGGCCCTACATCCCCTTCTGGAAACAGTTTGCAGCCGCCTGGGATTACCTCTTCAAAATCTGTGAGGAAGTATAACCTGTTTTAGGCGTTTGTTACAGAATGGTTTGTTTATTCAATATCAGAATCAGAACTAGAACATCCTTGATTCTTGTTTTGTTTTTTTAAATATATGTTATCTAATGGTTTCTACTATTCAAGCATGTTTCCTAATCCTGTTAAAATGTAAACTAATGGTTACCTGGGACTGTAGGACATTTCCAAAACAACATGAGATTGACAATGACATATTACTCACGTGAAACAAAGTAGCCTATGTAAGTTAATATAACATGCCCTCTCTTGCTTTGAGGAATTTCAAGTATTACAACATGAACCCTTTGTTGTTTGTGTGCAGCTCTTTCTCTGCCAATCCTCCTCACTGATTGTTATCACAGAAAAAGGGTTACTAAAGCTCAGGCTTCATGGTCATTTGCATTATCAAATAATGTCAAGGCCACTAGACTGGTGACTCTCTCAAAGTCACAAAGTCCACCTCACAGCTCACAAGGCCCTTTTTCCTTCTGTGTTGATTATTTCGCCATCTAGTGAGCAAAAGTATCGAGCCAGTTTCCTCGTGTTTTAAAGGGGCCCTATCGTGATCATTTTCAGGTTTCATAATTGTATAATATATGCCTAATAGGGCCTCTTTAAAAGGATTGAAAGGGTTTATCATATACAGAATAGCTGCAGTGTAGTTTTGTCAATGAAATCCTAGGCTCCTGTGCAAAAGACATATTGGTGCAAGTAAGTTTCAGGAACATGGAAAATAATATGTATTCTCTCCCATGAGAAACAATGGTGCCATTCTGCACAAAATGCAGTATTCTTCTTTATAATGTGGTGTTCTTACAATCATTGACATAAAAACCTGAAACGATGAAGAGTTTACATCATATATATACTTATAAATTACATATTGTGTTGTTATTTTTAAAGAATACTTATCGTTACTTTTTAAATTGAATATCCTGCCTGTTTTCTTTAAGGACTAAATACATTTCAATTGAAAAAAGAGAGCTATTTAAATGTTAGGCAATGACAGTCTCAGGCTGCTCCAACATTGCAACATACAAAAATAATATTAACATGAAAAAATAGTATATTACACAAATGTTGTTGCAGGAACATATTTCTTTCCGATGACAAATGTTAAACTTGTTCGTCTCTCAGCGGAGGAGCTGGTGCAGAAGAAGATGGCGCAGATCCAGCAGCAGGTGCACCTGAAGCAGCAGGTGGAGGGAGCGTACCTCACACACCTGCTGCTCAGCGACCAGATGACCGTCTCAGAGATCCTGGGCAGCATCACCGAGCTGCTGCTGGCTGGAGTCGACACAGTGAGTACAGACAGTGCATGCGTGTGTTGAGGGCCTTATTGTATAGTATAATTTGTCTTGCATTACGTTTTCTCGTTGGCTTAAATTATGACTTAATTAGTGGTGTGAATCTTCTCTCTCTCAAATAATAATTAAAATGTTTGTATTCTTCAAATCTCAGGGACTTTAAGGCAAGGCAAGTCTATTTATATAGCACCTTTCAACACAAGGCAATTCAAGGTGCTTTACAAAAATGAAAGACATTCAGACAAAGGCATTTAAAAAAAAAGATAATAAAAGAAACATTAAAAGAAAAAATACATGAATACAAATTACATGAATAAAAAGTTACAGTGCAGTTTAAGATATGAATAGTTCACACATAAGTTCCACTTTACTGATGAACACAACGGCTCAGTTTCAATTAAAAGCAGCGACAAAAAGAAAAGTCTTCAGCCTGGATTTAAAAGTAGTCAGAGTTGCAGCGGACCTGCAGGTTTCTGGGAGTTTGTTCCAGACATTTGGAGCATAATAACTGAACGCTGCTTCTCCAGGTTTAGTTCTGACTCTGGGGACAGAGAGCAGACCAGTCCCTGAAGACCTGAGAGATCTGGATGGTTCATAATTTAGCAGGAGGTCAGAAATGTATTCTGGGCCTAAACCATTCAGTGCTTTATAAACCAGCAGCAGTATTTTGAAATCTATTCTTTGACACACAGGAAGCCAGTGTAAAGACTTCAGAGCAGGAGTGATGTGGTCCACTTTCGTAGTGTTAGTGAAGACTCGAGCAGCGGCGTTCTGAATCAGCTGCAGCTTCCTAATAGATTTTTTAGTGAGACCTGTGAAGACACCATTACAGTAGTCCAGTCTACTGAAGATAAAAGCATGGACACGTTTTTCCAAATCCTGCTGTGACATTAGTCTTTTAATCCTAGATATATTCTTTAGGTGATAGTAGGCTGATTTAGTAACTGTTTTAATGTGACTGTTGAAACTCAGGTCAGAGTCCATGACTACACCTAGATTTCTGGCTTTATCGGTTGTTTTGAACATTGCAGACTGAAGCTCAGCGCTAACTTTTATACGTTCTGACTTGGCTCCAAAAACCATTACCTCAGTTTTATCTTTGTTTAATTGGAGAAAGTTCTGACACATCCAGTCATTTATTTGTTCAATGCACTTACTCAGTGTTTGAATTGGAGCATAGTCTCCTGGTGAAATTGTTATGTAAATGTGTGTGTCATCCGCATAGCTATGGTAACTTATTTTGTTGTTTTTCATTATCTGAGCCAGTGGTAGCATGTAGATGTTAAAGAGAAGAGGCCCCAAGATAGAGCCTTGAGGAACTCCACATGTCATATTTGTCAACTCAGATGTGCATTTACCTATAGAAACAAAGTTGTTTCTGTCCTTTAGGTAGGATTCAAACCAATTTAGAACTGTTTCCGAAAGTCCCACCCAGTTTTCCAGTCGGTCTAGTAATATGCTGTGGTCAACAGTGTCAAACGCAGCACTGAGATCTAATAATACTAACACTGAAGTTCTGCCACTGTCTGTGTTTAAGTGGATGTCATTGAAGACCTTTACAAGAGCAGTCTCAGTGCTGTGGTTTGGACGAAAGCCTGACTGGAACACATCGAAACAACTATTTAAATGCAAGAAAACTACTTTTTCAATGATCTTACCTAGAAATGGCAGGTTTGATATGGGCCTGTAATTGTTCATTACTGAAGCATCTAGATTATGCTTTTTTTAAGAGCGGTTTAATGACTGCAGTCTTTAGGGCCTGTGGAAAAACACCTGAGTGAAGAGACTTGTTTACTATATGAAGTAGATCTGAGGCCATGCAAGGAAAAACATCTTTGAAAAACCCTGTTTGAATAATATCAAAGCAGCAGTAGGAGGAGGATTTCAGAAGTTGTATAATGTCCTCTAGGTTTTTATCATTAATCTGATGGAATTGTGTCATGGTGCTTGACTTGATATTAGGTGGACACAGAGACAAAACATGTGCTGTACCTGATGCAGAGGCACTGACTGCTTGTCTGATTTTCTGAATTTTGTCAGTGAAGAAGGAGGCAAATTTATTGCACGCCTTGGTGGATAGAAATTCAGAGGCTACTGACACTGGGGGGCTAGTTACAGTTACATAGTTGTAGTCTGTCGACGGTAGCAAACAAGGCATGTGCGTTGTTTTTGTTTTTGGCAATGATATCAGAGAACAAAGACTGTCGGGCACATTTCAATTCCAAATTATAAAGGCCAAGTCTCTCTTTATAGATTTCAAAGTACACCTGGAGATTTGTTTTTCACCACCTGCGTTCAGCTTTTCGACATTCTCTTTTTTCTCTGTTCTCATGGCCTTTCTCCATGGAGATATTTTCTTCCCAGACACTTCCTTTAGCTTAGTTGGAGCAATGGCATCTATAACATTTTTATTTTTTGAATTAAAATGATCTACTAGCTCATTTACTGAGATGTTAGCAGGGGCAAGTGTGGAAGAAGAATTCTGAGTAAACATTTCCCTAGTATTTTCAGTTAAATATCGCTTTGTGGTTATCTCTTTTTGAACATTTTTGTGAACAGAAATAGAGCTCTCAAAGAAAACACAGGAATGGTCAGAGAGTGCAACATAAGTCACCACAACCTTAGAGATATTCAGACCCTTTGAGATAATTAAGTCCAGGGTGTGCCCCATATTGTGCGTGGGCTCCGTCACATGCTGAGTCAGTCCATAGCTATCAAGAACACAAAACAGTTATTTGGCCCCTCTGTCCTGGGGGTTGTCAACATGAATGTTAAAATCACCAACAATGACTAGACGGTCAAAGTCAATACACACTATAGACAGCAGTTCAGTAAGGTCATCAAAAAAGCTTGCACAGTATTTGGGTGGTCTATAGATATTTAGGAACAGAGCTCGAGAGGAGCATTTCAGCTGAAGGGCCACATATTCAAAAGAATTAAAGTTTCCATACGATGTCTTCCTGCATTGAATGGAATCATTGAACAGAATAGCAACTCCATCCCCTTTCTTATGCATTCTTTCCTGACTCATAAAACTAAAGTTGGGAGGGGTTGATTCGATAAGAACAGCTGCACTGTTATTTTGTTCAATCCATGTTTCCATTAAAAACATAAAATCGAGATTGTGCTCAGTGATAGAATCATTGACTAAAAATGTTTTACCTGCCAAAGACCTGACATTTAATAAAGCTAGTTTAAGTTTGTTGAATACACTATCAGTCAGATTTTTTGTGGCAAGCTGTGGCTTCCTGTGTCTAAGCTGATTCACCGCTCTTAAAGGTGGGGTAGGTAAGTTTGAGAAACCGGCTCGAGATACACTTGTTATATTCCATGGAATGCTCTTAACATCCCGATAGCAATGAATATTTTAAGTGCTTTGACACAAATCCATAAAAAAATGTCATCTGTGGAAGCCGTAGTACTATAAAAAGAACGACCAATCATTTTAGCCGGCCCGGCTAAAATAACTGGATGGCCTACCTGCCTGTCAGCCTTCCACAAACTTATCTCGTGCCCTCATTGTTCATGTGCGCGTTCGTGTGTGTTGGAGGAGGGGCTCTGTAAGGAAGTGGCAGATTTTCTCCGGTTGTGTATTTTCAAATTCTAGTGATCTCGAGCCGGTTTCTCAAACTTACCTACCCCACCTTTAAGGACGGACAGACGTGCAATAGATGCTGTGTGTACATTGAAAATATAATACATTTACCACATAGGTAGACCAAATGTTTGGAAATGCATGTGTCTATAAGAAGAAGATGAATCCACGAGGATGTCAGCAATCTTGTGGGAGCCATCAGGGAAGTAGTATGGTGAGAGTCTGGCAGGACCGCAGAGACAGGTTCAGCCACGACTCGAAGTCCAGGACTCAGATCCAGTGCTCAGGATAGAGGATCCAGGACACACGACCACAGCAACAGGATTAGCCTCGACTCAGGATCCCGGCGTATATATGGACACAAAAAAGAGATTTTGGGGAAACTGAGTTAATCGGAACATGAGAGTACACAGGTACAAACAGCCGGAAAGACGGAGTAAGGTGCCCCCCCCCCAACAGTCCAAGCCTATAGCAGCTAAACTAACTCTTCGGCCTTGCACCCAGAGAGTTCGAGGGAGGACTACCACTTGTAGATGTATTACCTGTAGAATTATTACCCGGTACACAGCCCTCCTGTTCCTTGGAATCCTTGTAGCTGCTAACTAGCTGTGAGTTAGCATGCCTTTGTCCATTATTTTGCAACACTGGTAAAGTGGTGTCATTCCAACCTAGTCCATTCACTTCCACGTTAAGTTCCAACCGTTGCATTTTCATTTCCAACACGGCCATCTTCTGTAGAAGTTTCTGGAAGTCATCTGTAGAGAACGGAGGCATTTTGCTGCTAACTAGCTTAAGCTAACTAGCATGCTGTACCAGGCTTTAGCTGTTGCTAGGCCACGCTACTGTAAGACTGAGGTCGTCGTAAAAATATTGAAATATGGCTGAAACCCTCCGTCTATTTACGAAGAATAACTGTCCCAGTGATAAGTTAAAGGTGGGGTAGGTAAGTTTGAGAAACCGGCTCGAGATACACTTGTTGTTATATTTCATGGAATGCTCTTAACATCCCGATAGCAATGAATATCTGAAGTGCTTTGACAATAAATCCATTCAAAAATGTCATCTGTGGAAGCCGTGGCGCTGTAAAAAGCTCGACCAATCATCTGAGCCGGCCCGGCTAAAGTAACTAGATGGCCTACCTGCCTGTCAGCCTTCCATCTGTGCACAAACGTATCTCGTGCCCTCATTGGTCATGTCCACGTTCGTGTGTGTTGGAGGAGGGGCTCTTTAAGGAAGTGGCAGATTTTTTACGGTTGTGTATTTTCAAATTCTAGGCACTCGAGCTGTTTTCTCCAAAATTACCTACCCCACCTTTAATGTCCAGGAGCGAAGTTTTCAGAAAAAGAAAAATAGAAAAACAGCATATAAAAGTAAGCAGGGGCAAGAGCAAGCAGAAACGCGTCTGCACTGTAAGAATAACAACTTCACTACACTTCAAGTGCATTTTAAGTTATGTGAATGTGAATACTGCCTGTAAAACGTCAGGATTGTGCCTGTTAAAAAAGTGGTAGACTTAGGAAAGCTGCCATCTAATTCTCTGAAATTCACCAGTTTAAAAGTAAATTTGTTCATAAATTAATACTGTAAAACTGATTTTGTGATCATTTTGATCTAATCCCACAATATGCTTCACAAAAAAACCGTTTGATAGTTGTGAAATGACTCAATACATACAATATAATATTATATAATATTACAATACAATAACAATCTGAATTTTTACATGAATCGTTTTTCCTACAATTCCTTACAATAATATAGCCATTGGGATTTTGAAACACCAGTTTTATGTAACCTAGATATCTACTAAACTTTTACTTTATTTTACCTTTATTAAGCCCACTTCTAACCAGTGGCGGCGCCAGAGATTTTCTCTAGGGGGTGCTGTGGGGTAGCTTGACGTTTCATAGAGGGTGCTCAAACATTAAGGGTTTCCCATTAATGCACCAGTGCTACAGTTGACTTTTCTACTGCAACACTCCCCACACGCACACAGTGCACCCGCGACTGTTACAATGAAGGCTCGATAATCAGCTCACGGCATAGGTGTAAGCAGGGGTAAAGTGATATTTTTACAAGTGGGGGGTGGACCTCACCTCCTCTAGGGGGGTCCGGGGGCATGTTTCCCCGGGAAGATTTTTTTAAAATATTTAAGTTAAAAGCATCAATCTGGTGCACTTTGAGAGCAACATTAAGAGATCTATGGATATATATCTCAACAACCATATGAAACAGAACTGTAAACAGATTTTCTATTTCTTTATAGATATTTTACAAATCACTCCCCTTTTAAAACAAACCGTTTGAGACCCACTGAGATAACTAGACTAAAGTTAACTATCTAAACACTGAGAGTCCTTTACTTCACCTGCTGAGGTTATCTGAGACTCTCAGTCTGAGATAGTTCTCCCTCCACCTTGTTGTTGAAAAAGCTCCTTATACCCGTTAGCTTGGCTAGCTAGCACCAGATGCTAACCACAACGATCTCCAGTAGATACCCACCGGTGCGCGAGCTCTCTCTCTCGCTCGCTCGCGCACGCACACAGAGCAGAGCTTGAATGAAACACAGAGACCCAGAAGTAAGCTACTTGTACTCACGAGGCTATGCTATTATGTGCAGAATCCCTCTCACTTTCAGGTGGTTTTGATTGAGTGTCCACACGGGGACGTTTAAGGACTAAAAAACGATACATTTTTCACGTTGCTGTTAGCAAATAATTTGGCGCTCTAGCTAACAGGAAGTCAATCAAGTGTCACAAAGTAATTTAGCCTATGGGTAGGCCAAAAATCGAATGGGTGCTGGCCATTGGCCTAATCATATCACCTGTGTTGGCTTTATGTTTTTGGGAAAAAATGTGTTTGTTTCACATTTGTATCGACGTAATCGATAATTTTTCTAATTTAATAAAAATAATAATAATTTTCGAAAAACAAACAAAAGAACACATATTTCTTGGGGGTACTTAGGGGGTGCTTTGGCAATCCTGGGGGTGCTTCAGCACCCCCTAGCTCCCCCCTGGTGCCGCCCCTGCTTCTAACCCAGGCAGTTTTCAAACTGAACATCAGGGCTCAGTGAGAGGGCAACTTGAACATCAAAGTAAAAAAGATAAGCGTGTGTGTTCCTCTCCCTTTTTCAGACATCCAACACTATCGCGTGGTCTCTGTACCAGTTGGCAAAGATACCAGAGATCCAGGAGCAGCTTTACCAGGAAGTGATCCGTGTGTGTCCTGGGGACAAGGTGCCCACCAACGAAGACATCGCTCACATGCCGTACCTGAAGGCTATCATCAGAGAGACGCTACGGTGAGTCATTTGTTTTAATAGGACACCATATAAAGGAGCTGCCGGTTCTTGCAGTGAGCACTTTGTTTGTTCTGGCTGCATTGTCAGAAGTGCGATGTGCAAATCTTAGTTTTTTATTATAAGATGTGGTGACTATTGCCACTCAATATCACAAAGGGATTGGGTAAACTGGGTAAACTAATTGGACGTGTGTAATCTCCATTCACAACATAGTTTTTAGCTTTCAATACCATTTTATTACCAAAGACAAACGGCTTGTGCACGGCTACATGGTCACATTTGTTTTGCTTTTCCCAGTCCTAGAACCCAGTCCTGTGCCAGTGAGGTCACCTAAATACCCCGTGCCATTGCGCCATCTAGTGCTAAAAAGAAAAACATACAAATGGGGACAACATAAGGTGATGTCTTTAAATACCTTGTTGCTCTGTGGTCCACAGGTTGTATCCGGTGGTTCCAGGAAACGCCCGACTCAATGTTGAAAATGAGATTGTGGTCGGAGATCATCTCTTCCCCAAAAACGTGAGTGACTTTTAATAGCCAAATCCTGAAATGTTGAAAACAAATTCAGCTTAATTTCATTTTTTTATTTTTACACTAATCACTGTCAGCTTTTTATTTCAAAGAATATAAATCAGATGTCATGCTTTGTAATGGGCAGCATTGAGTTGTGACTGTATATTTGTTTTTTCTCAGAAGCTGTAACTGATTTACAATTTTTGTAATTAAATCACGTAACTTTGTACATTTTTCCCAGACGCTGTTCCACCTGTGCCACTACGCTGTGTCCTACGATGAGAGCATTTTCCCCGACGCTCACTCCTTCCTGCCCGACCGCTGGCTGAGAGGATCCGATGAGAGGACCAAGCAGCATCCGTTCGGGTCGGTGCCGTTCGGCTTCGGGATCCGGGCGTGTCTGGGCCGACGGGTGGCCGAGCTGGAGATGTACCTGCTGCTCTCCAGGGTAAAAGCCTCTCTTTAATGTTGCTGCTTTCTAATATTCAATCAATGAGTTCTAAAAGTTTGTCTGTAGATTAGGAAATACAGTGGTCAGTGTTAGTTATTCCCAAAGACTACTACTACTACTACTACTACCACAACGACTACTACTATTACTACTACCACTAAATGGACTGTACTTATATAGCGCTTTATCCAGTCTTTACGACCCCTCAAAGCACTTTACATACTACATGTCATTCACCCATTCACACCAGGGTTTCCGTTAGCCGGTAATTACCGGTTTTTAGCTGGTAACATTTATAAAAAACCGGTAAATTCAAAACCTGACGGTCAAAATGTCTGGTAATAATTAGGGAGGCTCCGATCGATCGGCCGCCGGTCATTATCGGCCGATATTCACTCTTAATAGTTTGATCGGTGCTCTCTATAAAGGCCGATCAGGAGAGCTGGATCTGATCGATATGGACATAAACGCGAGTGAAGTTTAACCGGACGCGAGAGAGAGATCAGATCAGCTGCTGAGTCTGACCGAGACACGCAGCTCTGCAGGATCACCTGAAGCCCCGCCCTCTGTTTAGCGAGCTGCAGGAGCTGCTTAAGAAACTGACTGCTTTGAGAGAGAGGGAGGGAGAGGGGAAAAGAGAGGCTCCGTTTCTCCCGTGTTATTATTCAAAGTTGATGTAAACTTCTGAATAATGTACGTTATCTACTACAATTAGTTTGTTTGAATGTAATAATTATGTTGTTTGTTGTTTGTGGAATCAAATCTGAATATTTTCGATCTGTTACGATTATAAACTGAAGCAATATAAAAATGAGCCCCGTGAACTGAGTTTTAAACTGAAGCATATCTGCTCATAGTCCGGTAAATTACCTGCTTACGGAAACTCTGCTACACAACTCTTATTATTATTGAAATATGACCGGTAAGTTTCAAATTTGTCCGGTAAAATAAATTCTGCTCGGACATTTGACCGGCGAGAAACAATCCTAGCGGAAACCCTGATTCACACCCATTCATACAGAGCAGTACCACTTGCTCTCGGACCTAAAATTCACACACATTCACACACCGTTGGCCATGCCATCGGGAGCAACTCAGGGTTAAGTATCTTGCCCAAGGATACATCGACATGTTGGCTGCACGGGCTGGGATCGAACCCCCAACCTTCTGGTTGAAAGACGACCGCACTCCCTCGCAGCCACAGTCGCCCTATGTATTCATAGTGTGTGTGTAGTACTACTACTACTACTACTACTACTACTACTACTACTACTACTACTACTACTACTACTACTACTACTACTACTACTACTACTACTACTACTACTACTACTACTACTACTACTACTACTACTACTACTACTACTACTACTACCACTACTACCACTACTACCACTACTACTACTACCACTACTACCACTACTACTACTACCACTACTACCACTACCACTACTACTACCACTACTACTACCACCACCACTACTACTACTACTACCACTACTACTACTACCACTACCACTACTACTACTACCACTACTACCACAACTACCACTACTGCTACCACTACTACCGCTACCACTACTACTACCACTACTACTACCACCACCACTACTACTACTACCACCACTACTACCACTACTGCTACCACTACTACCACTACTACTACTACTACTACTACTACCACCACTACTACCACTACTACTACTACCACTACTACCACTACTGCTACCACTACTACCACTACTACTACCACTACTACTACTACTACTACTACCACCACTACTACCACTACTACTACCACTACTACCACTACTACTACCACTACTACCACTACTACTACTACTACCACTACTACTACCACTACTGCTACCACTACTACCACTACTACTACCACTATAGTGTTAATTTCGTTGACTAAAACTATGACGAAATATGTTCGTCAACGATCTTTTTTCCCATGACGAAAACGAGACGATGACGAGACAGCAGTAAACAATAACTGTAACGAAATCATCATGCAATATCGTTGACGAAAAGTGACGAGACGAAAATGTAGTTTACTAAATAAAAACTATGCCAAAATCTGTCTTTACTTTCGTTGACGAAAAATGAGGAGACGAAATATTATCAAAGATAACGTTACATCTCTGATAGTCAGTTTTCTCCCAGCAGTTCCACTTCCGGTGCTGCGGCAGAGCAGCAGCTGTGTGTGTCTGTGCTGCGCGCGGCGGTAGATTTGAATTACACCGGGCAGCGGCAAAATATGAACTGTCAGGAAGACTCGGGTCTAACTCATGGTCTAACTCGTGGTCTAACTCATGGTCTAACTAACCTTATTTAACAGAAAATGAAATGGCAGCAACAGGGCTTGGGAGCAGTGGTCGCACTCGCGTTAACCGAATACCCCCGTCAGCGCGAGTGAGTGATACATTGTGCACTCGACAGGTAATAATGGATTATGACGGAAATGTTACGATTCTGTCCGTCAAAATGACTGACAACGAAAAAGTCTAAAGCTACTACTGCTTGGGAGAAAGAAACGACGTGATATTTGGGCCCATTTTCGCTACAATGAGGCGGAGAAAAAAAGTGAATGCATTGTTTTATCAGAAGGGAAGCAATGTGGCCAAAACACAGGTAAAAACACCACAAACCAGATACTCTCTGCAAAGCTGCTTTCTTAATCATTCAACCTGTGTTTCATCAAATAAGGACAAGATAATCTTATTTATATATACTAAAATGACAAATTATTGGTTTTGGCTAGACTAGTTTGACTGGGGGGGGGGGGTTACCTTGGTTGCTGATTAGCTAATGGTTACACAATACAACACATCGTTATGACATCATAAAGTGGCCAAAATCTGATCAGCTCATTTTCAGACAGGTTTTTATAGAAATGGATCAGGACAAAAAGAGAGAATCTTTCCACGGAGGGGACACATGTTGATGTAGAAGAGACATGAAGAAGAGGGGACACATGTTGATGTAGAAGAGCCATGAAGAAGAGGGGACACATGTTCATGTAGAAGAGACATGAAGAAGAGGGGACACATGTTGATGTAGAAGAGACATGGAGAAGAGGGGACACATGTTGATGTAGAAGAGACATGAAGAAGAGGGGACACATGTTGATGTAGAAGAGACATGGAGAAGAGGGGACACATGTTGATGTAGAAGAGACATGGAGAAGAGGGGACACATGTTGATGTAGAAGAGACATGGAGAAGAGGGGACACATGTTGATGTAGAAGAGACATGAAGAAGAGGGGACACATGTTGATGTAGAAGAGACATGAAGAAGAGGGGACACATGTTGATGTAGAAGAGACATGAAGAAGAGGGGACCCATGTTGATGTAGAAGAGACATGAAGAAGAGGGGACCCATGTTGATGAAGAAGAGACATGAAGAAGAGGGGACACATGTTGATGTAGAAGAGACATGAAGAAGAGGGGACCCATGTTGATGTAGAAGAGACATGAAGAAGAGGGGACACATGTTGATGTAGAAGAGACATGAGGAAGAGGGGACACATGTTGATGTAGAAGAGACATGGAGAAGAGGGGACACATGTTGATGTAGAAGAGACATGAAGAAGAGGAGACACATGTTGATGTAGAAGAGACATGAAGAAGAGGGGACACATGTTGATGTAGAAGAGACATGAAGAAGAGGGGACACATGTTGATGTAGAAGAGACATGAAGAAGAGGGGACACATGTTGATGTAGAAGAGACATGAAGAAGAGGGGACACATGTTGATGTAGAAGAGACATGAAGAAGAGGGGACCCATGTTGATGTAGAAGAGACATGAAGAAGAGGGGACACATGTTGATGTAGAAGAGACATGAGGAAGAGGGGACACATGTTGATGTAGAAGAGACATGGAGAAGAGGGGACACATGTTGATGTAGAAGAGACATGAAGAAGAGGAGACACATGTTGATGTAGAAGAGACATGAAGAAGAGGGGACACATGTTGATGTAGAAGAGACATGAAGAAGAGGGGACACATGTTGATGTAGAAGAGACATGAAGAAGAGGGGACACATGTTGATGTAGAAGAGACATGAAGAAGAGGGGGACACATGTTGATGTAGAAGAGACATGAAGAAGAGGGGACACATGTTGATGTAGAAGAGACATGAAGAAGAGGGGACACATGTTGATGTAGAAGAGACATGAAGAAGAGGAGATTCTGCATAATTGGCGCATTTTAACTAACGTTTCTCCTTTTTTATTTCAAAGTTGATAAAGCAGTACGAGGTGCGTCCGGACCCTGCAGGAACCACCGTGGAGCCGATCACCAGAACCCTGCTCTGCCCGGCGACACCCATCAACCTGCAGTTTTTGGACCGACCCCGAACGGGGGTTTCTGTCTGAGCCTCGTTTAGTATTCACACCGTGTCGCTGCCTGTTACCAAGTACTTGTTTATAGAGCGGTCACATCCAGAGGACCGGCTGGAAGGCACCACACAACAAGCTGGATCCAGTTGTAGTCGTTTCGGCTAGTTTTCCAAATTGCCGAGATAATCCATCCCACCTCACAGGTGTGCATATCAAGATGCTGATTAGACAGCATGATTATTGCACAGGTGTGCCTTAGGCTGGCCACAATAAAAGGCCACTCTGAAACGTGCATTTTTGCTTTATTGGGGGGTCTGGGGGGGTCCGAAAACCAGGCAGTATCTGGTGTTAGGGTAATGTTGTGAATCGAGTGGCCCGTGGTGGTGGTGGGGTTATGGTATGGGCAGGTGTATGTTATGGATGACGAACACAGGCCACTCGATTCACAACATTACCCTAACCCTCACACCAGATACTGAGGTGGGATGGATTATCTCGGCAAAGGAGAAGTGCTCACTATCACAGATTCTTTCAGATTTGTGAACAATATTTGAGAGAAATGGTTATTTTGTGTTTATAGAAAATGTTTTAGATCTTTGAGTTCATCTCATGAAAAATGGGAGCAAAAACAAAAGTGTTGCGTTTATATTTTTGTTCAGTGTATTTTGTGAAAATGTTTTCTTGTTGACAACCGGTGGCCTTTTGTTGTACATTTTATTTTGTGTTTTTCCATTACAATCTATTCCTTTTTAATATTAGTTTTTATCATACATGTTCCCATCTTAGATGTCAGAAACACTGCTGCTGTGATAAGACAACATTTATCAGAACAATGTTCCCTACATTTTAAACCAATAATGTGGCCTCTTTTCTTCCATGATCGACATGTATCATCTGACACATAAAGGGTGTCTTTATAAAAGAAATGTAATTATTCTTTCATTCTTCTGCTTTAGAGATAAACATGTTTTTTTGTATTCCCTTTGTGCTGTGTTGTTATTGTAGCTTCTTTCGGTACAGTAAAAGACCAATACTGCTCTCTTGTGGACAGTTCTGGCACTACATGATTTACCAACATGCCCATTGAGCTCTTATTTATTATTTCTTTAACAAATACAATGCACATTTATAAATATTACTGTATGTATGTCATGGTCCCTGGAAGATACTGACATAACATATTGAATGAATTATTACAGTTCACTTCCAGTAGCTGCTCTAAAAGCGGTGAATTATAACATTTTTTCATCATGTCATCTCATTACAAAAAGTAATTACTACATCACTTAATGTCACTTTAATGTCTTAAAGTATATTAACTCAAGTAATTGACTTAAGTACACTTTTGATAACCCTTTTTAATGCAGGACTTTGACCTGGAACAGAGTATTCCCTCTGGTACTTCTACTTTTACTCAAGTACACGATCTGAGTACTTCTCCCACCTCTGCTTAATGTCACAGGATCATAAAGTTTAAATTCTGATCAACTATTACAGATCATATTCTTTACCTTAGAGGTTACATCCTTCAAAAAGCGAATATTGTATTGTAAACAAACAATAACATATTCGCCTCTTGTAGTGGAGCAGAAGTATAAAGTAAAGACAAAATAGGTAGAACTAGTCTTTAAGTACAATACTTGAGTAAATGTAGTGTACTCAGTTACTTTCCACCACGGAAACAGACTAATAACTATTTCACTGTAATGAGACTTGTCTCTCTCTCACTCTCTCACACTCACACACACACCACACACACACACACACACACACACACACACACACACACACACACCCACACCACACACACACACACACACACACACACACACACACACACACACACACACACACACACACACACACACAGCCTGAAATTAGTGAATCTCTCGGCGTCACTGATCCGGTTAAAGAGGCGGCTTGGCGGACTCTTGCAGGCCATGTTGACCCTCCATCAGAAACAACCACACTATTGTAGCTGCAGAGAAGCGGCTCCATACAAAGTCATGTACACACACACACACACTCATTTAGGCGAGACTTCAGTCTGTTTGGGAGAGTTTCTCACAGGAGCTGAAGTCTGTGGAGACACACTGGAACTACACCAGGAACCAGTCCAGGTTTTATGGTGTGATATTAACTTTTAAGTCTGTTTTAAGAGGCTACATGGTCCAGGTTTTACACCCGTGTGTCCTCGAGCAAAGTGGGCTGGGCTTGATCTTATTCAGGAGCTCGGTCTGCAGAGGGAAACATCCCAAATCTCTCCGGCAAATAACGCGATATGGCGAAGGTAAGCACAGGAGAGGGTTTTGTGCAGCATTAAAGTAGTCGCTTATTTAGTTCAGTTCTTAAAGTGTTTACAAAGTATGCATGAAAATCAAACGTTAAAAAGTTGTTTCTGCAACAGGGACGTAGTGCTTCAAATGCATGCATTGGAAATGTGTTATTGTGTTTTTTTCCAAACTGCATAGGCCTACGTGTAACAGTTTGTTTATTTCTGACTGGTTTCGGTATGTTGCATTATGACAGCAGTGAGATGATGCAACAGGCGCTCAGGCTTCACTGTACATGGGATGGAGGAGTTTAATCAACACTTAGAGAAAGGTCTTTAACTTAAGCAAAAGTAGTAATAATGAAGTGTAGAAATCCTCTGTTGTAAGTAAAAATAAATCGCATCTTTTCCCAGATTGTGAAACCTGATTGACTCAGCACCTTTTTGTTTAGAGAAAATACATGATATTGGATTTGTTTATGGTAATTAGTGTCTCAAATATGTGTGTTGTTGTTGTTGTTGTTGTTGTTGTTGTGTTGAACCTAGTTTAGTAAACACATTTTTTTTTTTTTTTTAGAAACTATGTGGGACCAAGTACCCAGTCAGCATCTGCTTCATAGTGGTGAACGAGTTCTGCGAACGCTTCTCCTACTATGGCATGAAAGGTGAGCACACTTTTGTGTCCGAATGAAGTGCACGGGACATAATGATATCAGTAAAAATAAAGAAATAGGAAGTTTAATAGCATGAGTTAAAACTGAATGAAACATTAAATACTGCATATTGTTGTATTATATAACAATGTAGATGTGTACACTGTAAACATATTCAAAGGCTTTATTTTCATGTGCGCAAAAGCCGGCCTACAGTGTATTTTTTCTCCTTTCTTGTATGCATCGATTCCTTATGTCGTGTGTTCTTTCACATGTAAAATGCTTGTTAATCTGGTTAAGTGTGCGAGTCAATTGTGGATTTAACAGAGAGGCTATAGTGACAGATACGTCTCTGTCCTCCCATCACATGACCTCACATGTCTGTCACATTACTCAGGGCTGCCAACCTTTGAGTTCAGCTTGGAGTGAGTTGTTTTTTTGGTGAACCGAAAACAGAAACGTTCATGTGTACAGTGTTACAAAATGTATTGAACATGTACAAACTAGGGTTTCCCATTAATGTACCGGGCGCTACAGTGGAATACGCACATACACAGTGTACCCGCGACTCTTACAATGAAGAATCGATTATCAGCTCACAGCATATTACATTACATTGCATTTAGCTGACGCTTTTATCCAAAGCGACTTACAATAAGTGCGTTCGACCAACAAAACACAAACTTGAAGAAAACAGAATCATAAAGTACATCAGGTTTCATAGAGCAAAAACATTTCAAGTGCTACTCAACTGGCTTTAGATAAGCAAGTCCTTTGTTAGTATATAAGTGCTTTGTTAATAGTTCTATCGCTCTAAGTGGAGTCGAAAGAGATGAGTTTTCAGTCTGCGCCGGAAGGTGTGTAAGCTATCTGCTGTCCTGAAGTCAATGGGGAGCTCATTCCACCATTTTGGAGCCAGGATAGCAAACCCACGTGTTTCTGCTGATGGGAACTTGGGTCCCCCTCGCAGCGAGGGTGCAGCGAGCCGTTTGGCTGATGCAAAGCGAAGTGCACACGCTGGGGTGTACGGTTTAACCATGTCCTGGATGTAGGAAGGTCCAGATGCATTCGCAGCATGGTACGCAAGTACCAGTGTCTTGAAGTGGATTCTAGCAGTTACCGGAAGCCAGTGGAGGGAGCGGAGGAGCGGCGTGGTGTGGGAACATTTAGGAAGGTTGAAGACCAGACGAGCCGCTGCATTCTGGATGAGCTGCAGAGGTCGGATGGCACATGCAGGTAGACCAGCCAGGAGGGAGTTGCAGTAGTCTAGGCGTGAGATGACGAGAACCTGGACCAGAACCTGCGTGGCTTTCTGGGTCAGCTGGGGACGCGTCCTCCTGATGTTGTAAAGCGTGTATCTGCAGCAGCGGGTTGTAGCAGCGATGTTTGCAGTGAAGGACAGGTTGTTATCTAGGATCACACCCAGATTCCTTGCAGTCTGAGTCGGGGAAACAACAGAGGTGCCGATGTTGATTGTTAGGTGAAGAGTGGGACAATCTTTTCCCAGAAGGAAAAGCAGTTCAGTCTTGTCAAGGTTGAGCTTGAGGTGATGAGCAGACATCCACTGAGAGATGTCTGCTAGACAAGCAGAGATGCGTGCGACGACCTGGGTCTCTGAGCGGGGAAAGGACAGAATTAATTGGGTGTCGTCAGCGTAGCAGTGGTATGAAAAACCGTTGCGGGCTAATGACAGATCCGAGCGAGTTTGTGTACAGGGAGAAGAGGAGGGGACCAAGAACAGAGCCCTGAGGGACCCCTGTAGTTAATTGACAAGGGTCGGACTCGGACCCTCTCCAAGTAACCCTGTAGGTGCGGTCTTTGAGGTATGAGGTGAGGAGGGAAAGTGCAGAGCCTGAAACTCCAAGTTCTTGGAGAGTGCGAAGGAGGATCTGATGGTTCACCGTGTCGAATGCAGCAGACAGGTCCAACAGGATGATGACAGAGGAGCGGGATGCTGCTTTAGCAGTGTGCAGTTCCTCAGTGACAGCAAGGAGGGCCGTTTCTGTGGAGTGACCTGCCTTGAAACCAGACTGGTGCGGATCCAGAAGGTTGTTCTGATGGAGATAACAGGAGCGTTGTTTAAAGACAGCGCGTTCAAGTGTTTTAGACAGGAACGGGAGTAGAGAGGCAGGCCTGTAGTTTATAACATCAGACGGGTTGAGAGTGGGTTTCTTTAGGAGAGGGTTTACTCTTGCCTCCTTGAGACTGTTTGGAAAGTGACCAGAAGTTAGAGAAGTGTTGATGAAATGGGTGAGAAAAGGTAGAATATCAGGAGCGATAGTCTGAAGGAGGTTTGAAGGGATAGGGTCCAGAGGACAGGTGGTGGGGCGGGCAGAGGTAATGAGGGTAAGAACCTCACTTGGAGAGAGAGGGGAAAAGGAGGTTAGTGTGCAGGTGGAAGGAGGGTCTGGTGACCCAGCGGTGAGTAGGGGTGAGTCAGAAAAAGAAGAGCGAATATCATCAACCTTTTTTTTCAAAGTGGTTAACAAAGTCGCTTGACAGAAGTGAGGAGGGGGGAGGGGCTTTGGTTGGGTCCAAGAGGGTGGAGAAGATGGAAAATAGTTTTTTGGGATTGGAATAGGAAGATTGGATCTCATCTTGAAAGAAAGTGCTTTTTGCCTGAGAGATGGAAGCAGAGAACGAGGAGAGGAGAGCCTGATAGGTTAGGAGGTCGTCACGGTGTTTGGATTTCCACCGTTTCCGCTCTGCTGCCCGAAGGACGGTTCTATTAGCACGCAGTGCGTCATTTAGCCAGAGAGCAGGAGGGGACTGACGAGCCTGCCGAGATGTGAGAGGACAGAGAGAGTCCAGAGAGGATGAGAGAGTAGAGAGGAGTGTTTCTGCAGCAGAGTTTGGAGGCAGGAGTTGGAAAGAGTCAGAGGAAGGGAGGGCTGAGAGCACCGAGGAGGCAAAGGTAGAGGGGGAGAGGGAACGAAGGTTACGGCGGACAGGTGCAGTATGAGAAGAGATTAGTTTGTTATGTTTGGAAAGGGGTAAAGAGAACGAAATGAAGAAGTGATTGGATGTGTGGAGCGGGTTTACAGAGAGGTTAGAAGTAGTGCAGTTCCTTGAGAATATGAGATCGAGGACATTGCCAGCTTTATGAGTTGGTGGGGACGGAGACAGTGAGAAAGCAAAGGCGGTTAACAGAGATGTTAGTTCGTCTATCTTCCCCGTCTGGAGGTTGAAGTCTCCGAGAAGTACAGCGGGAGGGCCAGTTTCAGGGATGTGTGAGAGGAGATGATCTAATTCATCCAAGAAGTCCCCCAAGGCTCCTGGTGGACGGGAGAGAACAACAATGGTTAATTGTATAGGACGGGTTACTGTGACGGCATGGAATTCAAAGGTGGAAGGAGTGAAGTTAGGTAGCTTGAAGAGGGAAAAGCTCCATTTGGGAGAGAGCAGGAGACCAGTGCCACCTCCTCTGCCAGTGGGTCTGGGTGTATGGGAGAAGGAATATGCTGTGGAGAGAGCTGCTGGGGTGGATGTGTTGGATGGAGGAATCCAGGTCTCAGTGAGAGCAAGGAAATCCAGGACCTGCAGGGAAGCGTAGCCAGAGATGAAGTCAGCCTTATGAACAGCTGACTGGCAGTTCCACAGGCCGCCTGAAACTAGATGTTGGATCTCAGTGGAGCACGTGGGATAGACGAGAGCAGGGCGGTTATATCGATTATGAGATACACGGGGCCAGTGATAATTGCGAGAAGACACATAAACAAGAATGGAGAAAATACACATGATTATAGCATGAGGGGCTAAACAACCAAATAAAATAAAACACCAGCGATACTTAGCTCAATCAAAGTAGGATTTGTCTCCCTCGTGACTCCCGCAGGACTCTAATGTCTTTGCCTGTCGGACGCTGAAGCTGACACTCCAGGAAAGTGCTACCTAAAATGGACACCTGATTGCTGAGTTCTCACAGCTGTGGGGCCACGTCCCTTTAATTAGTTAACTCTCTGCAGCTGGTGGCCCTCAAAAGGAAATCGAGACCGGCTTCCTCCTGACTTGTTATTGTCTTTTAAGTCAATTACATTAAACCCTAAGTTATAAAGTTATGAGTTTAACCCTTAATACAGTTACACCTACTCAATAAAGCTCTTAGTATTCTACAAATGTTTAAATCAAAGTTAACCCTAGCAGTCCGTTAGTTCAGTTTTAAGGTTTTCAGTCAAATTACCTGTCCCAAGTTTCTGCCTGACGGATACTGTAGCGGTTTTGAGATTTAAAATCACAATTTCAGTCAGATCAACTACAGAGCATTGATACTAGTGATGTTACGTATTGCGCCGAGGCTTCGGAGCGTGTGTCGAGTAATCCCCAAAGCTTTTTGTGAAGCACGTATCGAGGCTTGTATCGTTTTGGGCCAGTGACGTCATCCATGACAAACGAAGCCTCGCTGCCTGTCGATACCACGTGACTGCTTCACGAAGCCATTCAGATCGGTTGAACCGTTGAACCCATACAGTATGGTTGAACCACAACGCTCATATTACCCATGGATGTATTCAAGAACCATAATACCCCTCCTGTACCCGGCGGGCCCGGGGACACGATGGATGAAGAGAGCTCAGACCCTCACTTATAGAGGTCGGAACATGTCATAATAAATAGATACAAGCATAAATAAATGTAGGAATAAAAACATCAATAAATACAGGAATACATATGTTGCAGTTTTTTCCGGAAGCTTTAGTGTGTGTGCTGTGGCTCAGCTGGAAAGCAGTTGACTCATGACCGCAGGGTCCCTGGTTCAACGACTGAACAATACGTCTTTTTTGTTGTTTATAAAAGCTACAGCTAAATGAGATAATGTAGTTAATAAATGTATTCTTTGATATGGTGTAGCCTTTCTCCGGCTACAACATGGTTACGTTTATGAATATTATTAAGGAATACAAATCCCTCTTTGCAATGTTTACCAGCCTCCTTAGGCTTTTCAATCACAATCATTCAACTGGAATAAATACAATATTGTTAACATGAAAATATGATTTGCTGTTCGTTGTTTAGAGTTATTCTAAGGCTTTACTCATTGGGAACTCGGTATGAGATCGAGCACACTGTTGAGAAGTCCAATCTGCCTGTTTTACACACTTTGACCAACAGGGGGTTTGTGTTCAAATGAAGCCCATGATGAAGCCTCATGAGATGAACCCTTTTGCGAACCAATTGGCTTGGAAAGCTTCAAAGCTTCATAAGGCTTCATCTCGCCATCACTAATTGATACAGAGTATACACACTGAAACAGAAAAGTCTAAAAATAGAATGTTACTCACACAATTCTAGAAGTCTCCAGTTGCTTTCCTGTCAAAATCGAGTTGCACACTGGCAGGTCAGTGATTAGGATGAGATTTAATTACAGTTTCTGGGGGGGAAGTGGGGGGAGTGGCCTCAGATCACAGCTGATGGGCCTCAATCGAGACCGGCTTCCTCCTGACTTGTTATTGTCTTTTAAGTCAATTACATTAAACCCTAAGTTATAAAGTTATGAGTTTAACCCTTAATACAGTTACACCTACTCAATAAAGCTCTTAGTATTCTACAAATGTTTAAATCAAAGTTAACCCTAGCAGTCAGTTAGTTCAGTTTTAAGGTTTTCAGTCAAATTACCTGTCCCAAGTTTCTACCTGACAGATACTGTAGCGGTTTTGAGATTTAAAATCACATATCAGCATATCAAATGGCATATAGGTTTAAGCAGAGGTAAAGGGTTTTATTCTAAACACTCAGAGTCCCTTAAAGAGCCTGTGACAGCCTCCCAACAACTGTTGTGCAATGAAATATTGGGCTACTAGTCATCTCGAACCGTCAGTTTAAAAAAGAAGTTGCGATACCGTTCCGATAAATATCAATAATTTCGAATATCGCGGGGAAATTCCTTGACTCATTTTGAAGTTTTGGGGGAAGCCGGAAGTGACGTCAATGCGGGAACGCTTCACTGTGCGGCGAGAGAGCCAAACACGGACAAAGTGTGTTGTCATGCGTAGAAATGGTGAATTACTGAGTTTAGGCACGTTAATAACGTTGTAATGAAGTTGACTACAGTATATTCATATTTGTCAGTGCTTTCATGTCAATTCGGCGACACAAACATAAATGATCGTGGTGAAGATGATGATTAAATCAGGATTAAAAATCGGTAGTGAGAGCTGCTGAATTTCCTCCCGTCGGATGTGATATAAAAACAAATCTTATTTTTGTGGTTGTAAACTCAAGTGGATGAAACTACATGTATTAGTGCTTTCATGTCAATTCGGCGAACATATGATACATTAAATGATCGTGAGGATGATGATTAGAAATAGTTTGTTTGAGCCGGTCTGCATTTCCTGATGAGAAAACAAACCGATGCTTTTTGTAGTTGTAGTACACCAACAACATGGATTAAACGTGTGGTTTTTTACCACAATGTTGGGGAAATTAATGGATAAAATGCACGGATTATTATTATTATTCCCACTCCGATCGGGACACTAGGTCCACCGTTTCCCCGCAGCGAGGCTCCCCCCATTGACAGTTCACGTGGGCTGGGCTGGGTGAAGTGGCGGACTGGCCATCGGGACGAATCCTGATGGGCCGGTACCGAAGGGGGCCGGTCGGATAAGTCACTAGCACATCCCCACTCCCCCCGTTGACAATTTACTAGCGGTACCGAAGTGGGCCGGTCGAGTGTCCCGGGATGATTTTTAGTCCCAGTCCACCACTGGCTACATGACCGTATGATCGCCCATATTGCCGCACCTAATTCCTAAACTTCTAACAGATACAACATAAACCGATCCTTCAGCCTCATATGAGCTCTCAGACACGTTCAACATTAACCTGTCATCGCTGTCTGAGCTTGCTGCTGTGTGCGCCGTCGTGCGTTTACATGCAGAAGCTGGGATCCTGAACGGTGCAGCTGGAGCGCTGTGCCCGCAATGACGTCACACATAATTTGGCGGGACTTGAAGAATCCCCGAGAAGATCCAGAAAATGGTCAACATTGAAGGCAGATTAATGCTTATCAAAGTACAAATATCCAAAATCAGTTCAGTAACGGTTTTCAAGGGGACAATATTTACTCAAATTGATGGGTTTGGATGATGGGGGAAACTCGTGTCACAGGCTCTTTTACTCACTGAGCTGTAGTTATCTCTCAGTCTGACAGGACAGAGCTCTCCCTCTCCTTGTTTTAGAAACAGCTTCTAATGTCCGTTAGCGCAGCTAGCTAACCAGATGCTAACGACAACAATGCAAATAGTGTGTTTGGTAGAAATATACTGTATAATAGTAAAGTTATTGAAGATGATGCCATATTTATTGAAGATTTTACATTATAAATATTCCCCAAAAGTATTCAAAAGCATATTCTTCAAAACTCTCTACTGTAGTACGACCACCAGGAGACTATTGATGTGTGTAGTGAGTTTGATAGTAATATACTGTAGTGATCACGGATTTACATAATTCACTAATGGCACTACAGGTTGGGGGTATTGTTCCGCACGGACACATATGTTGACTGTACCTACTGTGTGCCTACTGTGTGCCCTCCTTTCTCTTCTCCCCTTCTCTTCCTGGACTTCAAGCCGGCAACATGTGGTTTTCTGCTGCTCAATAAAACCAACTTTGCATCTTCGATGCATCGCTTCCGACTCCCTTCTCTCGGCACTACATTGGTGACTTAAGTCTTGCAGAAGTTTCCGAGACTGGACCGAACATGGCTAGAAACGCAGTTTTTCTCAAACTGCCGGAGATTTTTGGAGATGTCCGTGGCTGCCAGATAAGCTTTCCAAAGGAACTGAAACTGTCAATCACTAATAGATTGACCCAGGAGCCCACTCAGCAGAAAGGGGAAGTGGGGAAACTTGTCAGCAACACATGGAGGCTAAGAAATGGAGAACTTTATTATAAGACAAAGAAACTAAACAGGAACTTGCCCATCGCCCTGTGCTTGGCACCTAGCCCCCCTTCTGAAGTTCAGACCTTGGGTGACCTTAAAATGTCATTCATACAGCAGGCAAAGGACATGACCTGACCCATATCACCCAGACCTTACTCCGGCATTTTTAAGGTCATGAATGTCGAAACATCATTATGGAAACAGTGGAAAGTGCTGATCGACAAGTTTCTAAGCTAAATTACATTATTATAGGAATTGTTGTAAGTGCTAACAGAGGTTACAAGTGTGAGAGAAACTTCTGCTCAGCAATGTTGATGGAAGGAATGGAGGCTGGAGTCCGCTTTATATCAAACACCTGAGTTTATTGAGAGCCACGGCCGGGAGCATTGGCAGGGTTCTCACACGACTTCATCATGTGATTCCCCAGCCAACACTGAAGATTACACAGAAACACAGCGCAAATCTACACAGATAATCAAGGAGGAGCCTCTATTTCGCGCGTCTTCTGATCGATAATTACAAACACCTGGATTCAGAGACAAAGACAGTCTGTTAAAGTCCTCTGGCAGTTAGTCACAGTCCCCCAACAGGAAAGCGGAACCTTTAACCCTTTAACCTTTAAACCTTTAAACCCCTGCTCTAAGTTATGGCAGACCTATGTGAAACACAAAATGCTTTTTGGTACAAACACTTAAACAAAATATTTCCCTCACAACAAGCAAAACACATCATTCTAGTAACTGCTGCAATTGATGTGCCTATGTAAGATAAAATATAAAGTTTGCATTTATAAGAATGATAAACTACACTCATAGTAAGTTTACCATTACAATGGTTCATAATTTAGCAGGAGGTCAGAAATGTAATTTGGGCCTAAACCATTCAGTGCTTTATAAACCAGCAGCAGTATTTTGAAATCTATTCTTTGACACACAGGAAGCCAGTGTAAAGACTTCAGAACAGGAGTGATGTGATCCACTTTCTTAGTGTTAGTGAGGACTCGAGCAGCGGCGTTCTGAATCAGCTGCAGCTTCCTAATAGATTTTTTAGTGAAACCTGTGAAGACACCATTGCAGTAGTCGAGTCTACTGAAGATAAAAGCATGGATACGTTTTTTCCAAATCCTGCTGTGACATTAGTCTTTTAATCCTAGATATATTCTTTAGGTGATAGTAGGCTGATTTAGTAACTGTTTTAATGTGACTGTTGAAACTCAGGTCAGAGACCATGACTACACCTAGATGTCTGGCTTTATCTGTTGTTTTGAACATTGCAGACTGAAGCTCAGCGCTAACTTTTATACGTTCTGACTTTGCTCCAAAAACCATTACCTCAGTTTTATACACATCCAGTCATTGATTTGTTCAATGCACTTACTCAGTGTTTGAAGTGGAGCATAGTCTCCTGGTGAAATTGTTACGTACATTTGTGTGTCATCTGCATAGCTATGGTAACTTATTTTGTTGTTCTTTATTATCTGAGCCAGTGGTAGCATGTAGATGTTAAAGAGAAGAGGCCCCAAGATGGAGCCTTGAGGAACCCCACATGTCATATTTGTCAACTCAGATGTGTATTTACCTATAGAAACAAAGTTGTTTCTATCCTTTAAGTAGGATTCAAACCAATTTAGAACTGTTTCCGAAAGTCCCACCCATTTTTCCAGTCGGTCTAGTAATATGCTGTGGTCAACAGTGTCAAATGCAGCACTGAGATCTAATAATACTAACACTGAAGTTCTGCCACTGTCTGTGTTTAAGTGGATGTCATTAAAGACCTTTACAAGAGCAGTCTCAGTGCTGTGGTTTGGACGAAAGCCTGACTGGAACACATCGAAACAGTTATTTAAATGCAAGAAATTACTCAACTGTTTAAAAACTACTTTTTCAATGATTTTACCTAGAAATGGCAGGTTTGATATGGGCCTGTAATTGTTCATTACTGAAGCATCTAGATTATTCTTTTTTAAGAGCGGTTTAATGACTGCAGTTTTCAGGGCCTGTGGAAAAAATACCTGAGTGAAGAGATTTGTTTACTATATGAAGTAGATCTGAGGCCATGCAGGGCAAAACATCTTTGAAAAATCCTGTTGGAATAATATCAAGGCAGCAGGAGGAGGACTTCAGAAGTTGTCTATAGATATTTAGGAACAGAGCTCGAGAGGAGCATTTCAGCTGAAGGGCCACATATTCAAAAGAAGAATCAAAGTTTCCATACGATGTCTTCCTGCATTGAAGAGAATCATTGAACAGAATAGCAACTCCACGCCCTCTCTTATGCATTCTTTCCTGACTCATAAAACTAAAGTTGGGAGGGGTTGATTCAATAAGAACAGCTGCACTGTTATTTTGTTCAATCCAAGTTTATGTTAAAAACATAAAATCGAGATTGTGCTCAGTGATGAAATCATTGATTCAAAATGTTTTTCCTGCCAAAGACCTGACATTTAATAAAGCTAGTTTAAGTTTGTTAAACATACTATCAGTCAGGTTTTTTGTAACAAGCTGTGGCTGACATGGAATCACTGCTAAATTAGATTAACTCACACAAACGTTTGAGCACTTCCTGTTTCTAAAATGATTCACCGCTCTTAATCTATTACCTATCAACACAGATATCGGCAAAGCTATCGGCAGGTAGGGCCCCGGCATGTCCTGGAAAGAATTGAGTGTGCCATACGCCCTTGAGCCTGGACCCCACACATATCAGTGAGAGTTTGTTGCGTTTTGTACACATACATCCTTATCAGGAGACGGGGAGATGGTGCGGGGGTAAAGGACATGCTGCCAGGGGGGGGGAGGTGGTTGACGTAGGCGCGGTGATGAAGACGCGGGAGATGGTGCGTGTCTCTGCGGTGATTTTGGTGGCCGTCGTTGAGGAGCGGGGGTAAAGGACATGCTGCCAGCCCTGCGTATCGCCTTCATGTGTTCAACGATCTCCAGGATGGTGGGCGAGGGTGAAAGGGTGAACGGAGTATCCTCAAAGGCGTTGACAGGGGGGGGGGGGGTGACGGGCCGTGGAGACTCCTCCGTGTGTCTCATATGTCTCCCATAATCAGAACATTCCTCAGGCGGGTGCAGTGATAATTCTTCAGGGTTTTCTGCGCGATGTGTTGTGTCTTTCTCCCGTTTTGATTCCTCTTGCCGCTTGTCCTTGGCAGAGGGAACAGATTGATGACGAAGGCAGTTGAATATGTTAGAGATAAACAATTTCACTCCTGACTTGTTCAGGAAAACTCCATTTGCCTTGAAAAGATGTCTGCGGTCCCAGAAAAAGTTAAAATTGTCAATAAAATGAACAGAATGGTCAGTACAGGCAGTTGAAAGCCAGGTGTTCAGTGCAAACAATCTGCTGAATCTCTCCACTCCTCTTCTGACTGGCGGTAGAGGGCCACTGATGAACACATCTGCATTTAGAGAACTGGCAGTTTCCAACAAACATTTAAAGTCTTCTTTCAGCAGTTCTGACTCTTGTTTCACAACATCATTTGTTCCAATGTGTAGTACCACATTCTTCACAGTCAGATGTTCAGCCCCAATATGCAGGATCTTCTCAGCCAAGTCAGAGACCACATCCTTGGGAAAACAGAGTACTTTGGTGTTGTTCTTATTACACAGACCTTTTACATCTCTGACAGTCACCCACAATCAGAGTTTCAGGCCCAGTCGTTAGCTTTCCCTCTAGCCTTTTACTTTTGGAGTAGCTATTGGTAATGCTGTGTGAAGAGGACGGGTTATCCAGGTCATCAGAAAGAGATCTCCGGCTCTCGGTCAGCGGAGCGTATCTGTTCTGGATTGGCACACTTGGTGGTTTAGGAGGATTGTTTGTAATTCTCCCTTTAGCAGCTGTCCACGGCTGTTTAGGGGTTGAAGAGGCGCTCTTCCTGGGTGATAACAATGCAGGCCAGCCGGTCACATCACAGATTTCTGAGCGCTGGGCTCTGCCTGTTATCCGTCCTCCCAAATCCCATGAAAATGATTTACTCTTAGGCTTTGCACCCAGAGAGTTCCAGGAAGGACTACCACTTGTAGATTGATTACCCGGTATACAGCCCTCCTGTTCCTTGGAATCCTTGTAGCTGCTAACTAGCTGTGAGTTAGCATACCCTTTTTCATTATTTTGCAACACTGGTAAAGTGGTGTCATTCCCACGACATAGTCCATTCACTTCCACGTTAACTTCCAACCGTTGCATTTTCATTTCCAACACAGCCATCTTCTGTATAAGTTTGTGGATGTCATCTGTGGAGAACGGAGGCATTTTGCTACCAAATAGCTTAAGCTAAATAGCATGCAGTAGCCTACCAGGCTGTAGCTGTTGCTAGGCCACGCTGCTGTAAGACTGAGGTCGTCGGAAAAATGTTGAAATATGACTGAAATCCTCCGTCTATTTACGAAGATGAACGGTCCCAGTGATAAGTTAATGTCCAGGAGCCGCTGCTCAAAGTTTTCAGAGAATAAGAATAGGAAAATCAGCATAAAAAGTAAGCAGAGGCAAGAGCAAGCAGAAAAGTGTCTGCACTGTATCAGCAGTCTCAGAAAAGTGTCAAAGAAGCTGACCGGTTCTTCCTGGCCGACCGGCGATTTACCCCCGAAGTGCTGGCCCCTACACGCAGCGGCACCTTCCCTGGTAGAGGTACACCACCTAGCAGAGGCTCCGGGGCCGACGACAACGTCTAACGGCTAATGGCTTACAGCTAACGGCTAACGACGACAGCTAACGGCTAGCAGCTAACGGCTAGCAGCTAACGGCTGACTTCATCCATCTGTTAACCCTTTTTTGGAGTGGAGGTTCGACCAGACGGTCAACCTCGTGTGGATCCTCTCACTATTCCACCTACCTGTTTTTGATCGTTGACAGGACAACCCTTTTGAGCTTTTTCCGGTGCCTGAGAGGAGGTTCGACCAGACGGTCGACCTCGTGTGGACACTCTCGCTGTTTCACCACCTCGACGACGGTTTCGGACGTCGCCCATGCTTTCATCGGCGCCTGGGTGGCGCACTTCTGGACCCCGTCTCCCCTCGCCTCGACAGCGGCTTCGGACGTCGCCCACGCTTTCATCCGCGCCTGGGTGGCGCACTTCTGGACCCTGCCTGGCCTCTCCTCTAACCACGGCTCACGGTTCGCCTCGACGGCGGCTTCGGACGTCGCCCACGCTGTCATCGGCGCCTGGGTGGCGCACTTCTGGACCCCGTCTGGTCTCTCCCCTGTCCACGGCTCCTTCCTCCCGGGGATGCCGCTCCTTCCTCCCGAGGGCTTCGTGCCCGCCGCCGCTGTGCCCTCGCCTGCGCTCCTTCCTGCTGGGGACCACCGGGATATTCACGCCCATCCCCACGTCGCAGCACAGTGACCCAGCTTTCTACGGCTGGCGGATGTCGCCTTGTTGCCACGACGCCTACCACGGCCCTCTGCGGCCTCCTTACGACGGCCCGTTCCATGGCCGCCCCCCACCCACTGGTGGGGATGCCCTCGCCCTCGGAGGGGCTCCTACCCTCTCCTGCGGCCCCCTTCCGACGGCCCGTTCCATGGCCCGGCCCTCGCCTGCGGCCCAACCCTCCTCGGCCCCTGTGGTGCTTCCTCCCGGACGCGAGGATTGTGTCCATGGTTGAATTCTGAGGGGGCTTGTGTAGTGATCACTGATTTACATAATTCACTCATGGAACTACAGGTTGGGGGTATTGTTCCGCATGGCCACATATGTTGACTGTACCTACTGTGTGCCCTCCTTTCTTTTCTCCCCTTCTCTTTCCGGACTTCAAGCCAGCAACATGTGGTTTTCTGCTGCTCAATAAAACCAACTTTGCACCTTCGATGCACCGCCTCCGACTCCCTTCTCTCGGCACTACAATACTGTATAATAGTGATTGAATATTATTGTATTCTCTTTTTTCGGAGTTGCACTTTGCAGACGGTCCCTGAGCACTCGTTTCTATTCCGGCTGCGGATAGAGACCAATGTAACGTGTCCAGCTCGGAGGACGGCGCGTATTGGCTTTTTTTGATCAAAATGTGAAGTTCGTTGTCAACCTTACCACGGTACTAAGGAGACATCATTTGTGTCTGAATAACGTTTTGTTCATGAGTTGTTGATCTGTGAAATCCGAATCTCCCAATATCGTTCCAACTTTACTGAACTAAGCCAGAAGACGGTCTCATTTCATAAACCGCTCGGTTTGCTGTTCCTTCACTTTATTTTTATATACATTTATATACACTTAGCGTGAGGAAAGGCATGTGTGGCGTGAGTGCGTGAGATGTGGGTTGATTGCGTGAGGGTTGGCAGCCCTGCATTACTTCAATCATACACACATACACAGATGTTAACATGCCATGAAATCGCTGTATACTCTTCAAGCAGTTTAAATTAAAACATTGTGTTAAAAATTCAATTTAAAGATGAGGATTGAGGCAGATGTATTGCAGGAAGTTAATTTAACTTGATTATTTTTAACGGAGTGTCTATTTGCACCCGGGTGTAAATAGCATTGTTAGCTACAGACACCCGGGTGTAAATAGCATTGTTAGCTACAGACACCCGGGTGTAAATAGCATTGTTAGCTACAGACACCCGGGTGTAAATAGCATTGTTAGCTACGGACACCCGGGTGTAAATAGCATTGTTAGCTACGGACACCCGGGTGTAAATAGCATTGTTAGCTACGGACACCCGGGTGTAAATAACATTGTTAGCTACGGACACCCGGGTGTAAATAGCATTGTTAGCTACGGACACCCGGGTGTAAATAGCATTGTTAGCTACGGACACCCGGGTGTAAATAGCATTGTTAGCTACGGACACCCGGGTGTAAATAACATTGTTAGCTACGGACACCCGGGTGTAAATAGCATTGTTAGCTACGGACACCCGGGTGTAAATAGCATTGTTAGCTACGGACACCCGGGTGTAAATAGCATTGTTAGCTACGGACACCCGGGTGTAAATAACATTGTTAGCTACGGACACCCGGGTGTAAATAGCATTGTTAGCTACGGACACCCGGGTGTAAATAGCATTGTTAGCTACGGACACCCGGGTGTAAATAGCATTGTTAGCTACGGATACCCGGGTGTAAATAACATTGTTAGCTACGGACACCCGGGTGTAAATAGCATTGTTAGCTACGGACACCCGGGTGTAAATAGCATTGTTAGCTACGGACACCCGGGTGTAAATAACATTGTTAGCTACGGACACCCGGGTGTAAATAGCATTGTTAGCTACGGACACCCGGGTGTAAATAGCAAGGCAGTTTTAAGAAGTACAATTAATAGACGGATAAAAGACAATTAATACAAATAAATCAATAGAGAAAATAAGTTTTAAATAAATGCATTCCTTTGCACACAAAAGTCCTGGTCAACGCAATGTGGCCATTTGTTGCCAAAGACTGAATAATGGCTCCCAATAAACACCGTATTAGTATGCGTCTTTTTGATTGCTTTTGTTATTTTTACTACATTTCACTTTAATGTTTAGAGCAGTAATTTGGTTTTCAGCATTACAAATTATTATTAATATTACTAATATATCAGAATACCTTAGACGCTTTTATCCAAAGCGACTTACATACATTCAGTACTGTGGGCAATCCCCACAGGAGCAATTTGGGGTGAAGTGTCTTGCCCAGGGACACAACGACATGATGACTGCAGTGGGGTTTGAACTTGCTATAGGCTACCCTGATTCAAAGTCCAGCACAGTATCCACTGAGCAACAGCCTCTCTATTAGTCCCATAGAATGGAAATGTACATTGTTACAGCAGAAAAGAGCCAAAGACAGCTTAATGTTTCCTAAGTATGCATAAAAGAAAAAGTACTAAAGACAAAAAAAGAAATTATAATAAAGAAGTTATGGGATATATGGGATTTTGAGGCCTCATGCTTGTGTGTGTTCACAGCGGTGCTCACGCTTTACTTCCTCACCTACCTGCACTGGGACAAGGACCTCTCCACCGCCGTGTACCACGCCTTCAGCAGCCTCTGCTACTTTACCCCCATCCTGGGAGCGCTCATCGCTGACTCCTGGCTCGGAAAGTACAAGTGAGTCCCTGTGTCATCCCCACATGCATTATATACGACATATTATTCTTATTTTCAGGTTCATACATGTATTTATGCCTCTACTGGGAAATGTCTCCATGCTTAAATGTTCAAAAAGCTCTTTATTTTTCTCATACTGAGCCCAGTCTGCTCTGATTGGTTAGCTGGCCGGCTTTGTTGTGATTGGTCAACCGCTTAGAGATGTCCCGCCCCTCAACTTATCCCGTACAATTTGTTGGAGTGCTAGCCAATAGAAGTGCGAGTGTTATTTAGTGATGTCCCTATGTGTGATGCCCCTGTGGGTTCATCTAGAGAGGGTGTGGCTGTGCTGTCTTGATTGCCTTGATTGCAGTAACTCAGGGCGCCTGGGTCTGGCGCCCTGCAGCTACAGTGGGGCAACAAAGTATTTAGTCAGCCACCAATTGTGCAAGTTCTCCCACTTAAAAAGATGAGAGAGGCCTGTACTTTTTATCCTAGGTACACCTCAACTATGAGAGACAGAATGAGAAAAAAAAATCCAGAAAATCTGATTTTTAAAGAATTTATTTGCAAATGATGGTGGAAAATAAGTATTTGGTCAATAACAAAAGTTCATCTCAATACTTTGTTATATACCCTTTATTGGCAATGACAGAGGTCAAACGTTTTCTGTAGGTCTTCACAAGGTTTTCACTGTTGCTGGTATTTTGGCCCATTCCTCCATGCAGATCTCCTCTAGAGCAGTGATGTTTTGGGGCTGTCGCTGGGCAACACAACACAATTAACACAATTAATTTGGCTAATTTGAACCACTTGCTTTAATAAACATATTTTGTTAAACCGTTGATATGGTGTGTCTCCTCTTTGTTGTGGCCTTTTGAGACCGGTCATAACACTATGTTACAGAAGTAAACAAAGGAGTCCAATGGAGGCATTTCAGGGAAGGTAACAAAGGGATGTTAGCCTTTGAAAAACCATTTATAGGCACACCGTACATCACGCAGTATTTTAACCCCTTTAACCTGAGAGCTTTGTGTAAATGTGCAACACCTCCTATTAGTGGAGGTGAATCAATGACACTCACAGATCATGAATAATAACCAGAGTGCAGCTCTGAATGTGCGTAATGTCTCTCTCTCCACAGGACCATCATCTACCTGTCCATTGTCTACGTGATCGGACATGTGGTGAAGTCGGTTGGAGCCATTCCCATCGTGGGGAGCAGCGACGTGCACATGTAAGTAATCAGGAGCTGATGAAATCGCCTTTTACTTTCACTTAAAATGGTCAGATGTGGAATTCGGAGGTCTTCAACCAGGTTTTTTTTCTTATGGTGGTCGATTAAAAAAGAATAGACTTATAGTGTGTTATATATGTGTGTGTTGCAGCGCTCTGTCCATGGTAGGTTTGATTCTCATTGCTTTCGGCACCGGAGGAATCAAACCCTGTGTAGCGGCTTTTGGTGGAGACCAGTTTGACGAGGAACATGTAAGTCTCTACACTTCTTCGTCACGTGATGTTTGTATTCTATGGACAACATGAAGAAAAATGTCTAGAATGAATCCGTAAATTCTAAGTGTATATAAACAAAAAAGATAGGAACAGAAATAATTTTGAGCGTCGTTGATGTTTCTCTAGATGTAACAGCTTACCCCGCAACCCACCCCATACATTTAAGTGATCGTTTTACAAAGAGTTTCTTTAGGTGTTCTGTGTAAAAGACACAAGAGGAAGTTATGGCGTCTATAAAATCAGCTGTAAATAGTTCTGCCACAGCAGCTCACTCGTAACAATTCCAGCCACTTCCAGGGCCTCAAATACAAACACTTTTAGGTAATGGGCATCTTTGTCTTGACCGACAAGTCAACCTTTGACATCTATATGAGACGCACCATGCTTTTTAATAACCTCAATTTAAACCATTTCCTCATTATTATTGATTGATTGATTGATTGATATACTTTATTAATCCCCGTGGGGAAATGGTTTCTCTGCATTTGACCCATCCTAGTGTTAGGAGCAGTGGGCAGCCATTTTGAACAGCGCCCGTGGAGCAGTGTAGGGAACGGTGCCTTGCTCAGGGACACCTCGGTAGCACTTGGTCTTGCCGGGACTTGAACTGGTGACCTTCCAGTTGCCAAGCCAAGTCCCTATAGACTTCGCCACCACCGCCCAAGCTATTAGACGTTCATAGCAATGGATGTGGTGTTAAAAGTGTGGTCAAACAAACTTTAGTGATGTGCACACCAAATAAAACAACATTTTCTTTAGTGCTGAATTTGAAAGTGCAGATTTAATTTAGGGTTGCCTGAATAAAAAAATAACAAAACAAGTTAAACATGGGTTGCACAGATTTCGACAGCGCTTAAAGCTATTAGATTTAGCTTAACACAATAATCAGTTATTTGAAAAACGAATTTGAAATATTTTGGGTATTTAAAGAGGACAAAATACATTATTTTAAAAACATGTTTTAATTTCGTTGATCACCTGCAGGGCAGCGAGAGGCAGAAGTTCTTCTCCATTTTCTACATGTCGATAAACGCTGGGAGCCTCTTGTCCACTGTGATTACACCAATACTGAGAAGTGAGCTGTCACTTTCTTAACATTCAAATCATACACAAAGATGTCTGTTGTGTTGAAGCCTTTTAACGCTGGCTTGTCTCCTGCAGGTGATGTGCAGTGTTTCGGTGGAGACTGCTACGCTCTGGCCTTCGGGGTTCCTGCAGCTCTGATGATCGTGGCTTTAGGTGAGTGTCGATCCACCTGAAACATCCTCCGGTCAAATGTCATCCAGTAGTGACAGAATGGTGGCTGCGTAACTTTATCTTCTTTCCGATATGGTGAGAGGCTAATTCCGTCAATATTTGAAAATAAAATAGATTTTTTTGGGTCTATTCGGAGCTACCTTTCGAATGTCTGAGCTCCTCTACCATCTACTACTACTAAGGGAGCTTTTTTCTGCCATCTGTATCTTCAATCTTGCTTTATGGTGTGGGGTGTCTTTTTCAGTTACAACATCCCCATCACACCTTCTCCAAACAAGGGAGATCTAGTATGTTATGTAAAACAATTTGCAAAAATGCAAAAGATTCAGTTGAGAGCATGATTGCAATAGGGATATCACAAAAAGCAAACTTCTGTTTTAACCCTTGTGTTGTGCTCGAAAGCTGTTCCCGTTCATGGATGATTTATCTCAGTCCAAAACACTCAAAAATAAGCACTATCATCCAATATTGTTTTAACTACATCATAACTAACTTATATAACTTATAATTACAAATATTGTTACAGTGGATGAAGGGGGGTCGGGCTGGGGTGTCTAAAGTCATTGATGAATCTTGATTGGGCTAAATTTGACCCAGAGCGACCCAAAACAAATGCTGCTGGGTCTTCCCAGACCCGAACACCAAATTATACACTTATCAGACTTGGCTAAAATTGTTCAAAATCAGTTTGTTGTGTTTATATAGCTGTTGTGGAGGATATCAAGAAGCCTTGTTCCGATAAAAAAAACTAGAGCGTAGTTATTATATAATTTCACGGAGACCCGAACACAACATAGGCTAAGGTTAAGTCAATACCACATTTGAATAATAACTAATTGACTAACAAACTATTTCAGGGATAATAAAGATGTGTATACTCTTAAGTCACTATTAATGAATCCAGAATCTGCCCCCAAATATTTTACTCTGATAATGATACACTGTAAACAATTAATCTGTGTTGAAATGAGCAGGAGAAGAGCTAGTTAACGTTAGCTGTTAGCTGGTAGCTGTTATCTGGTAGCTGTTAGCTGGTAGCTGTTAGCTGGTAGCTGTTATCTGGTAGCTGTTAGCTCTTGGCTTTTATCTGTTATCTGGTAGCTGTTATCTGTTGTCTGGGCTGAAGTCGAATAGTCCATTTAGTTTAGGAACCTTCCTAAAGGAGTGAAATGACCCGGAAGTCCCTCAGTGGCAGCCATGATAAGTGCCGTTCGAATTCTCTAGAATGATGAGAATGATAGGAAAGGAGGTTTCAAACTTCCTTTATCACCTCCTTTAGCTTAGGAACCACTGGACCTCCCTAACCGACAGGAGAAGCGAAAATGCTGCCCCACAATGCCTTGCAGCCGCAGCATTTGCCGTCACTCAACAGTCGGCCGTTCACGGAAACAACCGATTATGACCGAGAAATGATATCATGAAAGTTACGGTGCTTATTAAGCATTTTAAAACATAGGTGGTAAGTTGCCAAAGTGCTTTGTTTTGAACGTTCATCAGTATTATAATCAAAAAGAGAAATATGAAACGTTAGTTTTTACTGAAATGATCAAATAAAGTCAACATTTCAGTCTTTACTGAGCTGTGTGGTTTGTTCAACTTTTAAAAGATGTTTGAATGGTGATATACACAGTGATAGATGTTAAGGACTAACGTTTATAATAAACACATTTGTATTGATTTTAAGATCTTTAGTTCATACAATCATACGTATTGGGATCATTGGTATTAATGTGGACCGGAGGGAGAGGGGGACGAGCATAAGTTACACTTTCCTTTTTATTTCAATTCCAACTTTGGTCCTGAAGAATATGTTTCTCTGTTGTCCACGTTCATAAAGCAAAGCAGCAGCATCAGAGCACGGTGCAGAGTCTCCAGATGAGTTCACAGTAGTCCCTCGTTCTTATTAAACATCCATGTTGTAGTCCGCTATAGAAATCTGTGGTTTCCATAGTTTCCCCACAGCAGCAGACGCACACAATGACGTCCGCTGGCGCATCATAAACACGTCGGATAGTGAAAGTGCATTCGGATTCTCTAAAGTACCGCAGCCTCTTCTCCTAAGTCCTTTTAAATTCTCCTATCCACTATCCCTTAACCCCGTGACGTTTCACTCAGAGGTCAAGGAATAGGAGATAGGGTTAGAATTAGGAGCTGATTTTTTAAACTATCCGACTGCAGCCCTGGTCTGTTATCTGTTATCTGTTAGCTGTTATCTGTTAGCTGTTAGCTGTTATCTGGTAGCTGTTAGCTGGTAGCTGTTAGCTGTTAGCTGTTAGCTGTTAGCTGTTAGCTGTTAGCTGGTAGCTGGTAGCTGTTAGCTGTTAGCTGGTAGCTGTTAGCTGTTAGCTGGTAGCTGGTAGCTGTTAGCTGTTAGCTGGTAGCTGGTAGCTGGTAGCTGTTAGCTGGTAGCTGGTAGCTGTTAGCTGGTAGCTGTTAGCTGTTAGCTGGTAGCTGGTAGCTGTTAGCTGGTAGCTGTTAGCTGTTAGCTTTTTGCTGGTAGCTGTTATCTGTTAACTGTTGGCTTTTAGCTGTTATCTGGTTGCTGTTCACTGTTAGCTGTTCACTGTTAGCTGTTTGCTGGTAGCTGTTATCTGTTAACTGTTGGCTTTTAGCTGTTAGCTGTTCTGTTAGCTGTTAAATGTTATTTGTGTGCTGTTCGCTGTTAGCGATTCGCTGTAAGGGAGTATCTATAAAAAGGTACATTTTAACGTTATCAGGAAGTGTTCAATTGTGATGTTGTAAAAAGAGTAGTTTTTGGTGAGACGCATGAATAAATTGTTGTGTTCCAGGAGTATAAAACAGATATTAGAGAAGTATTTATAACTTGATTAACTTCCTTAAAAAAACATTGTGCAAACAGTAATTTATATTTGAGTGTTGTATGTTTTGTAATAATGGACCAAGAGTCTCTTTAATTAAAGATGATGATGATGATGATGATGAGGATGATGATGATGAGGATGATGATGATGATGATGATGATGATGATGATGATGATGATGATGATGATGATGATGATGATGATGATGATGATGAGTAACAAAGGTGTGATGAAATACATGGAATGTATGCTTTGTTTTTGTGTTTTACCCTGATACTGAATTGATATTGAGACTCTTTCTGTTATTGTGATATAGTTTGTATAAAGTCCAGCTTCTGGTGTGCTGGGCTTCCTCTTGATCAAGACCCCCACTTATTTGTCCTGACAGTCAGTTGTCTCTGCCTCTGAATGCCTCTGAAACATCATGCTCTACAGACAGGACTCTGTTGAAAACAAGCTGTGGTTATATTACCGGAGGGGCCGAACACATCGCAGAGTACACAAAGTATGGAATCAGTGTGAGAGACTTGTTACCGTGCGTCAATGTTTCCCTCTTGAAGAATTTCACAAGCCATTGTAAGAGGACAAAGCATCCATAAACCACTGTCAGTTAGTTACTGTCTGGTTCTTCTCATGCGGAGAAGAGGAGATAAACAAAGGTACAAGAAGTTTATTTTGAAGTAAAAGTAGCAATACTACAGTGTAAAAAATATCTAGTTACAACAAGTACAAGTTAAGTCCTGCATTCAAAGTCATACTTAAAGGTGGGGTAGGTAAGTTTGAGAAACCGGCTCGAGATACACTTGTTGTTATATTCCATGGAATGCTCTTAACATCCTGATAGCAATGAATATCTGAAGTGCTTTGACAAAAAATCCATAAAAAAACTCATCCGTGGAAGCCGTGGCGCTGTAAAAAGCACGACCAATCATCTGATCCGGCTAAAGTAACTGGATGGCCTACCTGCCTGTCGCAGGTTTGATATGGGCCTGTAATTGTTCATTACTGAAGCATCTAGATTATTCTTTTTTAAGAGCGGTTTAATGACTGCAGTTTTCAGGGCCTGTGGAAAAAATACCTGAGTGAAGAGATTTGTTTACTATATGAAGTAGATCTGAGGCCATGCAGGGCAAAACATCTTTGAAAAATCCTGTTGGAATAATATCAAGGCAGCAGGAGGAGGACTTCAGAAGTTGTCTATAGATATTTAGGAACAGAGCTCGAGAGGAGCATTGCAGCTGAAGGGCCACATATTTCAAAAAGAAGAATCCAAGCTTTTCCATACGATGTCTTCCTGCATTGAAGAGAATCATTGAACAGAATAGCAACTCCACGCCCTCTCTTATGCATTCTTTCCTGACTCATAAACTAAAGTTGGGAGGGGTTGATTCAATAAGAACAGCTGCACTGTTATTTTGTTCAATCCAAGTTTATGTAAAAACATACAAATCGAGATTGTGCTCAGTGAGTGAAATCATTGATTCAAAATGTTTTTCCTGCCAAAGACCTGACATTTAATAAAGCTAGTTTAAGTTTGTTTAAACATACTATCAGTCAGGTTTTTTTGTAACAAGCTGTGGCTGACATGGAATCACTGCTAAATTAGATTAACTCCAACAAACGTTTGAGCACTTCCTGTTTCTAAAATGATTCACCGCTCTTAATCTATTACCTATCAACACAGATATCGGCAAAGCTATCGGCAGGTAGGTGCCCCGGCATGTCCTGGAAAGAATTGAGTAGTGGGCCATACGCCCTTGAGCCTGACCCCACACCAAAATATCAGTGAGAGTTTGTTGCCGTTTTGTACACATACATTCCTTATCAGGTAGACGGGGAGATGGTGCGGGGGTAAAGGACATGCTGCCCAGGGGGGGGGAAGGTGGTTGACGTAGGCGCGGTGATGAAAGACGCGGGAGATGGGTGGCGTTGTCTCTGCGGTGATTTGGTGGCCGTCTCGTTGAGGAGCGGGGGTAAAGGAACATGCCTGCCAGCCCTGCGGATCGCCTTCAATGTGTTTCAACAACGAGTCTCCAGGATGGTGGGCGAGGGTGAAAAGGGTGAACGGAGTATCCTCAAAGGCGTTGACAGGGGGGGGGGGGGGGGTGACGGGCCGTGGAGACTCCTCCGTGTGTCTCATATGTCTCCCATAATCAGAACATTCCTCAGGCGGGTGCAGTGATAATTCTTCAGGGTTTTCTGCGCGATGTGTTGTGTCCTTTCTCCCGTTTTGATTCCTCTTGCCGCTTGTCCTTGGCAGAGGGAACAGATTGATGACGAAGGCAGTTGAATATGTTAGAGATAAACAATTTCACTCCTGACTTGTTCAGGAAAACTCCATTTGCCTTGAAAAGATGTCTGCGGTCCCAGAAAAAGTTAAAATTGTCAATAAAATGAACAGAATGGTCAGTACAGGCAGTTGAAAGCCAGGTGTTCAGTGCAAACAATCTGCTGAATCTCTCCACTCCTCTTCTGACTGGCGGTAGAGGGGCCACTGATGAACACATCTGCATTTAGAGAACTGGCAGTTTCCAACAAACATTTAAAGTCTTCTTTCAGCAGTTCTGACTCTTGTTTCACAACATCATTTGTTCCAATGTGTAGTACCACATTCTTCACAGTCAGATGTTCAGCCCCAATATGCAGGATCTTCTCAGCCAAGTCAGAGACCACAATCCTTGGGAAAACAGAGTACTTTGGTGTTGTTCTTATTACACAGACCTTTTACATCTCTGACAGTCACCCACAATCAGAGTTTCAGGCCCAGTCGTTAGCTTTCCCTCTAGCCTTTTACTTTGGAGTAGCTATTGGTAATGCTGTGTGAAGAGGACGGGTTATCCAGGTCATCAGAAAGAGATCTCCGGCTCTCGGTCAGCGGAGCGTATCTGTTCTGGATTGGCACACTTGGTGGTTTAGGAGGATTGTTGTAATTCTCCCTTTAGCAGCTGTCCACGGCTGTTTAGGGGTTGAAGAGGCGCTCTTCCTGGGTGATAACAATGCAGGCCAGCCGGTCACATCACAGATTTCTGAGCGCTGGGCTCTGCCTGTTATCCGTCCTCCCAAATCCCATGAAAATGATTTACTCTTAGGCTTTGCACCCAGAGAGTTCCAGGAAGGACTACCACTTGTAGATTGATTACCCGGTATACAGCCCTCCTGTTCCTTGGAATCCTTGTAGCTGCTAACTAGCTGTGAGTTAGCATACCCTTTTTCATTATTTTGCAACACTGGTAAAGTGGTGTCATTCCCACGACATAGTCCATTCACTTCCACGTTAACTTCCAACCGTTGCATTTTCATTTCCAACACAGCCATCTTCTGTATAAGTTTGTGGATGTCATCTGTGGAGAACGGAGGCATTTTGCTACCAAATAGCTTAAGCTAAATAGCATGCAGTAGCCTACCAGGCTGTAGCTGTTGCTAGGCCACGCTGCTGTAAAGAGACTGAGGCGTTCGGAAAAATTGTTGAAATATGACTGAAAATCTCTCCGTCTATTTACGACAGTGAACGGTCCCAGTGATAAGGTGTTAAATGTCCAGGAGCCGCTGCTCAAAGTTTCAGAGAATAAGATAGTGAAAATCAGCATAAAAAGTAAGCAGAGGCAAGAGCAAGCAGAAACAGTGTGTCCTGCACTGTATCAAGCAGGCTCAGAAAGTGTCATAAAGAAGCTGACCGGTTCTTCTGGCCGACCGGCGATTTACCCCCGAGAGTGCTGGCCCCTACACGCAGCGGCACCCTTCCCTGGTAGAGGTACACCACCTAGCAGAGGCTCCGGGGCCGACGACAACGTCTAACGGCTAATGGCTTACAGCTAACGCTAACGACGACAGCTAACGGCTAGCAGCTAACGGCTAGCAGCTAACGGCTGACTTCATCCATCTGTTAACCCTTTTTTGGAGTGGAGGTTCGACCAGACGGTCAACCTCGTGTGGATCCTCTCACTATTCCACCTACCTGTTTTGATCGTTGACAGGACAACCCTTTTGAGCTTTTTCCGGTGCCTGAGAGGAGGTTCGACCAGACGGTCGACCTCGTGTGGACACTCTCGCTGTTTCACCACCTCGACGACGGTTTCGGACGTCGCCCATGCTTTCATCGGCGCCTGGGTGGCGCACTTCTGGACCCCGTCTCCCCTCGCCTCGACCGCGGCTTCGGACGTCGCCCACGCTTTCATCCGCGCCTGGGTGGCGCACTTCTGGACCCTGCCTGGCCTCTCCTCTAACCACGGCTCACGGTTCGCCTCGACGGCGGCTTCGGACGTCGCCCACGCTGTCATCGGCGCCTGGGTGGCGCACTTCTGGACCCCGTCTGGTCTCTCCCCTGTCCACGGCTCCTTCCTCCCGGGGATGCCGCTCCTTCCTCCCGAGGGCTTCGTGCCCGCCGCCGCTGTGCCCTCGCCTGCGCTCCTTCCTGCTGGGGACCACCGGGATATTCACGCCCATCCCCACGTCGCAGCACAGTGACCCAGCTTTCTACGGCTGGCGGATGTCGCCTTGTTGCCACGACGCCTACCACGGCCCTCTGCGGCCTCCTTACGACGGCCCGTTCCATGGCCGCCCCCCACCCACTGGTGGGGATGCCCTCGCCCTCGGAGGGGCTCCTACCCTCTCCTGCGGCCCCCTTCCGACGGCCCGTTCCATGGCCCGGCCCTCGCCTGCGGCCCAACCCTCCTCGGCCCCTGTGGTGCTTCCTCCCGGACGCGAGGATTGTGTCCATGGTTGAATTCTGAGGGGGCTTGTGTAGTGATCACTGATTTACATAATTCACTCATGGAACTACAGGTTGGGGGTATTGTTCCGCATGGCCACATATGTTGACTGTACCTACTGTGTGCCCTCCTTTCTTTTCTCCCCTTCTCTTTCCGGACTTCAAGCCAGCAACATGTGGTTTTCTGCTGCTCAATAAAACCAACTTTGCACCTTCGATGCACCGCCTCCGACTCCCTTCTCTCGGCACTACAATACTGTATAATAGTGATTGAATATTATTGTATTCTCTTTTTTCGGAGTTGCACTTTGCAGACGGTCCCTGAGCACTCGTTTCTATTCCGGCTGCGGATAGAGACCAATGTAACGTGTCCAGCTCGGAGGACGGCGCGTATTGGCTTTTTTTGATCAAAATGTGAAGTTCGTTGTCAACCTTACCACGGTACTAAGGAGACATCATTTGTGTCTGAATAACGTTTTGTTCATGAGTTGTTGATCTGTGAAATCCGAATCTCCCAATATCGTTCCAACTTTACTGAACTAAGCCAGAAGACGGTCTCATTTCATAAACCGCTCGGTTTGCTGTTCCTTCACTTTATTTTTATATACATTTATATACACTTAGCGTGAGGAAAGGCATGTGTGGCGTGAGTGCGTGAGATGTGGGTTGATTGCGTGAGGGTTGGCAGCCCTGCATTACTTCAATCATACACACATACACAGATGTTAACATGCCATGAAATCGCTGTATACTCTTCAAGCAGTTTAAATTAAAACATTGTGTTAAAAATTCAATTTAAAGATGAGGATTGAGGCAGATGTATTGCAGGAAGTTAATTTAACTTGATTATTTTTAACGGAGTGTCTATTTGCACCCGGGTGTAAATAGCATTGTTAGCTACAGACACCCGGGTGTAAATAGCATTGTTAGCTACAGACACCCGGGTGTAAATAGCATTGTTAGCTACAGACACCCGGGTGTAAATAGCATTGTTAGCTACGGACACCCGGGTGTAAATAGCATTGTTAGCTACGGACACCCGGGTGTAAATAGCATTGTTAGCTACGGACACCCGGGTGTAAATAACATTGTTAGCTACGGACACCCGGGTGTAAATAGCATTGTTAGCTACGGACACCCGGGTGTAAATAGCATTGTTAGCTACGGACACCCGGGTGTAAATAGCATTGTTAGCTACGGACACCCGGGTGTAAATAACATTGTTAGCTACGGACACCCGGGTGTAAATAGCATTGTTAGCTACGGACACCCGGGTGTAAATAGCATTGTTAGCTACGGACACCCGGGTGTAAATAGCATTGTTAGCTACGGACACCCGGGTGTAAATAACATTGTTAGCTACGGACACCCGGGTGTAAATAGCATTGTTAGCTACGGACACCCGGGTGTAAATAGCATTGTTAGCTACGGACACCCGGGTGTAAATAGCATTGTTAGCTACGGACACCCGGGTGTAAATAACATTGTTAGCTACGGACACCCGGGTGTAAATAGCATTGTTAGCTACGGACACCCGGGTGTAAATAGCATTGTTAGCTACGGACACCCGGGTGTAAATAACATTGTTAGCTACGGACACCCGGGTGTAAATAGCATTGTTAGCTACGGACACCCGGGTGTAAATAGCAAGGCAGTTTTAAGAAGTACAATTAATAGACGGATAAAAGACAATTAATACAAATAAATCAATAGAGAAAATAAGTTTTAAATAAATGCATTCCTTTGCACACAAAAGTCCTGGTCAACGCAATGTGGCCATTTGTTGCCAAAGACTGAATAATGGCTCCCAATAAACACCGTATTAGTATGCGTCTTTTTGATTGCTTTTGTTATTTTTACTACATTTCACTTTAATGTTTAGAGCAGTAATTTGGTTTTCAGCATTACAAATTATTATTAATATTACTAATATATCAGAATACCTTAGACGCTTTTATCCAAAGCGACTTACATACATTCAGTACTGTGGGCAATCCCCACAGGAGCAATTTGGGGTGAAGTGTCTTGCCCAGGGACACAACGACATGATGACTGCAGTGGGGTTTGAACTTGCTATAGGCTACCCTGATTCAAAGTCCAGCACAGTATCCACTGAGCAACAGCCTCTCTATTAGTCCCATAGAATGGAAATGTACATTGTTACAGCAGAAAAGAGCCAAAGACAGCTTAATGTTTCCTAAGTATGCATAAAAGAAAAAGTACTAAAGACAAAAAAAGAAATTATAATAAAGAAGTTATGGGATATATGGGATTTTGAGGCCTCATGCTTGTGTGTGTTCACAGCGGTGCTCACGCTTTACTTCCTCACCTACCTGCACTGGGACAAGGACCTCTCCACCGCCGTGTACCACGCCTTCAGCAGCCTCTGCTACTTTACCCCCATCCTGGGAGCGCTCATCGCTGACTCCTGGCTCGGAAAGTACAAGTGAGTCCCTGTGTCATCCCCACATGCATTATATACGACATATTATTCTTATTTTCAGGTTCATACATGTATTTATGCCTCTACTGGGAAATGTCTCCATGCTTAAATGTTCAAAAAGCTCTTTATTTTTCTCATACTGAGCCCAGTCTGCTCTGATTGGTTAGCTGGCCGGCTTTGTTGTGATTGGTCAACCGCTTAGAGATGTCCCGCCCCTCAACTTATCCCGTACAATTTGTTGGAGTGCTAGCCAATAGAAGTGCGAGTGTTATTTAGTGATGTCCCTATGTGTGATGCCCCTGTGGGTTCATCTAGAGAGGGTGTGGCTGTGCTGTCTTGATTGCCTTGATTGCAGTAACTCAGGGCGCCTGGGTCTGGCGCCCTGCAGCTACAGTGGGGCAACAAAGTATTTAGTCAGCCACCAATTGTGCAAGTTCTCCCACTTAAAAAGATGAGAGAGGCCTGTACTTTTTATCCTAGGTACACCTCAACTATGAGAGACAGAATGAGAAAAAAAAATCCAGAAAATCTGATTTTTAAAGAATTTATTTGCAAATGATGGTGGAAAATAAGTATTTGGTCAATAACAAAAGTTCATCTCAATACTTTGTTATATACCCTTTATTGGCAATGACAGAGGTCAAACGTTTTCTGTAGGTCTTCACAAGGTTTTCACTGTTGCTGGTATTTTGGCCCATTCCTCCATGCAGATCTCCTCTAGAGCAGTGATGTTTTGGGGCTGTCGCTGGGCAACACAACACAATTAACACAATTAATTTGGCTAATTTGAACCACTTGCTTTAATAAACATATTTTGTTAAACCGTTGATATGGTGTGTCTCCTCTTTGTTGTGGCCTTTTGAGACCGGTCATAACACTATGTTACAGAAGTAAACAAAGGAGTCCAATGGAGGCATTTCAGGGAAGGTAACAAAGGGATGTTAGCCTTTGAAAAACCATTTATAGGCACACCGTACATCACGCAGTATTTTAACCCCTTTAACCTGAGAGCTTTGTGTAAATGTGCAACACCTCCTATTAGTGGAGGTGAATCAATGACACTCACAGATCATGAATAATAACCAGAGTGCAGCTCTGAATGTGCGTAATGTCTCTCTCTCCACAGGACCATCATCTACCTGTCCATTGTCTACGTGATCGGACATGTGGTGAAGTCGGTTGGAGCCATTCCCATCGTGGGGAGCAGCGACGTGCACATGTAAGTAATCAGGAGCTGATGAAATCGCCTTTTACTTTCACTTAAAATGGTCAGATGTGGAATTCGGAGGTCTTCAACCAGGTTTTTTTTCTTATGGTGGTCGATTAAAAAAGAATAGACTTATAGTGTGTTATATATGTGTGTGTTGCAGCGCTCTGTCCATGGTAGGTTTGATTCTCATTGCTTTCGGCACCGGAGGAATCAAACCCTGTGTAGCGGCTTTTGGTGGAGACCAGTTTGACGAGGAACATGTAAGTCTCTACACTTCTTCGTCACGTGATGTTTGTATTCTATGGACAACATGAAGAAAAATGTCTAGAATGAATCCGTAAATTCTAAGTGTATATAAACAAAAAAGATAGGAACAGAAATAATTTTGAGCGTCGTTGATGTTTCTCTAGATGTAACAGCTTACCCCGCAACCCACCCCATACATTTAAGTGATCGTTTTACAAAGAGTTTCTTTAGGTGTTCTGTGTAAAAGACACAAGAGGAAGTTATGGCGTCTATAAAATCAGCTGTAAATAGTTCTGCCACAGCAGCTCACTCGTAACAATTCCAGCCACTTCCAGGGCCTCAAATACAAACACTTTTAGGTAATGGGCATCTTTGTCTTGACCGACAAGTCAACCTTTGACATCTATATGAGACGCACCATGCTTTTTAATAACCTCAATTTAAACCATTTCCTCATTATTATTGATTGATTGATTGATTGATATACTTTATTAATCCCCGTGGGGAAATGGTTTCTCTGCATTTGACCCATCCTAGTGTTAGGAGCAGTGGGCAGCCATTTTGAACAGCGCCCGTGGAGCAGTGTAGGGAACGGTGCCTTGCTCAGGGACACCTCGGTAGCACTTGGTCTTGCCGGGACTTGAACTGGTGACCTTCCAGTTGCCAAGCCAAGTCCCTATAGACTTCGCCACCACCGCCCAAGCTATTAGACGTTCATAGCAATGGATGTGGTGTTAAAAGTGTGGTCAAACAAACTTTAGTGATGTGCACACCAAATAAAACAACATTTTCTTTAGTGCTGAATTTGAAAGTGCAGATTTAATTTAGGGTTGCCTGAATAAAAAAATAACAAAACAAGTTAAACATGGGTTGCACAGATTTCGACAGCGCTTAAAGCTATTAGATTTAGCTTAACACAATAATCAGTTATTTGAAAACGAATTTGAAATATTTTTGGGTATTTAAAGAGGACAAAATACATTATTTTAAAAACATGTTTTAATTTCGTTGATCACCTGCAGGGCAGCGAGAGGCAGAAGTTCTTCTCCATTTTCTACATGTCGATAAACGCTGGGAGCCTCTTGTCCACTGTGATTACACCAATACTGAGAAGTGAGCTGTCACTTTCTTAACATTCAAATCATACACAAAGATGTCTGTTGTGTTGAAGCCTTTTAACGCTGGCTTGTCTCCTGCAGGTGATGTGCAGTGTTTCGGTGGAGACTGCTACGCTCTGGCCTTCGGGGTTCCTGCAGCTCTGATGATCGTGGCTTTAGGTGAGTGTCGATCCACCTGAAACATCCTCCGGTCAAATGTCATCCAGTAGTGACAGAATGGTGGCTGCGTAACTTTATCTTCTTTCCGATATGGTGAGAGGCTAATTCCGTCAATATTTGAAAATAAAATAGATTTTTTTTGGGTCTATTCGGAGCTACCTTTCGAATGTCTGAGCTCCTCTACCATCTACTACTACTAAGGGAGCTTTTTTCTGCCATCTGTATCTTCAATCTTGCTTTATGGTGTGGGTGTCTTTTTCAGTTACAACATCCCCATCACACCTTCTCCAAACAAGGGAGATCTAGTATGTTATGTAAAACAATTTGCAAAAATGCAAAAGATTCAGTTGAGAGCATGATTGCAATAGGGATATCACAAAAAGCAAACTTCTGTTTTAACCCTTGTGTTGTGCTCGAAAGCTGTTCCCGTTCATGGATGATTTATCTCAGTCCAAAACACTCAAAAATAAGCACTATCATCCAATATTGTTTTAACTACATCATAACTAACTTATATAACTTATAATTACAAATATTGTTACAGTGGATGAAGGGGGTCGGGCTGGGGTGTCTAAAGTCATTGATGAATCTTGATTGGGCTAAATTTGACCCAGAGCGACCCAAAACAATGCTGCTGGGTCTTCCCAGACCCGAACACCAAATTATACACTTATCAGACTTGGCTAAAATTGTCAAAATCAGTTTTGTTGTGTTTATATAGCTGTTGTGGAGGATATCAAGAAGCCTTGTTCCGATAAAAAAAACTAGAGCGTAGTTATTATATAATTTCACGGAGACCCGAACACAACATAGGCTAAGGGTTAAGTCAATACCACATTTGAATAATAACTAATTGACTAACAAACTATTTCAGGGATAATAAAGATGTGTATACTCTTAAGTCACTATTAATGAATCCAGAATCTGCCCCCAAATATTTTACTCTGATAATGATACACTGTAAACAATTAATCTGTGTTGAAATGAGCAGGAGAAGAGCTAGTTAACGTTAGCTGTTAGCTGGTAGCTGTTATCTGGTAGCTGTTAGCTGGTAGCTGTTAGCTGGTAGCTGTTATCTGGTAGCTGTTAGCTCTTGGCTTTTATCTGTTATCTGGTAGCTGTTATCTGTTGTCTGGGCTGAAGTCGAATAGTCCATTTAGTTTAGGAACCTTCCTAAAGGAGTGAAATGACCCGGAAGTCCCTCAGTGGCAGCCATGATAAGTGCCGTTCGAATTCTCTAGAATGATGAGAATGATAGGAAAGGAGGTTTCAAACTTCCTTTATCACCTCCTTTAGCTTAGGAACCACTGGACCTCCCTAACCGACAGGAGAAGCGAAAATGCTGCCCCACAATGCCTTGCAGCCGCAGCATTTGCCGTCACTCAACAGTCGGCCGTTCACGGAAACAACCGATTATGACCGAGAAATGATATCATGAAAGTTACGGTGCTTATTAAGCATTTTAAAACATAGGTGGTAAGTTGCCAAAGTGCTTTGTTTTGAACGTTCATCAGTATTATAATCAAAAAGAGAAATATGAACGTTAGTTTTTACTGAAATGATCAAATAAAGTCAACATTTCAGTCTTTACTGAGCTGTGTGGTTTGTTCAACTTTTAAAAGATGTTTGAATGGTGATATACACAGTGATAGATGTTAAGGACTAACGTTTATAATAAACACATTTGTATTGATTTTAAGATCTTTAGTTCATACAATCATACGTATTGGGATCATTGGTATTAATGTGGACCGGAGGGAGAGGGGGACGAGCATAAGTTTCACTTTCCTTTTTTATTTCAATTCCAACTTTGGTCCTGAAGAATATGTTTCTCTGTTGTCCACGTTCATAAAGCAAAGCAGCAGCATCAGAGCACGGTGCAGAGTCTCCAGATGAGTTCACAGTAGTCCCTCGTTCTTATTAAACATCCATGTTGTAGTCCGCTATAGAAATCTGTGGTTTCCATAGTTTCCCCACAGCAGCAGACGCACACAATGACGTCCGCTGGCGCATCATAAACACGTCGGATAGTGAAAGTGCATTCGGATTCTCTAAAGTACCGCAGCCTCTTCTCCTAAGTCCTTTTAAATTCTCCTATCCACTATCCCTTAACCCCGTGACGTTTCACTCAGAGGTCAAGGAATAGGAGATAGGGTTAGAATTTAGGAGCTGATTTTTAAACTATCCGACTGCAGCCCTGGTCTGTTATCTGTTATCTGGTAGCTGTTATCTGTTAGCTGGTAGCTGTTATCTGGTAGCTGTTATCTGGTAGCTGTTAGCTGTTGGCTTTTAGCTGTTAGCTGTTAGCTGTTATCTGGTAGCTGTTAGCTGTTATCTGTTAGCTGGTAGCTGTTAGCTGTTATCTGTTAGCTGGTAGCTGTTAGCTGTTATCTGTTAGCTGGTAGCTGTTATCTGTTAGCTGGTAGCTGTTATCTGGTAGCTGTTATCTGGTAGCTGTTAGCTGTTGGCTTTTAGCTGTTAGCTGTTAGCTGTTATCTGGTAGCTGTTAGCTTTTTGCTGGTAGCTGTTATCTGTTAACTGTTGGCTTTTAGCTGTTATCTGGTTGCTGTTCACTGTTAGCTGTTCACTGTTAGCTGTTTGCTGGTAGCTGTTATCTGTTAACTGTTGGCTTTTAGCTGTTAGCTGTTCGCTGTTAGCTGTTAAATGTTATTTGTGTGCTGTTCGCTGTTAGCGATTCGCTGTAAGGGAGTATCTATAAAAAGGTACATTTTAACGTTATCAGGAAGTGTTCAATTGTGATGTTGTAAAAAGAGTAGTTTTTGGTGAGACGCATGAATAAATTGTTGTGTTCCAGGAGTATAAAACAGATATTAGAGAAGTATTTATAACTTGATTAACTTCCTTAAAAAAACATTGTGCAAACAGTAATTTATATTTGAGTGTTGTATGTTTTGTAATAATGGACCAAGAGTCTCTTTAATTAAAGATGATGATGATGATGATGATGAGGATGATGATGATGAGGATGATGATGATGATGATGATGATGATGATGATGATGATGATGATGATGATGATGATGATGATGATGATGATGATGAGTAACAAAGGTGTGATGAAATACATGGAATGTATGCTTTTGTTTTTGTGTTTTACCCTGATACTGAATTGATATTGAGACTCTTTCTGTTATTGTGATATAGTTTGTATAAAGTCCAGCTTCTGGTGTGCTGGGCTTCCTCTTGATCAAGACCCCCACTTATTTGTCCTGACAGTCAGTTGTCTCTGCCTCTGAATGCCCTCTGAAACATCATGCTCTACAGACAGGACTCTGTGAAAACAAGCTGTGGTTATATTACCGGAGGGGCCCCGAACACATCGCAGAGTACACAAAGTATGGACTCAGTGTGAGAGACTTGTTTACCGTGCGTCACATGTTTTCCCTCTTGAAGAATTTCACAAGCCATTGTAAGAGGACAAAGCATCCATAAACCACTGTCAGTTAGTTACTGTCTGGTTCTTCTCATGCGGAGAAGAGGAGATAAACAAAGGTACAAGAAGTTTATTTTCTGAAGTAAAAGTAGCAATACTACAGTGTAAAAAATATCTAGTTACAACAAGTACAAGTTAAGTCCTGCATTCAAAGTCATACTTAAAGGTGGGGTAGGTAAGTTTGAGAAACCGGCTCGAGATACACTTGTTGTTATATTCCATGGAATGCTCTTAACATCCTGATAGCAATGAATATCTGAAGTGCTTTGACAAAAAATCCATAAAAAAACTCATCCGTGGAAGCCGTGGCGCTGTAAAAAGCACGACCAATCATCTGATCCGGCTAAAGTAACTGGATGGCCTACCTGCCTGTCAGCCTTCCATCGGGGCACAAACTCATCTCCTGCCCTCATTGGTCATGTGCTTGTTCGTGTGTGTTGGAGGAGGGGCTCTGTACGGAAGTAGCAGATTTCTTCCGGCTGTGTATTTTCAAATTCTAGCGCACTCAAAATTACCTACCCCACATTTAAGTCAAATTACTGAAGTATTAGATGTGTAGAATGTGCTATTATTTTGATCCCACTTTTTTAAAACGTTTTTTTTTTTATCTTTTAATTTAAAGTTTTTTTTTTTTATTTTAAACGTTTACATTAAAACTTTTTTTAAATTTGTATTGTTTTTTTATTGTTATGAATAGGAATTATTTGTCTTTCACATTAACAAAAAAAACGGTGATTCTTGAGGTCTTGAATTTCACAGTATGCATTATATAGCTTTACGCATAATAAAAGTGTCTGAAAATCTGAAAATCTAATCTAATAGCCTTGATACTAAACTTAGTGACATTCCTCCACTCTAAATCCATATATAGTTCTGATACCAGGCGAGTGGAGTAATGGTTTGCACAACAGCAGTCATTTCCAACGTAAACAGTTTCCTGCACTAACTCTTCATCCATATTTTGCAGTTGTGTTCACTGTTGGCAGCGGGATGTACAAGATGTCTCCTCCCCAGGGAAACATCCTGCTGGAAGTTTGTAATTGCATCGGGGTGAGTCATCTCCCATTGCTCCCATATCACGTGATTTATTAAAGGTCCCCTATTATACTGTTTCTCATCAATACATCACAGGTCTCAGATATATACAAAACATGTCTCTGAAGTGTTTGGCTCCAAACACCAAACAGATCATTTCAGCATTACCCATAATCCCCTCTGTTTCAGCCCTGCTTCCAAAGTGCTGATTCTCTGTCTGTTACTTTAGATGAAAATAAGGAGCCCCTCCCCACGCCCCTCTGAGAGACATTTGGTTAAAAAGAACACAATGGTGTAGAGGAGGAGATTCAGGTGATAAGGTGGGGGGGGGGGTTACCTTGGTTGCTGATTGGCTGATGGTTACACAATACAAGACATCGTTATGACATCATAAAGTGGACAAAATCTGATCAGCTCATTTTCAGACAGGTTTTTATAGAAATGGATCAAAAAGAGAGAGAATCTTTGTTCCTGAAACTTTCAGAGTCTCTTTCCACAGAGGAGACACATGTTGATGTAGAAGAGACATGGAGAAGAGGGGACACATGTTGATGTAGAAGAGACATGAAGAAGAGGGGACACATGTTGATGTAGAAGAGACATGAAGAAGAGGGGACACGTGTTGATGTAGAAGAGACATGAAGAAGAGGGGACACATGTTGATGTAGAAGAGACATGAAGAAGAGGGGACACATGTTGATGTAGAAGAGACATGAAGAAGAGGGGACACATGTTGATGTAGAGGAGACATGAAGAAGAGGGGACACATGTTGATGTAGAAGAGACATGAAGAAGAGGGGACACATGTTGATGTAGAAGAGACATGAGGAAGAGGGGACACATGTTGATGTAGAAGAGACATGAAGAAGAGGGGACACATGTTGATGTAGAAGAGACATGAAGAAGAGGGGACACATGTTGATGTAGAGGAGACATGAAGAAGAGGGGACACATGTTAATGTAGAAGAGACATGAAGAAGAGGGGACACATGTTGATGTAGAAGAGACATGAAGAAGAGGGGACACATGTTGATGTAGAAGAGACATGAAGAAGAGGGGACACATGTTGATGTAGAAGAGACATGAAGAAGAGGGGACACATGGTGATGTAGAAGAGACATGAAGAAGAGGGGACACATGTTGATGTGGAAAAGACATGAAGAAGAGGGGACACATGTTGATGTGGAAAAGACATGAAGAAGAGGGGACACATGTTGATGTGGAAAAGACATGAAGAAGAGGGGACACATGTTGATGTAGAAGAGACATGAAGAAGAGGGGACACGTGTTGATGTGGAAAAGACATGAAGAAGAGGGGACACGTGTTGATGTGGAAGAGACATGAAGAAGTGGATTTTGTATAATAGGTGACATTTTTTTGTTTGCAGTTTGCCATCAAAAACCGCTGGAAGAGATCAAAGTATGACTCTCAGAAGAAACACTGGCTGGACTGGGCTGAGGAGAAGTACTCGGTAATACAAAGACTCTTGAATGCAACAGCTGCAATATTTATGTATATTTGATTATTTTCTGAGAATCACACTTAAGAAAGCCAAAAAGAAGACCACACAGCGGTACATTATAAAATATGGAGCGTTATCTAGTTTGTGTATTTGTACATTTGATCCTTCAAAAGCTAGGTATTTGTCGTCTAGATGTTTGTGCTTTAGTAAAAGTGTGTCATCGATGTTTTTGTTGTATCTATAATGCGTCCAGTGTGTGTGTGTGTGTGTGTGTGTGTGTGTGTGTGTGTGTGTGTGTGTGTGTGTGTGTGTGTGTGTGTCTACAGAAGCGTCTGATCCAGGAGATTAAGATGGTTCTGCGTGTGTTGGTGCTCTACATCCCACTGCCGATGTTCTGGGCTCTGTTTGATCAGCAGGTACTTGAAGACAAAGGGTTTCTCACAAAATAGACAATAGGCAATGTTGCGCCATCACCACAACATTTGGTTCCTCCATTCATGCCCCCTTCAGGATGAGTTGAAATCATTCTTATGACTCTTTGATTTAAAGAGGCCTTATTATTATTTTTGGGGTTTTCCCTTTCCTGTAGTTTATCATATACGTTGTTGTGCATGTCAATGGTCTGCAAAGGCTAAAATCCCTATTCCCTTAGAGCAGGGGTGTCAAACTCAAGGCCCGGGGGCCAAATCCGGCCCGCCACTTCATTTGATGTGGCCCACAAGAGCTTGCAAAGAATAAAATACGTTTATTATAAGGTTACGTGCCGCTTTACAGGAGCACGTTACCCATAAACGACATGTCCCACAATGCATCTCATTGTGTGACATGCGCACTGAAGAGACTTGCAATGATTTGCCCTAGACTTCTGCTTTCAGACGTAGTTAATTGTGAAGTTATTACCCTATCTGATAATAATCCAATGCAGAGGAAATATTGTAAAATAATACATTTTTATATATATATATTATATATATTTATCTATGTATATTTATATAGTCTTAAAGTTTCCACTAGCCCTTTGAGTGCAACCATAATTATTATGTGGCCCGCGATGAAATTGAGTTGACACCCCTGCCTTAGAGGAAGTTTCTATGTAAAGTCTGATTGCCTTTAAATGTGAGTAAGATAATGAGTAAATAATTTGATGTTGTTCTTATGACAACAAATATAGTTAGAGTTAAATAATATATTGTTGTGGATAAATATGACTCCTATCCAGTGATGTACCTGAACGCGTTCAATGAACGATCGTTCATGAACGCGTTCATATTTTGGGCGAACGTGAACTGAACGTACTGTATTTCCGCTAGATGAACGTAATTGAGAACGCGTTCATTCTCAGCGCTGTATAACGGCGTTCAAACGTGCGTTCATTCTCAGCACTGTATTATAACGGCGTTCAAAAGTGTGCCAGATTTCATATGCCTTTCAGCCGAAAACCCAGTTAAAACACACCGTAAACAGGCTTCAAAATAATGCGGAAAACCACCCAATCTGGCAACAGCAAGCTGCCTGTGACGCGTACGCGCCTGTCACCCCTGGCTGTCGCACTAAAATATAAATATACTAAATATATCAGACTCCTCACAACAAACAATGTGGAACCGCGGAACCGGCGAGCATTGAATGAATGAATGAATGAATGAATGAATTAGTATGGACGAAGCCGAGAGCAGCTGCAGCAGCACTCGCTCAGAGTGAGACTCTACGGCAGGGGTGGGGAACCTCCGGCCTCCGGCCGTATACGGCCCGCGAGACAATTTGGTACGGCCCTCGAGGTAATTTATAAACACACGCAAAAAATAAAAAAATGAAAGAAATCTAGACCGCAAAAAAATTAAACAAGCGAGTACCTGTTTTTCCTGGCCAAGGTCAGGGTCCTTGAACACAACACGAGCCTAACGTGTCATCACGTGGTATATGTCTCGACTGACAGGGGTGCAGTTCTGACGGAGAGCACCAGAACGCCACTCCAGCACTTCAGAAATTGCAGTACCGATAAGTCCGTACACATGCCACAGTTTCTGCGTGTCTGTGTCTTTAGTTGTAAGCCCAGTGGCGATCTGCTCATCTGTCATACTATAATAACTGTGTTGTTGTCATTAGCATCTGGTTAGCTAGCTATGCTAACGAATATAAGAAGCTTTGTCTACAACCAGTGAGGTAAAGGCACATCTTTATATGATCATTATAGTTATAAAAAAAATAAGAGAATAAAGTAAACAGGTATAAAATACTATAAGACAGTTATTAATAAAGAAGAATACAGTTTGAAAGGGTAGTGATTTGTCAAATATCCATAAATTAAAAGAAAATCTGCTTACAGTTGTGTTTGGGTGTTGAGAGATGTGTCCATAGATCTCCTAATGTTGCTCTCAAAGTGCAACACATCTTGCCAGGGGAGCATGCCCCCCGGACCCCCCTAGAGGAGGTTAGGTCCCCCCCACTTAAACCATGTTCACATGGATAGGAAACTAAATACATTTGCACACATCTTGTGTCCATAAATTATCTTTCTGTTTAGGTGGTCACGCCACACCCTGCACGTGCATGCATACGCGAGTCATGGTGAGATATCTGGATTAGGAGGTTGCTTTTTCTTTGCACAGCATGAAATGAATGAGCTGTGATTTTAGTTTTTTTAAGCAGAGGTCAATAACTTGTACGGCCCTCTGAGGATATTGTAAAAATTGAAATGGCCCATTAACATCGTACAGGAGACAAATAATAGCTCGCAGCAACGTATTGAAAAAAGAACTATGAACTATAAATTAGTTCATTTTTGAAACCATGAACTTTAGTTCAAAATGTTGAATTATGAACTATGAACTGAACTAGTTCATTTTAAAATATGTGAACTGTGAACTGAACTAGTTCATGTAGAAAGTGAACTTTCCCAACACTGCTCCTATCACTATCAGCATACCTTTTGAAGGTAAAATGTTCCATGCACCAAAAAGCCTTTGCTTGAGATAAAAGTCCTGCCCTGATTGCACTAAATTGCACTATTTGACAGTTGTGTAAATGCCTTGATTGGACATACTGTGCCTGACCAGTGTTTTAGTCAGCACAAGGTCAACATATTGTGTCATGGTGCTCTTATGAAATCCCCTAACTACCTGTTATCATCTCCTCTGGCCGAAACTCAACACAACCGTGTGATTATGGGAAACCTCAATGCCACATGAGACATTCCTGAGCTTCATTCTTCCTGAAATCATTCTTCATTTAAACACACATGGAAGATACAGTATGTCAAACATTTACCACATCATTGTTCTCTCCAGGAAATGACAACACAAGCCTGCTGTGGTCAAATTAGATTCATGCTAAGCTAACAGAGTATATGATGCCCTAAAATACATTGAAAATCTGTGTTTTTCTTTCTGGCAGGGTTCCCGCTGGACGCTGCAATCCACCAGGATGAACATGGCTTTTGTAAGAATTTCCTAACCTGAAATATCGATGTAAAAAAAATCTGATAACATATTTTATTGCTCTTTATCAGTGGGTGGGTTTTGATATTCATCTTGTTGCACAAACTGTCTTGTAAAACTGATTCTCCTTTAGGGCGGTGTTGCAATGTTAGCATTTTATTCTAGAGAATTATACTGTTATGTTCCTAAGAAACCAATAAACCAATGCACACTGTAAAGAGTCCAAAATGTGTACGGCGCACAAATCTTCTTTTTTTTACAGGGACATTACTTCACCATTGAGCCAGACCAAATGCAGGTAAGTTCAGGGTTCTCTGCAAATAAGTAGGTAATAGTGCACAACAAGGACATTTCAGAATAGTGAATAATCAATACTTTAAAGGGGACCTATCATGCAAAATGCACTTTTTGATGTCTTTTATACATAGTGTCCCCGGTGCGTCGGGGAACTCAGGCAGCGTCAGAAAATAAAACCCTCTCTCTTTTCCTCCGTACCCAAATCTTTTAAAAACGTGGGTACAACGAGAGGATACAGATTTGCTGCCGATATGATGTCAAATCGGCGGCGGCAGCATTTGAGCTCCATACTGTTTCAGAAATAATCCTTGATGTGGTTTAGAACAGGGTGGCGTTTTATCACAGCAGAATTTAACTTTATCTCCGGTAGAATTCTGATCAGGCATTAGCTCCGCCTCCTCTTTTGTTTCTGTTTCAAGCTAAGGACCCAAAATCCGCGTGTCTCTAACAGGGCTGCAAAAGAGGGGTTTGAGCAGTTTGAGGCATGGCTGCAATGGGTGATCTGTTTGGTATTTGAAGCACAAAACTTCACAGACATGTTTTGTATAGGTATGGCCCTACAATATATGTTTCATATATAGCATAATAGGTCCACTTTAACACCTGAGTTCATTACAAAATTCTGCCACGTGCCAAAGAAAAAAAAAAAGCGTACGAAAAATATAGAATAGATAGATATGAACCATGTTTTCCTGTTTCTGTGTGAATTAAACACACTTAATACAGCATATGTTTACTGTTGTCTATAGTTATTGAATCATTTCGTGTTATTTTTTCTTAAAAATATGGGACGACTGTTCACTTGAACTTTGTCGTGAACAGCCTGATCAACACTCATACTGTCGCTCTAACACTTACATAGTACTTATTTGTTATAGTAGAAAATGTGTAATCTGGTCAATTTCTACAATAGTATACACAACCGTGTGATTATGGGAAACTGAAAGAAATACTGCTGAATATATATATGTAAATATATACTTTCTACATCGGCTAATTATCTGGAAACATGTATTTTTCATGTAAAAAAGTAAAGCGAGTTGCCATGAATTTCTAACATCGTTTTATTCCTTTTTTTGTTTGACCTTGCCTCTGCTCTTGTTTTTCTTTTCTTGTGCATGTGTACAAAAACAGCTCTCTGGTGAAAACACTTTTACAGCTTTGTCTCTGCCATCTCTTTACAGTCTAAATGGAATCATTATGAGTCTTTTATTCGCATATTACCCAAACCTTTATGATTTTACGAGGTTTAGTGAGCTTTTATAGTCATCTAACGGTGGGGTTCCCCTCCCTTTTTTCACTAGATGTTGAACGCTTTGCTGATTCTCCTCTTCGTGCCCATCTTTGACTTCATCATATATCCGCTCATTGGCCTTTGCAAGTTCAACGTCACGTGAGTAGAAACCTGTTGTTTTGGATACTCCCACCTTTATTGCAGTGATGAGCATTTAAGAGGCCGCTTAACTGGAAAACGAGCCATGTGACCTTCACGTTTACATCCCATGGATACGAATACATGGTTAACAAGTGAAGGAAATGTTTGCTGAGCACACGAATACAAACATACTTTAAAAATGGTATATCTCAGGATTTAGTTACATTGCATTACATGTCACTTGTTAGAGGCTTTTATCCAAAGCGACTTGCATACTCAACACTGTGGACAATCCCCACAGGAGCAATTTGGGGTGAAGTGTCTCAGGGACACAACGACATGCTGACTGCAGTGGGGTTTTGAACCCCCTGATCCGAACACCAACGCACAACCCACTGCGCCACACCATTTTGGTTCCTAATGTGTGGAGAAAACGGCACCGTGTTTTTAGTTAGGGATCACATTTCATGACTTTTTACTTTCAAAAGGCTAACCAAATCGAGAAGCAGAAATCAGGTGGTTTCACACACACAGAGATTTGCTATGATCACTGTTTTTATTCATGTCTTTCAGAGAATATCTCAGATTGTTAACAGTTTATTTGCAACTGTTCAAAAGTGTTTCTGTGTGCACCGCAGGCCTCTGAGGAAGATGGCCGTAGGGATGATTTTTGCAGCGTTGGCCTTCGGCGCGGCCACTCTGGTGGAGATCGACGTTGTGGTGCGTATGAGCAGCAATCATTAATCCAGCCTGTTGTTATAGAAACCAAATTCATGACTTCCCTACACAAATATGACATTATATGCATGCATGCACACCGAGTCAGAAAACATAAAAATAACTGCACAGAGACTATAACTCAACATCCTGGAAAACCTGGCATTTTTTAAACAAGACAATAGAGGCAAACATTGTATTTCAGGAACTGGTCGGTCAATTTTAAGATTTTGGGCTATGCTGGTTCCAAACATGTATTTCTTAAGACACCTAAAAACACCTCAAATACATATTAAGGTGTTTATTTTACTGACAATGTTTATTTGTGTGATAAATGCCTTATTTGCATATTTAAATAATTCAGAAAAACACTTATTTAAATACATTAATATTTAAATCAAAGAAGATTATTACAAATATATATGTATTCATATTTTTTGTCTTTCTTTTTTTTGTAGGACTGTTGATCATATTTTATTGATTACACTTTTTGATCTTCTTCTTCTCTGTCTGGTAGAAATCGGTGGTGGATCCTGCTCCGGCGGGGAAGTGTCTCCTGCAGGTGTTTAACCTGGCGGAGGGTGATGTGAGTCTGATGATCCCCGGCAGCCATCTGTTCAAAGAGCCGATCCCAAACCTCCAGGTCTGTATTGCACACAGAAGTCAGACTCATGTGAGGGAGTGCTGGTCTGTGCAGGCTTTATCCCTCTTTTCACTCGCTAATATCAACTCTATCTAAACAGGAAATACCTCACTGAGACAAAAACAAGTTTTGTTTTTGCTGAAAAAATTACATTCTAGACTGTGTACTTCTTTATGAAGACCATGGCTACTTGTTTGACTTCATTTTTAGAAACATGAGATATGAGCAGTGGTGGAAGAATAACCCCTAACCCCTTTTATTCAAGTGAAAATGGCAATACCTTTTACTTAGAAGGTCAAATCTTAATGTCTCTGTTTCAGGACCCTGCTCAATACGAGACACTTCCTGCATCCGGAGAGGATGTGCAGTTTCAAGTCACCTTCAACGGGAAAACCTCCGAGTGTAATTACACGTTCCTTCAACGAGAGGCGTACAGTCTCATCCTTTACCCAGACGCTGCTGGAATACAGTGCAATGTGGTGAGTGAAAGAAAACTCCTTCTCTAAATATCTGACAACACAAAAAGCAGAGGGGATCAAAGCAAACTGATGTGTGCGTATGGTGTGTATAATCGTGTGTGTGTCAGTGGCGTAGCTGTGGGTGGGCCTGGGACCACCCACATGCACGTCTGGCCCACCCACAGCCAATCAGCGCGTCACAGCGATTTTGACGTTCCTGACAAGCGGCAAACTCTGGGGCAGAGCCGGGAAGTCCAGAAGGACGTGCCACAGACTGCAGTTCCTCTAGTGGCCCACAGGGGGTGGATGCAGAAAGCAGCCATTCCCACAGACCCCCATGTTAAAATGCCCAACTTTACAGCAGAAATAAAAAAAAATCTAGCCTGGATCCAATAAAACGTATTCTGGATATAGTTACATTCCACCTTCATGACAATGGAATAGGGAGTGCATTTTTTTACCGTGAGTAAACTAGTAAGTAAAGTAAGTTTTGCCGTGAGTGAATGCAAGTCTTATTTCTTCTTGAGGTCTGCAGTGAAGCGTGTACACATTTGCTGAACATGAAAACACTCTCAGTGTGTGCCCACTGTGCGGCTGTCGAGGATAAACATCCTGTGGCCGCCGAGCCAGCCATGTGGAAGTCAGTTTTACACATTCTGAGGCCGCCGTGCCGACAGTATGTTTTTGTTTTCACTGCAAGTTTATGCGTATGTTTAATTAGTGCATTAAAAAATAAATAAAATCATTAATTAAGTTTCAGCTCAGACCCCACGCTTAATAAGTCTCCCCCTGGCCCACCTACATTTCTCCAGGCCCACACACACAATAATTCCTGGCTACGCCACTGGTGTGTGTGTCTTGTGATCGGAAAAGTGTGTGTGTGAGACCGAGATATACAGTCGATGGCATATAGCTTATCTGGGATACAGTTATACCATACGTTTTGTTTTTCCATTTGTGAGTACAGGAGGAGAGAAGGAACAAAAGAAAGAGAGATGGAGAGAAAGAAAATATAAATAATAATATAAATAATAATAATCATATACAAAATCAATAGATTAAATTAAGTAACCTTAAAAAATAAATAAGTAATTAGTATTATAACAATAAATATAATAAGAAATAAAATAAATCAGTGACTATTTAAAAGTATCTTTCAATAGTATTCAATATTCATTACCGAAAAAGCAACATTTGAAGTTTTCGTCCTAACTGTGTTTGTTGATCGACATAAAATAAAAATGTTTACCGATGGGTTGCTGTGTGTATAAGGCTGTAAAGCCAACATATTTTCAAGGATTTTAATTTAAGAGAATTCAATAATAACTGCAGCGAATACAAGTTGATGTAATTGAGAGAAACCACTTCTCTTTCAGGTCAGTGACTACATAAAGAAAAATGATAATGGGAAACCCCTCCTCAGGTAAACATGTTTAAGTTATTGACTCACCTTTCACTGATCTTAAAGTAAATGCATCTCTTTACTCTCTTAAATAATAAAGGAAGTTTCCTCATGATTTCTTGTTTTTCCAACTCAACAGGTTCCTGAACACACTGTCGGAGGCGATCAACATAACCGTTGGAGAAGTGTCTTTCCATCTGCTCTCGGATTACAGCGTGTCTCCAAATGAGACTGTGAATCGGGGAGAGTGAGTAGAAATGACTCTGGACTCGTCTAAATGAGTAAAACGGCAAAATCTAGCGTCTATACATTTACGCTTAATAGCTTCTTTTTATCTTATCGTTTTGCAGCCGACAATATGTATTTCTTTGGCTCACTAAAATTGCTTCATTTTGGCAGCTGATTTCAGATTAAATAAACTCTACATACACTACTAGACTGACAAGCTGGTGAAGTCAAAAGTCAAAGTCAACTTTAATGTACATTTTTCTGTGTGTTTGTGCAGACGGAGATATCGAAATAACGTTTCCAACAATCCCGAATACAAAATACAATAATACAAATATACAAATATGTATAAAATATGTGTATACAATGAACAGACATACTGTATTAGCATTTAGCTGCTGAAAGCCAGGTATTTTGTTGAGTTGTTGGGAGACCAAAACAGAGCCAAAAGTCAATATGTGGAGATAAATACAATTCTTAAAGTTCCCGTGTCCTGGCCATTTCTACTGATCATAATTCCAGTGCTGAGGTCGACTAGAATAGATTTAAATTGTGCAATTTTCCAAAATCGCATTGGTTTCTCAAACAGCATCTCTGTATAGTCTGTGTATTCACTCTCTGTCCGAAACGGCTTGTTGGAGCTCCTGCCCCCCCCCCCCCCCCCCTCCCAGCTGCTGCGAGGAGCGGACAGGTTTTTGGGTCGGCGATACAGCGAGAACAAGCGAAACCCATCCTGAGCACACACAAACACTCACAGCCGAAGTAAAAACAATCCACTGCAGCGGGTAGCTCGCTTTAAGCGTGCCGAGCCGTGCGGGGCCCGTTTTTGGTTGCGCTTCCACTTGACCTAGTTTTGGCCCGGGGCGACTTTTTCACCTTTTTTCTGGCCCGACTAAATCGTGGTTCTAGGGCCAGGAACAACCAGGCTGAGTCGGGCTGAGCATGCTAAACTAGAGAGAGAATCGCTGGCAAGGGGGCTACAACTACAACAAGATGAACATATTTGACCGTGATTTAATTGTAATACACGTTTCAAAATGATGCCGACGTAACAACATACTGATACCGGTTAGTAACAACCATGAATTAATGCTTTGACAAGTCTGCAGACAGACGGCAGGCGAACAACCTTTTAAAATGCGTGTTTTCTAAATGGAGCTTGGCTAAGCTAACGTTATATATGCTCCGACCGTCCACACTCACAACAACGGCCTACAGACATAAATAAACCAGCGACTGTATTCTCCATGACACAGGCAGTCTGTGGTTTGGACTTGTTTAACTTTTGTCTAGTTTCTGAACAGATATGAGGAGCTGTGAGCTCTGAGTGCTAACAGCTAACGGCTGTGTTGTTTTTCTGGGGCTCTCATTGAAGATGACGTCACGGCTCCGCCTACACTGCGTTACTATAGTAACTGCCCCAGTCCCTAAACTGTAATGGAAGCGCAGCATTAAAGTGAGCCGGGCCTAATAAGGCCTAACCAAACCGAGCGAGGCCTGCAGTGGAAACGCACCATAAGTGTGGCTTGATACTGAGAAAGAAAAAGGTTTATAGCGCTGTGAGAACGGGTCTGCTGCGGAGAGCATTTCTCCGCCATCCCAACTCGTCTATTGCCAGCGTTCAGGGAGCTCTATGCAAGTCAATGGGACTCCCTGTTAGTTTGCCAAGGGGTCCTGGTGTGTGAGGGGCTCCGTGGATTGGTCCATTTGGGCCAATCCGGTCATTTGTTGTTGATCTGGGTGTTCACACGTCACAGAACCAGGAAGCAAACAATGGAAAATGAGAAATCCCCAACGAGGCGTTCTGGGGCAGAGACAGGTCTTCTCTGTGTTAGAGTTGTACTCGCTACAGGGTGCACTTTGAGGGGTTTTGACTCTGCAGACCGTTTACATGCAGAAAAACCTTCATAACAACAAGGGGAGCATGACATGGGCATGACATGGGCCCTTTAAATAATTTATTTTAAATTAAAATCCCTGATACATGATAAGATCTTTAATAAGAGCATGCCTACAATAGATTATGCTGAAGCAGAATATTTTTTAATTTGCATCGTCTCTAATTTCTATGCATTCTTCTTTGTTTGTCTCTAATTCGTCTCCACCTTCATGCACCTCCTTCCTCCTGTTAGATATCCGGCCGTCAGCTGCAGCTCAACTTCAGGGAAATGCTCAGAACTGAACCTCGGCCTGCTGGACTTTGGAGCTTCCTACACCTTCATACTCATGGAGGTCAGACAGTATGCTTACTGTATATCCAGATCTAAATACAACATGGCATTTAAAGCTCCCCTATTATACTGTTTTTCATCAATCTATTATAGGTCTCAGATATATGCAAAACATGTCTCTGATCTGTTTGGCTCCAAACACCAAACAGATCATTGCAGCATTACCCATAATCCCCTCTGTTTCAGCCCTGTTTCTAATGAGCTGATTCTCTGTCTGTTACTTTAGATGAAAATAAGGAGCCCCTCCCCACGCCCCTCTGAGGGATATTTGGTTAAAAAGAACACAATAGCCGCGTTCACACCGCAGTACTTTTCCCACTTTAGTTCCGATATAGTTCAGAATTGTTGCGTTCACACCAAAAAGAGTCGGAACTAAAATTAGTTCATCAGAACCTTTTTACCCCTTTTTCCGTCCCTGCTAGAGAGCAGGGACTTTCGTGGGAGAAAAAGGTTCCTGTGTCTGATTGGCTGGGTGGATTGCAAACCACGCCCCGTAAAACTCCAAAAAGGTTTTGTGAAGCCGCCATTTTATTATCCTCGCATTAGCATTATTAGCATTAGCATTAGCCCAGCGCAGAAACGCAGAGAGATTAACTTATGGCAACACAAAAGAAAACATGGGAAAACATGGGAGCGGTGGAGATGAGGAGGTGTCGGCGTTCTGGCGATTTACTCGGAAGGCTTCAGTAGAAGCTGCTGGGAGTCCCAGCAGCTTCTACTGAAGCCTTCCCCAACTCCGGGGACTTCCGGCCGGGGACTCCGGGTGGCAGTATACGCCGTGAAGTGGTTTGCGGCCTGCCAGTAAACCCAAAGCAGAAGAAGACGAAGTGACGTCAACGGCTTCATTTGCCTAATCCTTCCCCAGGAACTTATTCCGGTGTGAACGCGATCTGTACTTAGTTCATGAGAACTAAAGAGTTCTCTTGAAAACATTGAAAACATTACCCACTGTAGTGATGTGTGAATAAACTCCAACTCCGTATCAACAACACTGTTGTGTAACTTTAGTTAAATACTTGTATGTGTTTAGATTAGAAAGAGGTAAGATAAAGGATCTGCAGTATTTTATGGAGTATTAATCGTACAAAGGTCCGTTTATACAAGTAGTGTGTATTGACCTGGTAGTAGGCTGTCAGTAATGGCTACGCCTCTCTATTTGGACTGGTAGATCTCGGCAGACTGGCACCTTTAAAAGTAGCTCTCGGTTCAAAAAGGCTGGGCACCCCTGGTTTACAAGATAGTTGATTACTTTAGTTGCTATGAAGTACTTTGTCTACCACTGCTGAAGCATAATATACAATAATATACAAAGTGCTGCAATTTTAAATGTAGCAACATCCTTAGCTTGCATACCTGTTGCCAAAAATCGCAGCGTAACCATCGGAGATGCAATCCCGGTAATTTGTGTTTCCCCTCTGGATGATTGCAGTGATGAGTCCTTTTAACATGTGGAACTGAACTGGAAAAAGCCGAGCAACATTTCTGAAATCATTTACCTCCAGCTCTCGACACAGGTTAGGGAAAGCCCCATGAGCTTCTCGCTGTAGTATCCATGCTTTCACCCATTTAGTGCGGTTTCTCCTAATCATTCGCTTCCTCCGCTTCTTGATAATGTCTTCCACCAGTAACAATCCAAGGGCTGATAGCACCAGTAGTACCACACGAAACATGTTTTCGATGGAGGAGAGTGAAAATGGAACACGCACGCCATTTGTTGTTTGTTTATATCATACAGTCTGTTCTTCTTCTCTCGGTGTATCACGCAGTCTGTCAGGGTTGTTGCCTCTTTTGAATGATGAATACACACTACCGCCACCTGCTGGTAAGGAGAGTTATTGCCACTCACGCATGTGCAGTTCGTACGTGCTTCTTGGCCGTCGGCTGAAGTCTTCGCGGTGTGTTCCAGTGCGACACATCGTCAATCCGCAGAGACGACGCGACAGTCGGGGTCGGTCTGTGTCAGTTCTTTGTTGTCAGATTGGTGTGTCCGGGCCTTAAGGGGCTACACAAGCTAAAAAATCGTTATGACATCATAAAGTGGTCAAAATCTGATCAGCTCATTTTCAGACAGGTTTTTATAGAAATGGATCAGGACAAAAAGAGAGAGAATCTTTGTTCCTGAAACTTTCAGAGTCGCTTTACACAGAGGTGACACATGTTGATGTAGAACAGTGCTTCTCAAAGTGTCTCTGACCACTGGTGGTCCGTGAGCGCCCCCTAGTGGTCCATGAGTATATTGGTATTAATTAATTAATTAAAGTTTTTCGCACTCTCGCGGGAATATCTCCGCAATGGAGCGAGCTTAAGTTTCACTTTCGATTGCATAATATAGCCCAGATAAACACCTTCATCACACATGTGGCCACTTGTTTGTACCATCAGGCAATTTGTAAAAAACGATGTGTTTTTGGACATTTGTGGAGTTAGGTGGTTAAGTGATCCTTGGTATGAAAAAGTTTGAGAAACACTGATGTAGAACATACATGCAAAAGTGGATTTTGGATAATATATAACCTTTAAGGAGCCCTCTCTTTGTGTGTGTTTTGTCAGGCATCAGGTCAAATTGTGGCTCACAGGATGGAGGATGTGAAAGCCAACAGCGTGCACATCGCCTGGCAGATCCCTCAGTACGTCCTCCTCACCATAGGAGAGGTCATGTTCTCCATCACTGGCCTGGAGTTCTCCTACTCTCAGGCTCCGGCCAACATGAAGTCTGTGCTGCAGGCTGGCTGGCTGCTCACCGTGGCGTTCGGAAACGTGATCGTGCTGATCGTGGCCGAGGGAGCGACACTGGAGCAGGTAGGGTGATATAGGAAATTGTGGGCAGGGTTACTTTAAAAATGTATACCATAATTTACTGGTTACATGTGAAAGAATATGTCAGTTTTTGGATTTGGGCCATTTTGCTTCCATGACATGTCTTTTTTCACACTAGCACACTTTCACACAAAGAAAATACACATTTAGTTGTTACTTTATTAAATGTGTATATTTGTGTTTGAGGATTTCTCCTAAATTAAACAAAAGCAGCATTAGATTCTGCCTAATTTGCAAATGTAAGCATAATATTTTGTGATAATTACCATCTGGAAGAGTTGTAGTGTCTTCCAATTTTATACAATAAATATATCTAAAGGCCATTTTTCTCTTTCCTTTTTTTAATACTATCAACAGTATATTTGAGTTATGGAGTGATACACAGTTATCCGCACTTCCCTCTTTAAAAACGTTTGACTTTTTGACAGAACAAGAATGTGTTGAACCTGGTTTTATCTATAAGATAATGGGGATGTATGCAAACAAGCCATATATTGAATTAATTATCCACATATTGAAGAAATACATTACAGAACATTTTAATACAAATAATCTTTACCTTAATATAAGTGATCAACTTAGTAAGTTTCATTGTGATATATATAAATTGAAATATCTTCCCTGATTATCTGTAGTGTATCCCTTTTTAAATTAAATGTTCCTAAAAGTAATTTTTTAATGCTGTGAGATTCTGATGATCAAACAAGAGGTTATAACTCATATTTATAATCCTCATATTTCTCATAATATTATACTGTATTATTATATTCTATAAAACACCTTTTTGTTATTTTATCTTATATAAAACACACATTTAATGCGCATTACAGGCATTATGTATTGCTCTCTCTCTCTCAGGTCACACACTAACCGGTATTTTTCTCTCAGTGGAAAGAGTTCCTGCTGTTTGCCGGGCTGCTGCTGGGCGTCTGCATCATCTTCTCTGTCATGGCGAACTTCTACACCTACGTCGACTCCGATCAGCTGGACAAGACTCACATGGAGGACTCAGGGAGGGAGGAAGATGACGATGACGAGGACCACGTGAAGAAGAAGTCTAATGACGTAAAGCTGAACAAAGGAGGAAAGAGCACCAGATTGTAACGGTGCTGCTTTACAAACTCCAACTTTTATCTGTAGCTGATTTCAAAACGATGGATGATTTATGTGAACGTTTTTATCTGTTATATTTTTTTATTTTAAGTTACTTTTTTGTGTGGTAATGAACATGTGATCAGTGGACATTTCTTGTGTTTAGAAGTAATGTATTTGTTTGTCACAACATATCAAATATTGTGTCAAAGGTTTTTTAACATCCAGTCACTTAAAAATGTTTAACAGGGAAGTATTTTCATGAAATAGTGTTTTAAGGAGAAGTCCAGTGTGATTTCCCGCACCGTGATCAATAGGGTTATTATAAATTAATGTCAAATATTATGTTTATATTTGTTGCGTATCGCTCCATGAAGCTAAATAATAATAATGTTCTTTAACAGAGGTTCAGTTTACATTGTGTGTTTGTAGCAATGATATTTAAAGGACCATTGCACCTGGTGGTTTTGCATGTTTAGAGGCCTTTCATTTCAAATGCAGTCAGTAACCTTAGTGTCGATGTGTCTCTTGCTGCCATAAAAGTCAGAAATAATCTTAAATCATGATTATGTTTAACTTTAATGCGTCAAAATCATCATACATTTTCCTTTTGCTTCTATCACTGATTAGATTTTCGGAAACAAAGCTCATCAGTGCCAAATATGAGATTTGACAGCATCTTTTTAACACATTAAGGAAGTTCCTAGCTACTTGCTATTAACACATTACAATATTTATCATTAAAAAAACATGCAAAACCAACAGTATTGTCCTTAGAAAAACAAAAAAACATGTGATTTAGTTTTAGTTTTACTCTGGGAATTGTTAATTATGCTGCCCCCTATACAAATCTGTAAATATAATGTGATGCAAAAGCTTTCTTTGCCTTTTGAAATGTTGAAGATTATAATGTGCATTGTACATTTGAATACAATTGTGTACTGCAAGAAATAACCTGCTCATATTATTTGTGTTTCACTGAATATTGGAAACACAATGCATTATCACTCTCGTACATGTGCATCCTTTCTCTCTGAGATGTGAGACCTGTGTGTGTATTCAAAACATCCTGACACAGCTTTCATCAATCATAAAACCATTACGATCATCCTTCTGTCGCTGTTCAATGTCAATTTTCATTAGAAAGTGACAGGAAAACATTATGCAGAAAACAGATGTACATATCTTGGCAATATTCAATCGAATGATGTGGTTTTATTAGCATACTAAATTGATTCAAGTGGCCATTTCTCTTGCTTTAGGAGAACCAATGCAAATGCTAAAACGGGATTAGTTTGTGCAGGACAACAACACCAGGAAGTGATCTGGCGTCCCTCTTCACATCAAGATCAGTTTGTCTGTGACATTTCACATCCGGAGGTTAATCTCAAGGACCTTGACAAATGAGAGGAGAATCACTCTCCCCTTCCTCCCTCTTCGCTCACCCTTTTTCTCTCACAACAGAGCATTATCTACCGGAAGCTAGGAGGATGACATTTTGCAGCCAGCCACAGATCTTTCCGTTTTTTCACAGCTTTCTACCCTGCAACTCCAGTGAGGCTTCCATAGAAGAAGAAAAACAGCCTTATCATGAAATAGGCACATATAATACAAATAATAACAATCATTTTTAGGGCACCTTTCAAAACTCGAATACATAAAATATTAGTGGCATTACAAAACTAAAATGTGTTGCGTAGGAAACCACAGAGGAAAATTACAGTCAAAGGAGCAATACAAGTAAGTAAAGCTAGTTTGAACAAATTAGTGTATTGGCTTGATTTGAAATAACCCAGTGTCAGACTTTCTGACTATCATATATTTTATATCATTACTTGTATTTTTTTATTATTTTTTATTCGTGGTTGTAAAGTATCAGACACTGAACAAGAAAGAAGGTTTTATGTATAGCACCATACTGACAAATGGTATTTTATCCTTTCATTGCCTGAAAAGACAGGATCAGGGGCAACATTTACAACGATTCTGATTGGCTCCCATCTTCTATCACATGACTCACAGCGCATGCGCGGATCTACGGGGCGGTTATATGTTTGGATTTGAAATCAGCCGTATTTTCCACCGTTCGTTTGAATGATCTAATTTCGTAGTGATCAAATATTGATACATTTGTTGGAGGCGAAGTCTACGGCTGGTTTACGTTTGATAACGGTACGTTTTGTCCGCATTTTCTTTTTCGCTAATAGCTACTTAGCTGGGTTAGCATAGCATAAATATCATTCAAATCACGTACACATAGCTAACCTCAACGTAACGTCAGCAAACGTTAGAGAACAACAACATATTTCTCAGTTATGATCCGCAAAAAGTTCTCAGAGTTGGATTTTCCTCAAAGTTACGGTTGCTTTGTGTTCAGATTGAAAGATACTGTTGTGTTGATGTCAATGAACGTTAAACAAACTGCGAGTTTAACCTCAAAATGGGCGTTGATATTTGTTGCTTTATTTGCATTGCCAAAATATAACTTGTACATGTAATTATGCATGTGGAAACGTTTTGTTGTTGTTAATGTGCGGCTTAGGGGAGACGGTTGTGATGACACTTTTACATGTGCTGCTTCATTTATTGAATAATGTAGTTTTGGAGGTATACAAGTATGTTATTCGTGAAGTGTAATGTGTGATACTGTCCTCCTGACTGGTTGAATGAATTGATCCAAACTCACTTTGTTTGAATACTTAATTTGTTTACTTTTAAGTGAAATGAAAAGCATGTGTTAAAATGTGTGTGTAGCTAGAACATGGTGTTATGTAAAGGCAAGATAGAAGACCATACATTAAAAAAGAGTAGAAAAACAAGTTATTTTGCAGAGATTTAAAGGGTATTCAAATCTACGGTGGCCCTGAAGTGCAAGACACCACAGCATTTCAGAAAACACCACAGTATTTCAGAAAACACAACAGCATTTGCAGGTTTGTACAATAAATAATGCAATTGTATTATTGTATAAATAAATAAAAGTATAATATTATTCTAAAACAATACATGTTTGAAGAATACTCTACTCATTGAGACAAAAAGTGAAAATTAAATAGTGAAGTATAGAGTATTTTAAATATGTTGCAATCGTCCCTGATGCAAATGTCCCCAGGTTGGGTCAGTCGCAACATATGGACAATATATCATAATATATTTATCTTTAAATGCTATTGGTAATTAGCATAAGTTGGTCTAGACCAAATAGTCTCTGAGTAACTAAGAGAAATGCAAAAAGTGTTGCATCTCTCCCCTACTTAATCCTACAAAAATCCACCATCAAACCAACATTATTAACATTACACGCTACCGTGTGCTGAACCATCATGAACATAAGCTAACAATTGTTTTGCCTTTCAGGTTATTTATTTCACACGGACATAGACACATTTGATATAGCTAATGATGTTGCCTATGAGGACAATGGCCTCTTTAAAGCCGTCCAAGCTGACTTCAGCTACTGTTACGGCATCAAAGATCAAACACAAGATCCTCAGTGAGTCTGTCTTTCATTTTATACACATTAACATTTGTATACTCCAAGTTTTATATCATTTTTATCGAAGGAAGTAAATATTTTGAATTAATATTGTGATGCTTCGTCCCCAGACACCTCCTCCTTCTTCAAGATCTCTTTGAAGACCAACAACAAGGCCTTAGCTGTTGCTTTGGAGGTCCAGAAGGAGAGGAGCCGGGAGCTGGAGATGGACATAGTGCACTATCAGAAACAGGTGGAGGCACTCTGCTTCGAGCTGGCCACCAAGAAATACAAGCAAAGGAAACTGGTTGGTTTAATTGCCTTAAATAAATATCAAAATCAAGGCCTTTTGGGCAGGTGGCAATAACTTCTTACCATACGATTAGTCATAATAATGCACAGACTGTCTCCTAAGTGTTCTGTTTGATATGATGATTGATTATATGGACTGCGATTCATCTTGGTTTTTGTCTTCCAGCTCCTCATCTTGGACACCCTCCGTAGCAACACTCTGGAGCACTTGGACATGGTGGATGAGCTGTTTCATGATGGCGTAAGGATTCCTCTGAATAAGTTTAATAAAACAGCTGTGTTATCTGCCAGTGATGAGTACAATATTTATCTCCTATAACTATGGCAGGCAGGACACACGTTTTCTTTGCAGTGTGTTGTTTTAAACCAACTGGATATCTTTTTAGTCAGGCACAGACATGGCGCTTGATTTTCCTTTTGCTTATTTTCATTAGTCATATTTTGGCATGGATTTTTAAAAGTCAAACTGCTATCTAACATAATTCTTACAATGATAAGATTGAACTTTAGACTTGATAATCCCTGCAAATGTCAAACTTTACCACTCACAATCTTTGATTGTTACTGTATTTTAGGATAAAGTTCCTGAGGACAACAAGACCTTATCTTGTGGCATCAACAACGAGAATCTTTTAGTGGAAAGGTGAGCAAATGCAGTATTCAGATTAGTAAATACTTTGAAATAAATGTCTTTTTAAGGTGGCTTTGAATGACATCTGCTATTTCTTTCTCTTTATCTCGCTCTCCTCCCCCCTAACCCCAATTTTTAGTCCAACAGATGAACAGCCACCTCAGCCAGAAATGGCACAGCCTATGTTGTGTCCCTTCCAAAAAGAACTAGCAGATTTACCCGAAAAGAAACCCATTTCAAACGTCGCTAATATCCTGAACAGATCCAGAAAGTCCACAGATGCTTTCAATGGTACGGAGCTTAAGATTTTGTGTTGTTTCTGATTTCAAATCACCATTGAATGCACTGATGAAAATTCCCTGAAAATAAGTAATTTATACATTTTTCACAACTTCTTTTCCATAGATATAAGGGATCCAGAGAAAAGGTGTTCAAGCCAGCTTGTACAGATTCCCCAGGGAGGAAAATCCCGTCCGTCCAGCAGCCTGTGGGAAGAAGTGGAGAGGCTGTCAATCATGTTCTCACAACCTGGGATTGATATGAAGTCAATCCCCTGTTTACAAAAAACCCAACCCCCCTCAGCTGTAAGCACATGTGAAAAACCCAACCCATCTCTTCCTGATGACGTTCCCCTTGAACAAGTTTCCAAACAAGAGAAGACTGTGCTTCTGAATACATCAATGGAAATGACAGTGAGTGATTCTGCGGAGATAGTTGTTGTGGAAACCAAGGCTAAGAGAAAAGCCCGCTCGGGAAAGCCAAAAGCCAAGAAGGATAAGGAACAAGCCTTTGTGTCAAGTGTGGCGGAAAATCCACAAGTGAAGATCTCAGCAGATTTGAAGCGGAGTGAAGTTCAGAGTTCTCCCACTGGGACTTTGTTACAGACAGAAGGCCCTGCATTACATGATGTAATAGAACCAGATACTATTGAGCTACCATTACCCAAATCACTGGGTGGGAGTGGCAATACCTCGCGCATTCCCAGACTGAACAAGTTTGAACCTGGAAACCATAAGAAAATGGTAAAGGACAAACAGAAATCCCGTGACCATGAGTCAAAAACAGATTCAAATGGAATTGGCGTATCGGATCTGGATGATTATTTCACAGATCCTGATTTTGAAAACTCAAAAGCCTGCAAAAGTGTAACAGAAAAGGAAACAGCTGAAATAGAAAGAAGGTCCAGAGTCACATGCAGGTCTAGGGTTAAAAGCAGGAGCAGCTCCTCGGCCAACAGGAAAACATTTGTGGCTTTTCCTCTGCTACCGCGTGAAAGTGAGAGCGAGAGCAATCAGTCCACATTGCAACAGGCTCACATAGAAGTTGAAGAAGAAGAACGTCATGGGAAATATGAAGCATGCAACGAGCAAGAACCACCTGAGGAGTTCCCGTTTTGTGCAGATGAAGTCACCCAATCAGAGTTCTCTGAACCGCAGTGCAAAATAAAGAGAATAACTCAGCGAGCGAAATGCAGAGGGACATTCGTGGTCTCAGTGGCCAGGGAAAGCATCTTCTCTATCGGAGCGTCACCAGAAGTCAGTGCCCTAGAGCAGGACTTAATGCCTTCTACTGAAACCGCCACTTGTGGGACGGAAGAACCGGCAACTGTCATGGATGCCGGCGTTGATCTAAATAATTTAGAATCAAACCAGCACAGCGAAGGAGACCTTATCAAGGAAACGCCAAGCTCTTGTAAGCGTCCATGGCGGGCCACTATGGACAGAGAAGCCCTTCAAGAGGATTTCAGTTACAATGATGACCTCGAGGTACTGGCGCTTGACCAAGAGCGTACTTCAGCACCAGAGGTTCAGATATCTAAAAAAGCCAGGAGAGAGGGAAAGAGTACATCTACTAAGAAGACAGTTCAAAGGAAAAAGCGTGTAGATAATTTAAGTAACAGAAAGAAGAAAGACAAAAGAATTAGCTTTCAAAATGAAGTGTGTTATCTTGAGGGCGGCGGGGATGCCTCACATCACCGTGGCGATGGCGTTCCTGAGAGAAACGTGGAACAACTAGACGATTTACAAATGGCAGACTTGCATTCTCACATAAACGAGTCAGATGACAGCTTTGGCGATTTATTTGATTCAAAACCAAGCGAGTCAAAGTCCGGGATGGCACGGAATCCTAAGTGGTGTAGAAGGACATCCACGGCGGCACACACATCCACAGGAGGCAGAAAGCCAAAGGAGACAATGGTCGTCTACAGGCGGAAAACTCGAGACATTGTTACATTAAAGAACAAGAGGACCAGTCACGCTCACGTGTTAAACAATCTGGACACCAGGGAGGAGGCGGTTCGTCAGGATGTGGGAAACCTGCTGATGGACGAGATGCCGCCATGGATGGACGTAAATGTCCTTGATGACACCGAGGTCGACTCTTTACTGGCTACTCCCAGGAGGAAGACATCTGTCCGAGCGGCCAAAGAGTCCCCTGCCGTCCCAGCTAAACCCTCTCCAGGTAACCATTGTTTTCTCTCTTTGTTGTGTGCTCAAATTGTTTTTATCTAGTGTAGTAAAGAAGTTAAATGACATTGATTGGTCGTTCAATTGCAACCTGTTCAACATCAACACCGTTATGGATGTAAAGATGTATTGAGTGTAAACGATTGCGAGAACATGGTTATTAGTAATAGATGGATAGATTTCAAAAAAGCCCTCAAAACGCACCTTTTTACCAAGGCTTTCCGCACTGTATAGTTAGTTTAATAGGTTTATTTTTCCGCTACTTCCCCCCCCCACCCCCTTAACCTGTCTGCCTTTTTTCCCCTACTCCCCCCCCCTACCCGACTTGTAAAGCGACCTTGGGTTATTATTATTATACTTTGTTCAGCTCAAATTGGGAAATTCTGAGAAATTCAGGCATTAACATATTTAAAAGGTGGAATACAGTACAAACTTAATACAATTTTTAACACGTGTATTTCGGTTTATTCAAGGCATTCATTTTATTATTCTACAGTATTGTTGTTTTATAGTTATTTGTTAATGTATGTAACCCAATTTATGTTCTTTGAAAAGGGTAGGCTATTGTGTGTGTTACTTTCGTTGCAGTTGTATATGTCTTAAGTGTAATTTGGCTTGGCTTCCTATTTTGTATGGATGGACAATGCTTTTATTATGAAGGCGAGTTAGCGCCATTGACAGGAAGTTGTTCTTGCTATGGAAACAACGTGACGGCGAAAAGTAATATCTACATATAAAGACGGAGAAAGTTAACGATAAAGTTTATGGTTAAGTGTTGGCACCCCCTGAAGCGGCACAAGCTCTTAAGTTGATATTGGAGATTTCAATAAATTCAATGTAGCAGCTGCAGTGCAAAAAAAAGAATATCCGAATAACGAAATTGAAAACCGAATAGTGGGCCAACAACCGAATATTCGGATATTCGGGTACAGCCCTAGAATCAAACAGGGTTAAAAGGATGGTTTTAAATCAGTGGGCTTTTATGAGGTTTTTATCCATCAAGTCAAGGTATTACTTACTCTACATCGTATGAGGATAAAAGCAATATGTTCTGTGAGCATCATAAAAACGTATTTTATACCCACCCTCAGAAGTACATTGCTTTGACTTTATGCTGTTTCTGACATCTACTGCACTGACCGTAGAAGTGTATAGAAGTTCCTCACACAACCCCACTTCAACAAATTTACTTACAGGTGGGGTAGGTAATTCCCTTCAGAAACAGTTTGTGATATTCCATGGAATGCTCTTAACATCCCGATAGCAATGAATACATTAAATGCTTTGACAATAAATACATTAAAAAAATGTCATCTGTGGAAGCCGTGGCGCTGTAAAAGCACGACCAATCATCTGAGCCGACCCGGCTAAAGTAACTGGATGGCCTACCTGCCTGTCAGCTTCCATCTGGGCACAGACTTATCTCGTGCCCTCATTGGTCATGTGCGCGTTCGTGTGTGTTGGAGGAGGGGCTCTGTAAGGAAGTCTGAAGGAAGAGGCAGATTTATTTCGGCTGCATATTTTCAAATTCTAGCGCACTCGAGCTGGTTTCTCCATTCTTACCTACCCCACCTTTAAGATTCAATTTTGTTCAATTTTTTTAAAAGGCAACTTAACCGTGATTTATTGTGCTGCAGCAAGGGGCATCTTAACGTCACTAACCAACACCATTGCCACCCCAAAACATGAAAATGGAGGAAGGAGCCGGAGAGGGAATGGTGTAGTCAGCTACAAGGAGCCGACCATCAACGGGTGAGGAGCCTCCACCCGTCGAGAGGAATCAGCGTAAATGAAACCAGAACAACGGCAGCCAGTAATCATGTGTATTTCTTTCTTCTTTCAACAGTAAAATGAGGCGTGGCGACAAATTCACGGATTGCACGTTTCTGAGTTCGCCTGTGTTCAAGGAGGAGGAGAAGAAGAAGAAGAAGACCAAACCCAAGTTGGAGAAATCTGATTCTACTCTTTAATTTATTTTTGTTGCCTTGTTTACATTTTGAATTGTTGTTTTTTTATTCATCTTAATAAAGACTTTATTAATCAGTCTTTTTTGTGTTTGCTTGAAACCATATGTTGTAGATTAGACTGGACAAACGTGTGATCTGTGTGAAAACATTGAATGTAAACACTTACTTCCATCAGTGGTGTCATTTTTTTCATTTAATCGTTTATTTGGCAGGGACTATGCACAGTAATGAACACTTAAAAACATTTAAATGTGTCAAGCGTAACAGTGCCAGATTTAGCTTTGAGCTAATTTCCACCCGCAGTCCCTCACATGCAACATTTAAGAAGTTTACATTTTACAAACATAGCAAAAACTAAATACATGATATGCAAAAGGTGCAAAAAAGCAAGAGCAGCATACACGAGTATTTATGACATGGTAATACAATATAACAGCAACGACATATAAAATGCAAGAGAAGATACAAGAGCTACATAAAGTGCGAGAGGAGATGTGTTGAAGTGCATTTAGCGGTGATTGCACGTCTGTTTGTTTCTCAACCATTCTCTGAGTTGACCTTTAAAGCAATTGAGAGTGGGACGATCCCGTGTCTCAGTTGGGAGGCTATTCCACAATGAGCTGCCGTAAGAAGTGCCCAGATCCTGAACGCAAGTAAAAGTAGCAATACTACATTTCAAAAGTAGTTTTTTACGCGGAAATGTCAAGTAAAAGTACAAAAGTATTTAGCATCAGAACATACTTTTATATTCCATATTCCTTATGTCATATATATTTGTATATATAATATCTACATGTATATTTTCTATTTCAACATGTATATTTTTTATTTTATTTCTATTCTTGTTTATTTGTAGTTGTATTGTAAAAATGCCTCGTCTTTTATGCTGCTGCAACAAAAACAATTTCCCAAATTGGGATGAATGAAGTGCCATCTTATCTTATCTCATCTTAAAGCACCAAAAGTCAAAGTACTCCTCATGCTTAATGGCCCATTTCAGAGTCAGAGTTACTGCGTTACTATTATGTTTTTATCACAACCGGTAAAGGTGGATCTAATTTGAATAACTTTATATACGGCAGCTGGATATATTAACCTAAACATATATGTATTTAATAATTAATTTAGACTTTGTGTTAGCTAATAATCGAAACCTAAAATGTAATTAAAGCTGTGAAATAAATGTAATGGAGTAAAAAGTATGAAGTACTAAAATGTAGTAGAGTAGAAGTATAGAGTAGCATAAATAACTGAGAATACTCAGTGAAAGAACCTCAAAATTGTACTTAAAGGTCACCTATCATGCTATTTTTAGGCAATAGCATAGGTCTCAGATATATAAAAATATATAAAAAACATGTCTATGAAGTGTTTTGCTCAAAATACCAAACAGATCACCCATTCTAGCCATGCCTCATATCCTCTATTTCACTTCCTGTTTCAAAAGTGCTGATTTGGGGAAAAAGCTTTAAAATAAATAAAAATAAAAAGGAGGGGTCTGAGCTCATGCGGGACCCGGCAGCTACCGTCTAAACTAAATGCTGCCGTGATGAAACGCCATATCATGGATTATCAAGGATCTGAAACAGTCTGGAGCTCAAAGGCTTTCTGTCTTGCCGGTTATACCACAAGGTGAGTTCCTTTCTACTTCCTGCTTCTTCACACACATGCTCTCCAGTACAGGTTAGCTCTGAGTGTTAGCGATGCTAATGTAAACACCGACCATATACGTCCAAAACAGTCGGGCATTGTTTCTGATAGCAACTTTCTGATGGTGCCGTGGGTCCACATTTCAGATATCACGTCATATCGGACGCAAATCTGGATCAGCTCCGTTGTTCCCCGTTTTTAGAGATTTGGGTACGGAGGAAAAGAGAGGGGTTTTATTTTCTGACGCTGCGTGAGTTCCCTGACACACCGGGGACACATATTCATGTATAAAAGACATCAAAAAGTGCATTTTGCATGATAGGTCCCCTTTAAGTAATACGCATGTACTGTGTTATTGTCCAGTGTGTTTCTGCTCATGGTTTTAGAGATTGACGGGGGGTTGGTCATGAATTATTTACCCCCGGTTGTTCACCTGAGACGTCTGCTCCACCTCGCTGTGGAGGCTTGTGTTCCCGCAGAGCTTCACATATTCAGTTCAGCAAGACTGCAGCCCTCTGAGCACCATGTCGACTCATCATGTGAAGTGAAGGTCTTTTAATGGTGGATCAGAACTCTGTGGTGAGTCCAGACGTCAACTTTTCCAAATGAATAAGTCAGATATTGTCTTGTTTTTCTATGTGTTCTTGCACCGAAGAGATGCGTTCAATTTAAGTTGTTTGGTTATTGCTATTGCACAGTTGTATTTGTTTGTCTCTCTGTGGGTCCAACAGGGTGTCAGGTTCTGACTGGAAGCAGCAAATGAACCTCTTAGGGTTAGGTTACTGTTATGTAGCACACACTTATAGACATTTCCTAAACATATAATACAATGTGCACTCACTGTAACCTGATAAAAGAAAACCAAATAGTTATTTTTATATTGGGATTGATTAAATGTGTTTTTACGCAGTGTAAATAAATGTCCTTCTTGATATAGTAATACCATTTTAAAAGATAATTTAATATCTTGTAACATTACAGGGAATGTATTGAACTCTCTGTGTAAAGCCTCTAAGACAAAGCGTTTCTACTTTAAAATGTACATAACTGTTAAAGTTGTTTTTCTTGATTTCAAGTTAGATTTGATATCCTGTTTGAATAAAGAAATGTCATTAGATCAGGCAAGGCAAAGATGACATTCAATATGAATCATTATGTACAGATACTGGAAAAAGGATGTTTATATTCTTTAATAAATGTATCAGTTTTGGGAAAAAATACCCAACTGAAAGGTATTACGATATTTATAACAATGTAAATACAATAAACGTCACAGCATTTTATAACGTTGAAAAACTTATTACATTGTTGGGTGCTGCAAGCCCTCTTTGTCAGTAGAGTCTCGTCAAAATAGAAATGAGGAAATGACTGCAAGTAAAACAATATTTAGAAGTCTTTCTGTTTTTTTAAGGAGACCTACTTGAAAGGAAACATGGAGACAAAGCAGCTGAAAAGAGAAGTGGAGGCTCTCATGTGAGTGGATATCAAAAGCTCAGTGTTTGTTAAAAAAGACATTTTTGAAATGCCAAATAATTAATTTGTCCATATCCGAACAGTGTTGATTACATCGGGCAGAAACTCAGAGAAAAGTCATTTGATCCGAAAGGGAAGGGGACCTCCACGATGCTGGATGACCTGGTAAAGACATCACCTGTTGAACTGCATCCGTTTATAGAAAACAGAAAGAAACTGATCATCCTGAAGTGCTTTGTATTTCATTTGCGTGATACAGGCTCACTATGACCTGGCCATTACTGTTGCCCTGTGGTGGTTGGACAAAGAAGAGGGGCGGGATGTGCTCCACAGAGACATCATGTGAGCTGCTGGTGTATTCATAGTCTAAAGAAAGACTATAAAGATGGTGCTGGAAGTACTTGGATCTCTAGCTGTAGTTAAAGTATAATACCACTACTCTGATACAAGTCAAATTCATGCATCCAAAATCTTACTTGAGTAGAAGGTGCAAAAGAGTTAGCAATGGAGCTGGATTTAACTACTGGATAAACCTAATCAGAATCTGCAAACTATAGATATCTTTCCTTTTGGTTTTGGATCTTTACCAGTTTGCCTAAACAACACATCTGTGCCGCTAAGCAGTGTCAATATTTGTGTTCAAAATCTGAGACTTATTTTAAGTTTTAGTAAAAACAAAACGGCCAGATGTAAACAAGGCCTCCTGCTGCAGCTGTGGATATACTCTGCTGTTCTTATTTTAGTTATTTATTTAAGTGAAACTCTCCTCTGTGCCACAGTGGAGCAACAAGCTGCTCAGGAAGCGCTCAGTACCCAAACCGCTTGGAGCGAGAGGCCATGATCCTGTCCTCCTTTGCTGGGATTATCATGGTGAGTTATACCTGAATGCAGCTTTTACGAAACCCCCATGTTCCAGTAAGGTCAGATACATTCACACGAGAGAAGCCCAAGGAGAGTATATCGGTCCTGCTGGGGTATCCCATTACTACTCCGTGAGTTTATGTCAACTTTCATGTATGTATTTGTTATATGACGGTGCATTTATGATATTACGGAACAGGATACGATCAACATGAGAAATTTTTTTTTTGGGGATGTGACCAAAAGTGATAAAAAAACGAGTTCTGATTTTAATCTCAGAATTTTGAGAAAATAGTCGGATTTATGAGAAAAAAATTAAATCAGACTTTCAGATTTTTTTCTCAGATTTCTGACTTTAAGCATAAGGTTCAGAAAGGCTTTGAGTAAATAGAATTCTGAATTCAGAATTCTGAGAAAATGTGGGGATTCAAATCAGAACATCTCTTTAAACTTTTCGTGACATCCCACATTTTGTTTATCTTGTGGCCCTAATTCTTTTACGTATGATGTTAATACTGCATAGACATACCTTTTTTATTTGCTAGCTGCGTTAAACCTTTCCTGCTCTGTCCCGCTCCAGAACCACCTTCCCGTGGAGGAGATCCTGGCTCTGTACCGCTGCAAACCAGCAGCCTCATTCCCCAACCAGCACTCCAAGGTGAAAGTATCCTAAACAATTCACACTTGTGTTTAGAAGAAACATATTTGTACTCATCTGTTTAGCATTATTTTGGTCATTTAGAAATGCTAGTTGTCTGATTTTTTTTCTAGGGCACACTGGTGTACCCCTTCACTCTCTCCTACCATCCGTTAGCCATGCTCGGATCTTACAAGGCTGTGTACCACTCCAAGAAACACAGTAAGTGTCAGGGTTCGTACGGTCATTGAAAACCTGGAAAAGTCATGGAAATTTAAAATGCAAATTCCAGGCCCTGGAAAAGTTATGGAAAACAATATTTTTCCCAAAGTTTTGGAAAAGTCATGGAAATGTAACTAAAGTTGCCATCCATCCATCCATCCATCCATCCATCTTCTCCCGCTTATCCGTGGTCGGGTCGCGGGGGTAGCAGTTCCAGCAGAGAGCCCCAAACTTTCTTTTCCCTGGCGACATCAACCAGCTCTGACTGGGGGATCCCAAGGCGCTCCCAGGCCAGCGAAGAGATATAATCCCTCCACCTGGTCCTAGGTCTACCCCTTGGTCTCTTCCCAGCTGGACGTGCCTGGAACACCTCCCTAGGGAGGCGCCCAGGTGGCATCCTTACTAGGTGCCCGAACCACCTCAACTGGCTCCTTTCGACGCGAAGGAGGAGCGGTTCAACTCCGAGTCCCTCCCGGATGACCGAACTTCTCACCTTATCCCTAAGGGAGACACCAGCCACCCTGCGGAGAAAACCCATCTCGGCCGCTTGTATCCGCGATCTCGTTCTTTCGGTCATGACCCATCCTTCGTGACCATAGGTGAGGGTAGGAACGGAAATGGCCCGGTACACAGAGAGCTTTGCTTTCGGGCTCAGGTCCCTTTTCGTCACAACGGTGCGGTAAAGCGACTGCAGTACCGCTCCGGTTCTCCGGCCCATCTCACGCTCCATTGTTCCCTCACTCGAGAACAAGACCCCGAGATACTTGAACTCCTTCACTTGGGGTAAGGACTTATTCCCTACTTGGAGTGGACAGTCCATCGGTTTCCTGCTGAGAACCATGGCCTCAGATTTGGAGGTGTTGATCCTCATCCCAGCCGCTTCACACTCGGTTGCGAACCGATCCAGTGAGTGCTGAAGGTCGCAGACCGATGAAGCCATTAGAACCACATCATCTGCAAAAGTCAGTGGTGCAATTCTTAGTCCACCGAACTGCAGACCCCCTCCCCCACGACTACGCCTCGAAATCCGATCCATGTATATTACAAACAAGATTGGTGACAAAGTGCAGCCCTGGCGGAGGCCAACCCTCACCGGAAATGGGTCCGACTTACTGCCGAGGACCCGGACACAGCTCTCGCTTTGGGAGTACAGAGATTGGATGGCCCTGAGTAGAGACCCCCTCACCCCATACTCCCGCAGCACCTCCCACAGTAACTCCCTGGGAACTCGGTCATACGCCTTCTCCAAGTCTACAAAACACATGTAGACCGGATAAGCGTACTCCCAGGCCCCCTCCAGGATCCTTGCGAGAGTAAAAAGCTGATCCGTCGTTCCACGACCAGGACGGAATCCGCATTGTTCCTCCTCAATCTGAGGTTCGACAATCGGCCTGACCCTCCTTTCGAGTACCTTGGAGTAAACTTTCACGGTGAGGCTGAGTAGTGTGATGCCTCTGTAATTGGCACACACCCTCTGATCCCCCTTTTTGAAAAGGGGAATCACCACCCCGGTCTGCCACTCCTTCGGTACTGTTTCCGACTTCCACGCAATGTTGATGAGACGTGTCAACCATGACAGTCCCTCAACACCCAGAGCCTTCAGCATTTCCGGGCGGATCTCATCCACCCCCGGGGCTTTGCCACTGTGGAGTTGTTTGACGACCTCAGTGACCTCCCCCCGGGAGATTGGTGTTGATCCCCCGTCATACTCCAGCTCAGTTGTCGGGTTCAGGAGTTCCTCAAAGTGTTCCTTCCAACGTCCTAACACTCCATCAGTTGAGGTCAACAACGTCCCATCCTTACTGTACACAGCTTGGATGGTTCCCTGCTTCCCCCTCCTGAGGTGTCGGACAGTTTTCCAGAACAACTTTGGTGCCGCCCGAAAGTCCTTCTCCATGTCTTCTCCAAACTTCTCCCACACCCGCTGCTTTGCCTCGGCCACGGCTGAGGCTGCTGCCCTTCGGGCCTGTCGGTACCTTGCAACTGCCTCGGGAGTCCCCCGGGATAACAAATCCCTGAAGGCCTCCTTCTTCAGTCGGACGGCTTCCCTGACCACCGGTGTCCACCAGGAGGTTCGAGGGTTACCGCCCCTTGAGGCACCTAGGACCTTGAGACCACAGCTCCCCGCCGCGGCTTCGGCAATAGAGGCTTTGAACACCGACCACTCTGGTTCAATGTCCCCAACCTCCACAGGAATGCCCGAAAAGCTCCGCCGGAGGTGTGAGTTGAAGGCCTCCTGAACTTGGGCCTCCTCCAGACGTTCCCAGTTCACCCGAACTACACGTTTGGGCTTACCAGGTCTATCCAGAGGCTTCCCCCGCCACTCGACCCAACTCACCACCAGATGGTGATCAGTTGACAACTCCGCCCCTCTCTTTACCCGAGTGTCCAAAACATACGGCCTCAGGTCCGATGATACGATAACGAAATCGATCATGGACCTTCTGCCTAGGGTGCTCTGGTACCACGTACACTTATGAGCATCCTTATGTTCGAACATGGTGTTTGTTATGGCCAATCCATGACTAGCACAGAAGTCCAGGAACAAACCACCACTCCGGTTCAGACCAGGGGGGCCGTTCCTCCCAATCACGCCCCTCCAAGTGTCTCCATCATTGCCCACATGTGCGTTGAAGTCTCCCAGCAAGATTAAAGAGTCCCCTTCAGGAGCCCCATACAGGACTCTTTCCAGGGTCTCCAAGAAGGCCGTATACTCTGAACTGCTGTTTGGTGCATAAGCACACACAACAGTCAGAGTTTTTCCCCCCATAACCCGCAGGCGTAGGGAGGTGACCCTCTCGTCCACTGGGGTAAACTCCAACAACGAAGCAGCCAACCGGCGCCTCACACAACTAAAGTTGCGTGAAATATAATTTACATTTTATCGAATCGCCGAAATAATCTGCGGTCGCGAGCTGTTATGTGCCATCATGACGCGCATGGTGTTATTTTTTAATATATGAAGCGCGAGCTGTGTGCTCGAGTCTTCCTGCCTGTCGGCTGAACTCTGCTGCTCCGGTATGAGGGTCAGCTACATTATCTACGGTGCGTTGGTTAACTGTGCGGAGGAGTCACTGTGGCACAGACTGAGCCGCTGGTGAACAGCTGTTAGAACGGGCCGTTCAGGTGTTCAGAGCAGAGCGGCAGAGCGTGATGTGAACTGAAAAGTTTTTCTGTCGCAATATCATTTAAGGAATCGTTAAATACATTGTCACTATCTGCTAACGTTAGCTTCAGCCTTCGTTTTCTAATAGTTTTTTTCATAGGCTATAAACAGAGGTGGTATAAGTATAGATATTGTGCTAGAGTAAAAGTAGAAGTACTCAGATCGTGTACTTTAGTAGAAGTACTCAGATGTTGTTCTTAAAAGTAGAAGTACTCAGGTCTTGTACTTGAGTAAAAGTAGAAGTACTCAGGTCTTGTACTTGAGTAAAAGTAGAAGTACTCAGGTATTGTACTTGAGTAAAAGTAGAAGTACTCAGATCTTGTACTTGAGTTAAAGTAGAAGTACTCAGATAAGTAAAAGTAGAAGTACTCAGATCTTGTAGTTGAGTAGAAGTACTCAGATCTTGTACTTTGGTAGAAGTGGAAGTAATCAGATGTTGTACTTGAGTAAAAGTAGAAGTACTCAGATCGTGTACTTGAGTAAAAGTAGAAGTACTCAGGTCTTGTACTTGAGTAAAAGTACTCAGATATTGTACTTGAGTAAAAGTAGAAGTACTCTGATCTTGTAGTAAATAGTAGAAGTACTCAGATCTTGTACTTGAGTAAAAGTAGAAATACCAGAGTGTAGGAATACTCTGTTACAGTAAAAGTCCTGCATTCAAAATGTTACTCAAGTAAAAGTACAAAAGTATTATCATCAACATCTAGTGAAAGTAGCGACAGTAAAAGTAGTAGTCGAATAATATATATGATGTGTTTTATAATGATTGATCATGAAAGTGTTATCAAAGCTGGTGAAGGTGCAGCTCATTTGAATGACTTTGTAGACTGCAGGGTAGCTGGTGGATTTACTCCAGGTGGAACTAAAGTCTGATTTAACACTTGATTAGATTTCACATCATTCATCCACATCTGTAGAGTAACTAAAGGTATTAAATACATGTAGTGGAGGAAAAGTACACCATGTACCTCTGAACTGTAGAGGAGTAGAAGTACACCATGTACCTCTGAACTGTAGAGGAGTAGAAGTACACCATGTACCTCTGAACTGTAGTGGAGTAGAAGTACAAAGTAGCAAAACATTGAAATACTTAAATAAAGTACAAAAAAATATAAAAAGGGAGGGGGCTGAGCTCATGCGGGACCCGGCAGCTACTGTCTAAACTAAATGCTGCCGTGATGAAACGCCATATCATGGATTATCAAGGATCTGAAACAGTCTGGAGCTCAAAGGCTTTCTCTCTTGCCGGTTATACCACAAGGTGAGTTCCTTTCTACTTCCTGCTTCTTCACACACATGCTCTCCAGTACAGGTTAGCTCTGAGTGTTAGCGATGCTAATGTAAACACCGACCATATTACGTCCAAAACAGTCGGGCATTGTTTCTGATAGCAACGTTTCTGATTGGGCCGTGGGTCCACATTTCAGATATTACGTCATATCGGACGCAAATCTGGATCAGCTTCGTTGTTCCCCGTTTTTAGAGATTTGGGTACGGAGGAAAAGAGAGAGGGTTTTATTTTCTGATGCTGCGTGAGTTCCCTGACTCACCGGGGACACATGTTGATGTATACAAGACATCAAAAAGTGCATTTTGCATTATAGGTTCCCCCCACACTCATCTAAAAAAATGGTGTAACTTATTTTAAAATAAAATAAAATGTCTCATAGGTCAAAAGCTGAAACGATGGGTGTCTGAGAGGATGAAGACTAGAGTACCGTCCAAACGAGAGACAGCCCCCTCTTCCTCCTCTTCCTCCTCGTCTCATTCCTTCCTCACTGTGAGTATCCACAGCGTCCTCATTTGCTCATCTGATACAAATACAGAATATTTCAGATGAAGACTTGTGTATCACTGACCAATCAAATATGTAAACAGGAAGTACCTTCATAACTTTCAAGAAATACAGTATAATGAATATTTAAAATCATCAAAGGTCTCTACTGCCCCCCTGTGGACACACACACACACACACACACACACACACACACACACACACACACACACACACACACACACACACACACACACACACATACCATGTATACATCACTTCAGGGGACATTACATTGACTTACATGCATGTCCTGGAGACTTATCCTAACCTTAACTATAACCAACACATGCCTAACCCTAACCCTTACCCTAACCAAGTCTTCACCCTAAAATGAATGATCTCCCTTATGGGGACCTCCAATTTGTCCCCATAAGGGAGGCGCGTCCCCACACGTGACTATGTAAACAGATGTAGGTCCCCACAAGTATAGTAATGCTAGTCCACACACACACACACACACACACACACACACACACACACACACACACACACACACACACACACACACACACACACACACACACACACACACACACACACACACCCACACACACTTCCTGTTCATCTAACACCTCTCCTCTCTCCTCAGGACATCAGTGATCGCCCTGAGGAGACAGCTGAGCACTACGAGGGATCAAAGGAGTCTCTGCACGACTGAACACTCCTGCTGTCGGTCTTTTACTTTATTTCTGATTTCCTCAGAGAAAGAAGTGTTAAAATACCTTCATTTCTCACCTCTGTTCTGTTGTCCTGGGCTTTAGTGCTCCCTCCATACTGTCACTCTGAGAAAAACCCTTTTTAATATTGATTGATAAAATGTTTCAGCTTTAGAGGCATTACTTTTACTCGTGATAATTAACATACATTTTCCTTATGATACCTTTTTACCTAATAAGGTTTTAAATGCACGTCTTTTGCTTGTTGTAGACTATTTTACCATTATCATATTAATACTTGACTTACTCATACTTGAATGAATCAGAAGACTTGTTAGTTTAGCATAATAGGATATGTTACATGTATGATATACTTGACTATACACTCATGCAACCTATTTTCTTTTATGTATGCCAGGGGTGTCAAACACAATTTCATCGTGGGCCACATCAGCATTATGGTTGCACTCAAAGGGCCGGTTGTAACTTTAAGACTATATAAAAATACATATATAAATATATCATATATATAAAATAATGTATTATATTACATCATTGCCTCTGGATTGGATTATCATCGGATAGGGTATAACTTCATAATTAACTACATCTGAAAGCAGAAGATAGGGCAAATAATTGCAAGTCTTTTCAGTGCGTATGTCCCAAAATGATTTTAAAAGAAAAGCCAAATTCTGGAGAAAAAAGAAATAGAAGTGACATTTTGAAATAAAAATCTAATTCTGAGAAAAAGGTATTCTATGAAAAAATGCATATTTTGAAGAGAAAAAGGCAAATTCTGAGAAAAAAGTCACATTTGAGATGCATTGTGGGACATGTAGTTTATGGGCGACGTGCTTCTGTAGCATGTAACCGTATAATAAACATATTATATTCTTTGCAAGCTCTTGTGGGGCCACATAAAATGAAGTCGCGGGCCAAATGTGGCCCCCGGGCCTTGAGTTTGACACCCCTGATGTATGCAGACATTTGCAAACAAATACCTGACAAAACACCTTTAAACAGTATTTATTTGAAGTTGTGCTAGCTTGTGTACATACTTCCTGTTTACATATTATATTGGACAGTGATACAGATGTCTCTCTAGGTTTACTAAGTCTTTGCATGCTTACACTTCTCAAGTTTTAATGGTGCACCCTAGAGAGTGATACCTTAGGAAATGAGGAAGATTTAAGGGGGATGTATCAACTGCTGCTGAAACCAATTCCCATGATTAAACAATGAATTGTAGAAAAAGATACAGCTGGAAAATTACCACGTTATTACAGTCGCTTTGGTAGCCTACATTTCTCACAGAAAAAGTCAATATAACTCATGCACTGACCTAAAGGCTGGATATTTTGGAGGGTCAATGCATTCAAGAGATCACCATGACATGAGCAATGACAATAATTTAAGGCTGTGGCTCAGTGGATAGTGTGCTGGAGTTCAAATCAGGGGATAGCACGTTCAAGTCCCACTGCAGTCAGCATGTCGTTGTGTCCCTGGGACACTTCACCCCAAATTGCTCCTATGGGGATTGTCCACAGCACTGAATGTATGTAAGTCGCTTTGGATAAAAGCGTCTAACAAGTGACATGTAATGTAATGTCACTTAGGAAACAGGAAATGTACATAATTGTTTGCGATTAGCTAAAAAGGAAAAACGAGAAAGTGATTTTATGATGTGCACTAATGACTTGACCATGTGGAAGCTGAACAAATAGTACAAATAATTTCAATACTGATGTCAGAAATGTAGCCAGGCATTTAAGAACAACTCAAATATTCACGTGTTCGAGACTTTCAGCTCCAATTGTTTGAAACTCCAGGAACATGCTGTGTTGTTTTGTGATGACCTCTGCGTGGAAAGGTTGATCCACTCGATGAAGGATTAGCAGATAAAACGTCTTTCGGATGTGCATATCAATAAAGAGGGCACGTGGGTCAGTAATCTGCCTGGTAGGACTTTTGCAGTGATGATTCAGGCGTTTTCGCTCTATGCCCAGGATCAGGACCTTTGGCAGCGATGCCAGCGCGTTAAACCCCCGCTCATTGAAATAACAGCTGCTCACCCTTTGATTGAGGTTATATAGAGCGCTCTGCTGCTGCTTAGTGAGACCAACATTTCCCCTAGGCGACTCGCTCCAGGACTCTTTGCAAGATGAGTAGCAAGGTAAGGATTTATGGATGTATCAACTTGTATCCAGGGCAATGCAGGACATTCTGGATATTAATGCAACCTCTAAAAAATGTCAAAGAGAAACTGTTGTCTAGCTATTTATATCATGATAGGTGCGAGAATAAGCTTACTCACACGTGAACCTTGCAGGTATGATGAGGATTTGGGTTTGAAACTAACGGTCAAAAACGCGAAATGGAGGAAGAGTTTTACCTCATCACTTAAAACTGTCTTTGACTTCTTTCAACAGGCTTTATGTTCAAACGAGGTGCATGCAGGAACAAAAGGAAGCACACATGATGTGTTAGGCTCAAATATATGTTGTTCAAACAGCAGGGAAGTGATTAATACTGCAACAACTGTATATTTAAAATGTAGTTATCTTCTTTTGCAGCTATGATTAGGTGGGAAACTAAGTGTGCAATTAATGTGAACAGACCCATACTAGTAAATCACACTTAAACTTAAAACACTCTTTGATGCCTTTATTGGCTTTATGTTTGAGAACATCTGGTTGGTCGGACGTGGATTAATACTGCAACAACTTTGTCTTAAGAATGACATGTTTTATTTTGCATGAGATATGTATTTTATTCCTGTTTCATAGATGTAGGCCGATGTGCACAATAGCTACAGCTTAGTTTTGGGAATGGAAATAGTGGGTCCTATAGGCTCCTCCAACAACATACAATTTACCGAACTTAAAAAGCCATGTTGTCACTAAATAGTGCAATAAAATAGATTTGCAGGAATTGTGGACTGAGTGTGACCTCTCCCTGATGTCTCCCTGATGTCTCTCCTGGACTCAGATCACTTTTTACGAGGACAGGAACTTCCAGGGCCGCTCCCATGAGTGCGACACGGACTGCCCCGACATGCACCCCCACTTCAGCCGCTGCAACTCCATCAAGGTGGAGAGCGGCTGCTGGGTGCTGTACGAGAAGCCCAACTATGCCGGGTACCAGTACGTCCTGACCCGGGGCGAGTACCCCGACTACCAGCGCTGGATGGGCTACAACGACACCATCCGCTCCTGCCGTACCTTCTCCTATGTGAGTAGAAATGTCTGCTTTATCTCATTTGTTTTAGTGTTTTGATCTGGTAGACAATGAAGAAGGGGAATGAATGGATGTTCCTTTGTGCAAAGAGTTTTCACACACCGTATTTTAAAGTGAATTCATCAAAGGATTCAAAGGCTTTATTGTCATACAGCTTCACAACCGTTTTTGCATTGAAAATCAACAATATACATAACATAACATTAAGAACATAACATAGTGCAATAAACAACATGGTGAAATGCATATTATTTTTTGTCTGAGATCAACTTGTTATATGTATGTTATTTAGTTTTTTTCATTGTTTAAAAAGTCCCTAAATGTGTGTCTTATTCTGTGTGCATAATGGAAATTCTAATTAATCAATTGCAAATGAAGGTTTTTCGCTCCAAACAAAAGACTCCGGGACTAAACTAAATGGATGTAACTGGATTTTTTTTATTCTGTTATTCCTTTATTTAACAATAATATGTAAAGTGCACGAGCTACACTGAAAAAAACCAAAAACGTCTTCTTTAATTAAGACTTTAATGTTATGTCAACAAATCACACTTAATTGTATTAGGTTAGTTGAAAGCTTAAATAAGTTGAAATAAAAAAATTAAGCTCAACTACAATAGTATTACTTACAACTAACCGAATACAATTAAGTGGAATTTGTTGACAAAATACATTTAATTACAGTCTTTTCAGTGCACTTGATTACATCTACTTAGTTACTCCACTGCCTGCACACTTCCTGTTTTTAACTTTGAACCTTTTTACCTCCCTGTGTTTCCTCCAGACCAGCGAGGGCCCGTACCAGATGCGGATCTACGAGCGTCCCAACTTCCAGGGTCAGATGATGGAGTTCAGCGACGACTGCGAGTCGGTGCAGGAGAACTTCTGTAGCCACGACATTTACTCCTGCAACGTGATGGAGGGCTACTGGACCCTCTACGAACACCCCAACTACCGCGGCCGGCAGTACTTCATGAAGCCCGGGGAGTACCGCATGTTCAGCGACTGGGGGGCCACCTGCGCCACCACCGGGTCCTTCCGCAAAATCACAGAGTTTTGATTTGATAATATAATATATGCAAGCTATTGATTTTATTTACATCTCAAACAAATCCAACATCTATGGAAATGTCTTTGAACTGTGTGGTAAAATTAGGAGTGGGGTGTTTCATTTGGCTATGATAAAGAGATTGTTTTGAATAACTAAATAAATTAATCTATTATAAACTGTTTCCTGCTTTTGTTAATATATATTTTGGTGTCGAGTGACTGGCTTCTAAAAAGCCACTTTGGGTCATTAAACTAACAAAAAGAAATCCATCTTTTGAAGTACCAGTAGGCCTATATCTTATTTTGTTTTCAGTGACACTGACACTTTAGATACACATATTTACTCTTAACTTGTTGCTTATTAGCATGCATATAAGTAGTTTATTGGCTCTTTATTAGTTATTGTAAAGCAAAAAGCAAGTGTATTAATGCCTGAACATATTCTACAACTATGTTCAAGGTTCAAGATTCTTTATTCATACGAACATAGCTACAGTGTAGTTATGCCGATGAAAATCTTAGGTCACAGGCTTCTCCAACAGTGCAACACAATAACACAGATAAACAGAAATATAGTGCAAGTAAATAGTAATATAGTAAATACAAAAAGAAAAATAATTTAAAAAAGTGAAATAGTGTAATAAGAGTCTATATGCAAGTTATTGGAATGATATATTAGATAAGTAGATAAATAATTCTAAGTAGCAGATGAATGTTATGATGTTGTTTCAACAGTTCAGGTGTTTAACAGATGTTGTTTCAGCAGTTGAAACTGTCCCTGAGTCTGGTGGTTTTAGTCCGGATGCCAGACGGGAGCAGACAGAACAGTTTGTGGCTGGGGTGATGGGTTCTTTTATAATCCGGAGGGCTTTCCTCCTGAGCCGCTGGGAGTAGAGGTCCTCCATGGATGGCAGCTCCGTCCTGGTGATGATCTGTGCAGTTTTCACCACCCTCTGTAAAGCCTTGCGGTTGAGGGCGGTGCAGCTGCCGTACCAGGCCGTGATGCAGCCAGTCAGGATCCTATTCTATAAACAAAGAGTTTTACTGCTTATTGACGGTAAATAAACACTTTGCTCAGATGGTGGCACAAGAAGAGATATTCTTTCTTCTTAATAAAAATGGTCTATTCTCATGCGCAAACAAATCCACCTTTCTGTATCCGAATATGTTGTAAAGTTAGTTCTGACTAATTTGCTAGTTAACCTGAGTAGGCTTTATCTTTTGGACGTTCTATATCTGGAAAGATATTGTGAACTGGACCAAATCTAGAGTCATTTGAAACTGTTAACACTTGTAGCTTTAGGTTTTGTTACATATGAGTAGACCAAATTATTATTATGTTGCCTTATTTTCTGTTTCCCACGCTTAATAATTACCATCCATCCATCCATCCTCTTCCGCTTATCCGGGGTCGGGTCGCGGGGGGTAGCAGTTCCAGCCCCAAACTTTCTTTTCCCTGGCGACATCAACCAGCTCTGACTGGGGGGTCAGAGCTGGTTGATGTCCCAAGGCGCTCCCAGGCCAGCGAAGAGATATAATCCCTCCACCTTAATAATTACCACTTCTAATATTTGTATGTAATCATGTAAGAGTCTATATTAATGCATGTCCCTAACATTAATACACTAGAATATACAGTTTGTGTTTATTGTTGTTAATAGATTAAGTGCTTGTTTATGAGATTACATCGTGGTAAATTGAAAATAAGTGTGTTATTGTCCTGTTTTATTTTGTCTGCCAATCACATCCCGACAGATACAGAAAGCATCAACACTGATCAACAATGGGCGTACTATTAACTCACTCGTCTGTTACTGACAACAGTAGACAACATATTCAAACACTGTTTAAGCTTATTAAAACATATATCTATTTCCCCATGTTTACACATATTTCCAGCTTCTTAACCCTGTATGACGACACTGACAATATCCCATTTGAAACAGACAGAAGATGGGTCAAAGAGCTCAGCGCTGATTGTGTTGCAGCTGTTGCTGGAAGCGGCAGGTTTCTGTTAACCCTTTATCCCAGCGGACAACCAGGAGACTCCTGTAGGGTCTCTGCTGACTGCAGGACTACAATAACAACACGGGCTAACGTATAAAACATGGACTCCCTTTGGTGGTCGAAGCACAGAAGGAAGTTTGACCAACATCATCTGCCATCATGGGAAAGGTTTGTATCCAGATTTACTTTACACATAAAGATAGGACTGGCTGATAATTCAATATGATAGTTGATTGTCTTTCAATGGAAGTGATGAGATATTGTGATGTACACATTTATAATAAAAAGCAGGCACTTACTAAAATGTGTTAGAAACTCTGGTGTGAATTAACGGAGGGAATATATATTTTAATATCGTTTTTTGGTTTTGTTTCACTCCAATACAATTAACAAACACGGTATACATGGATACATATTTATATACATTTCCCTATAATTTGACTTGAAACAGTTATGTTAACTTTGAACTAAAAATCGTGACTAAACGAGAACATTATTTGTATTTGTCAAGTACATAATTTACACAGGTGTATACAAAAAAGCCATAACTACACTGAAAAACCAGAAACGTTGACTTTAATTAAATGTATTATGTCAACAAGTTCCACTTCCACAGCGAATAGTTTTACATTTAACCTAATATTTATTATTTAAACCTAATATTATTGCTTTTAACTAACCTGATACAATTATGTGGAATTTGTTGAAATAATGCCTTTAATTAAAGTCAACATTTCAGTTTTGTGTGTGTATACATCGCTGTGACATGTAATTCTTTGTTTTTTGCTCCTTCAGATCATCTTCTACGAGGACAGGAACTTTGGAGGCCAGCACCATGAGTGCATGAGCGACTGCTCCGACCTGCACTCCAGGTTCGAGCAGTGCCGCTCCATCAGGGTCGAGAGCGGCATGTTCATGATCTACGACCGCCCGGGCTTCATGGGAACTCAGTTCTACATGAAGAGGGGAGAGTACTCCGACTACATGGGCATGACTGGAATGAATGACTGCGTCAGGTCCTGTCGCATGATCCCCATGGTGAGGCCTCTTGTCGAATAATACACCCTATATTATCAATTCAATTCAAATAGCTTTATTAGCCAGTATTACCAAAGCTTTGTTCATTGCCACATCTATACATACATATACATTTGGAATATACTGTTAAGTTCATAAACATGTTTTCTTTACAACGAAAACAATATACTTTTTGAACATAAAATTGATGTTATACTAAATTACAGATCAAAAGAATGTTTATGTATAACATTACATTTTTTGAGGTAACATGAAAGTAGCCTTAGATTCTAGACTCTTTCCTTTATTTGCATTTTAACAATTACCAAATAATCAGAAATGGTTAAGACGTTGTGTATAACATATTTTTTCATGTAGTAGAGATGATATACAGTGGTAGAAATATACGACCAAGGATTCAACTTTGACTTGGACAGAGCCAGGCAAACTGCAATGCCCGGTCTTTATGCTAAGCTAAGCTAACTAGCTGCTCTTGCTATATCATTTTTTCTTTTAAATGTATTCATGTTTGGTATCAATCTTCTCATCTATGTCTTGGCAACCCAAATAAGCATGTTTCAGAAAATATCAAACTATTCCTTTAAACAAAACGCTTTAATAATAATAATAATAATAATAATAATAATAATACATTATACGCCTTTCAAAACACCCAAGGACACCTTACAGGGTTACAGATTTACAATTTACATTTACAATTTTACCTTACAAATTAAAACAGTGGATTTAGTGAAGTATCAGCCGGGGTAAGACAAACAACAGGAAATTGACTACAAAAGGACACAAAAGGACACAGGGTACAGATTATAGAGAAAATGCCAGTTTGAACAGGTGGGTTTGGAGTTTTGAGCTTTAGACAGTATTTAAACCGTTTTGAAACCTCTGTGACTTTTGTTGAGATGTGACCATTTGACTTTCCCTCTGCAGCACAACGGCAGCTACAAGATGAGGCTGTACGAGCATTTCAACATGGGAGGTCAGATGATAGAGCTGACAGACAACTGCCCCAACCTCAATGAGCGTTTCCACATGTCCAACGTCAACTCCTGCAACGTGATGGACGGCCACTGGCTCATGTACGAGCAGCCCAACTACAGGGGACATCACTACTACATGAGGCCCGGCCAGTACAAGAGCTTCAACGAATGGAGCGGCAACAACTCCAGGATCGGCTCCATCAGGCGCCTCGTGGATCTCTAAAGACAGAAACACAGTTCTTGTCAAATGTCTGCTCTCTGCCCTGTTTCACACGCTGAATAAAATGGCGTCAGTGCTCAATTTTATTCAGTTTTTTTCTTGCTCTCTGCGTTTGGAGGGCATGTTTTCCTCTGAGGATGTGAAGGGGTGGGACATCCTGACTCTCATCAGAGGCCTGAATAAAATCCTGCAAGCGCTGACACAACCGAGACTCAAGTGTAATCTATTGTAGAGCTTAAAGAAAGTCTGCTTCACTCTGTGTGCTCTTCTCTGACACTAAATTAAATAGTTATTACAAACGTGAATCTTGCCTTTAGACAATCTTACCACAAGGTCCATTGATTAGCTGTTAAAACACATCACATGATCTCCATCAGCCACTAGTTTGCCCAGCTGTTGTGGAAAAACAGGATCAAACGTTTAACCTTAAGAAATCCTTTTAGTGCTTAGAAAAAAGACACCTTTCAAAGTGATTTCTGGGTGAATGTCTTGTGATATGACCAAAAGCTCCAGAATAGCTGCTAAATTAACCTTTTGGCGGGATTGGTTAATCTGCTTTAACATCTGATTAACTAATACAGAGTATGCTACGAACTAATACAAGGGTATTTCTTGTTCAAATTTGAGATTTAAAACTTTCTGTTAAAGCAGTGTGCAGTTATTGTGTTTGGTGTTTTTATTGGGCAGCCTGTCCACCAGAGGGCAGTGGGAGAAAGTTGACATGATATAAAACCAAAAATCACTCACATGCCTTTAAAATTAAACAAACAGAACATCTCAAATGAAAACATATAATCATCTTTAGATACAGCTTACAAATGATATGTACTTATAGGGTCATAATAAACAAATAAACAGGATCTATAAATAATATTGTTATCTATTAATATTCAATTTCACAACTTATTATTCTTGAAAATAAGAGACAAAGCGATGTCGTGTGAGCTTAACACTGTTGGTTAAACTTAAATTTGGAGAAAGTATTGTTAATAAAGTAGCAAAAGATCCATAGATGTGGAAATATAATCATCGACTTAATCATATAGTCATCGAGCTAATTAGGTGATAAAAAAAGATACTCTGATACAAGAAATCTCTCCATGAGCAGCTTTGCATAAACTAGAGGATAAAATACGAATATATATAATAAATCCACCCATTCAGGACTGTTTCATTTGAAAAACCTCATGCCACAACACGTTACCAAACAGCTCTTACCTGTACAGCCATCACTCCTAAACATCTTTTCAGGGTAACACCACGACAGAAATGACTTTGGCTATTACAATATGAATGACACGTGCAGAGTCTGCGTTTTGCTTTCACTATATATGTGAAAGGTGGGAGTCTTCAAAGAGCTGCACGGATCACACAGTGAAGGCATGGCGCAAGGCAACCAGGGCATCATGGGGAAGGTAAACAGAACACCGTTTTTTACCTATTGGACTGGAACATGCTTTTATTTCGAATGTCCAAATAAGCCTCAAGGCTGTTCTCGAGCTTCATAACGTATTTAAAGTAGGAGAAAGTGGATCAATGATGTGAAAAAATGCAACGCCTTTACTTTTTTTGTGAAGTAAAGGCATCCAGGCTTTCCTTTTTAAGCCTTAACCTTCATTTCAAGTATTTCAAATATGAGGAATCAGATGGAAATATTGTGAGAAAAAGGCTTTTATTGTGAATTTCACGAAGTACAAACAGGCCTCGAGGCTTTTATTTGAAGTCTTGAGCTTCCTTTCTTTCGTCTTTCAGATTAAATAAGGAGAAAGTGGGTTAAAACATGTTGTAAAGTAAACTAAATGAAAACAGGCCCCAAGGCTTTTCTTTTTAAGTTTTCAGCTTCATAGTAAATCCAGAAAAATGGAATTCGAAATACCCAGAACTAATTCGCTCTTGCTCCTAAGTTTTACAGCATGATCATTTACAAATATGCTTAGAAATCTATTTCTAAACAAAAGCACAATATTTTCCATTTCTAGATCGTCTTCTACGAGGAAAGGAACTTCTGTGGGCGACAGTTTGAGTGCAACCAGGACTGTGCCGAGCTGAGGTGCGTTCTCAAACAATGCAGCTCCATCCGAGTGGAGAGCGGCTGCTTCATGATCTACGACCAGCCCAACTTCAGCGGGAACCAGTGTTGCCTGAAGAAAGGAGAGTATCCCGACTGTCAACACTGGATGGGCACCGACTCTGTCTTCTCTTGTCGACTCATCTCAATGGTGAGCAAATGTTTTGGGGGATTTGTCACACAAACCAGGTTTATATTGAGCTATATAGTTCTATTAAAATGTGGATATTGAGATGATTAGTAGGAGATTTTCTTCTCCCAACAGAACAATTCAAGGGTTATATCCAAATGTTAGGTTTAGGGTACATTTTCCTCCACTGTGTTTATATGAATTCAAGGATCATTTGTGCTCACCAAGAATACACTGACCAAGAAACATTAGTGCATTCCTGTACTTCTTATAAGAAATTCGCATCAGGAGTCATGACAACTGCAGCAAACAAAAACGTGTGTATTACTTTTTTTCAGGCAGGTTAAAAATATACCTTAAGCACTTTGTTTCAGTTGGACTTTTATTGCCAAATGTCATGGCAATCCACCTTAAAGTGTCACTATATTTAAATCCAAATCACAAATGTTAACCTTATGGTGGAGCTAAAGGAAAAGTCACTTTGATCAGAATCAGAATACCTTTATTAGTCCCACAGAGGGGAAGTTTGCAGCGTTACCGCAGGAAAGAGCCACAGACAGCTTAATGTTAAAGTTCTAAGTTATGATATAATAAAAAATCTTAAAAAAAAAAAGGCAATTCAAAGTGCTTTACAAAAAATGAAAGACATTAAGAAAATGGCATTTAAAATCAGTCATTAAAAAGAAAAGCTAATAAAAATAAACATTAAAAGAAAAAATACATGGATAAAAGTTACAGTGCAGTCTAAGATATGAAAGACTGTACTATTTCAGTCAGACACCAACCAAACCACATTAGTAAGGTCTTTTAGAGAGAGCAAGACCTACATCAAGGCTTTCTCTATAAGTAAAAATAATAAGTGTATCCGCCCATTGATTCGAACTCGCTCCTAAATGTAATGGCCCATGCTTTCATCTTCCACAAGGTTTTTTTGTAATGCTGCTCCAAAGCTAATGCTCACATCTGGGTGCATACAGTACATTTTAAGATTATTAACGACTCATTGTATTCTTTCTTAATATTTCTTCATATAAAATGGCGTGTTATCATTAAAGATACAATATAGGTGACACAAAGGATAACATTTATTGACATATAAATGTTATTTTGGTTTCTAAATGTTTCCTTTATCCAATTTAAACTAGGATGCCGGGGTGTTCAGCATGCGCCTGTACCAGAGGATCGAGTTCGGAGGTCAGATAATGGACCTGGCGGACGACTGTCCCAGCGTCCATGAACGCTTTCACTTGAAAGACATCTTCTCCTGCAACGTGACCAATGGAAACTGGCTGTTCTACGAGCACCCAGACTTCCAGGGCAGGATGTACCTGATAAGACGCGGAGAGTACATGAGGTTCAGCGAGTGGGGAGGAAGGAGCGCCCGAGTCGGCTCCATCAGACGCATCCTGGACTATTGATCTGCTTTAGAGCATCCAAGAGCTGCATTGAAGTTTTGCTTCATGCTCAAATAAAGACCACCAAAAGGACAATATACGTTATGTAACTCTCACTTGGACCTTTTCTGTAATATTTTGTCATTCATCTTGAAGGATAAGACAATATCGTAAAATAACCTTTGAATTATTAAAAGGGATTAGAAATGGACTCAATGAAAAGCACATTTTCATGACTTGTACTCACCATCGTAATAAAGCATTTGCAAATTGGAGTCTTCATATTCGCTTCAGTTGTGAGCAGGACCTCAAACATTTTAAATAATAATAATAATAATAATAATAGATTTAATTTGTTAGCGCTTTTACAGGTGCTCAAAGACGCTTTACAGATATAGTGAAGGGAAAAGAAAAGGCATTAGTTTCAAGTTTCAAGATTCAAAGGCTTTAAGAAGCCTTCAAGTAGTGAGAGTGCGATGTATTGTACCACAGAAAATACTGTACATTTGCCCATGTCCATTAAAAAACATACTGACGTGATAGATTGTACTGACTATCACGTGTCCGCAACATCTTATATCAGTTTAATCCTGTTGATGCGGTGGCCATTTCTGGAGGGAAATAGTGATGAACATGGAGGAAAGAACAATAACTCGTCGCACACCAAAGATAATCTATACACAAACAGATTTTTCCCACCCACCCGCACCCCTGATACATAAACGCTGTGAGGGATATATTTAAATGACAATGCTTTATGCTGTGCAATCTTTTTTTATAAAGCACAGTGGCTTGGCTGAGGGTCATCACTGACCACAGTCTGATGCCAACATAACCATGGGAAAGGTAAGGAACTATGGTTTTATCCACACTGTATTTTACCCATTAGTTTCCATCCAAAGCTCTGCATTAAAAAATGAAACCATCGGTGCATGTGCAATTATTGCTTTTTGCAGATCATATTTTACGAGGACAGGAACTTCCAGGGGCGCTCTCATGAGTGCAGCAGCGACAGCGCCGAACTCCACTCCTACTTCAACAGATGCAACTCCATCAGGGTGGAGAGCGGCTGCTTCATGATCTATGAGAGGCCCAACTACACGGGCAACCAGTACTACCTGAGGAGAGGAGAGTACTCTGACAACCAGCGTGCCATTGGCCTCAACGACTGTGTCAGGTCTTGCCGTATGATCCCCCAGGTAAGTCAGAAATAAAAAAATATCCCTAATGGACCAATTTTATAGTCTTTATTCCATTTGATGGGCTATTTTCTAGCTCTTAAAGGCTTGTAATATGTCAGTAGTGATGTACCTGACTAGTTTGAGGGATTACACACCTAAAATATCTCTGGGTACCAATGGGATTTATTATAATGCTGCATAGTAACAATGTTTTACATCCATTCCCAGCACCGTGGCTCCTACAAGATGAGGCTCTACGAACGCTCCGACATGTCCGGTCAGATGCACGAAATGTTGGACGACTGCCCAAACATCCAGGACCGCCTCAGCATGTCCGACTTCAACTCCTGTAACGTGATGGAAGGCCACTGGCTGCTGTACGACCAGCCCAACTACAAGGGCAGGGCGTACTACATGAGGCCCGGGGAGTACAGGAGGTTCAGCGACTGGGGAGGCGTCAGCCCCAGAGTCGGCTCCATCAGAAGAATCAGCGACTTGAACTGAAGCCATGCCTTAATTCAACGCATCTTTCCCCAAGTCTGTGTTTCCCAATAAACTTCAACAGCTTCATAAACATTCATGCTTCTCTTGTGTTTATTAGCCAGTTGTCAGCTGTGGTTTTGTGCTTCACCATTGGTCATTGAATTAGTTGTACACTTTTTTGTAGGATTTCTAAATGCAGATTTCTTTCTTACAATTAATTGTTCCCAAACTTAGACTGCCATACCGAACAATCCATTAGTTGCTCTCTCCCAATTTGAGCCCCCAAAACTGGTGGGTATACTGGCAGACCATATCCACATGTTTGGTGTTAAAGCTGAATATAGAGAGACGCAGCAGCACACACTGGTACAACAAAATGAGCTGAATATCACAAATGCAATGATTGAGATGAAGACATACCTCAAACATCATGATGGATTTGGTGAAGAATGACACACATAGACACTGTCTCAAAGTATTATAGAACATCATATTCCAAGCACAATTTATAAATGCACAGCATGAAAACAATTACAACCAACATCTTAAATGTTTCCAAATAATGGTAATGAATTATTCTTATATCGTTTAGCTACTGGAACTTTATTATTTCTTAAAATATACTTATAAATGATCAGAAATATAGGTATTCTGTTAACATTCATAATATTTAGAAAAACTATTACTGACAGTTAAAGAACAAAACCTTATGAAATGTTTTTCTTTATATACACCAAAGAGAGTTTGTTACAGTATATATCACCATAAATAATGTACTTTAGTCACTTAATAATATCAAACATTGATTTTAAACAAAAATATCCAAGTAAATAACATTTAAAAAATAAATATGCACGTTGATTTTAAAATGTTCATAATACTGCGTCACAGGTGTGTATTTACTTACGATATGAAACAGAAGATTTTCTACATATCCTCTCGAGTCCCTGCAGTTAGAAATTCAATCAAAATATAACTGGTCATTATCCTTTTGAAAAACGTGTACAAATATGGCACCAACAATTCCCCATGACACCATGGAGGATATTTCCGAGAATAGATTAATTTTAATATTTACATGATATTAGACAAACAACATCAATACATCCATCTTTATGAAGTAAAAGCATAGTCATCACTTGCTAAATCTGGAGCAATAATGGAGAACATAAATGCTACTCATTTTGTAGTTTAATATTATTAATGATATTTAAGGGGAAGTATAAGAAAAGGCAGACATGGCCGTGATACATCAAGGGAATTGTAGTCCATAGAGTCCAAACTGCCAGATACTTGAAGACACACACACACACACACACACACACACACACACACACACACACACACACACACACACACACACACACACACACACACACACACACACACACACACACACACACACACACACACACACACACACACACACACACACACACACACACACACACACACACACACACACACACACACACACACACACAGTATAAGAAACTTTTAAAACCTTTGGTTTCAGAGTAACACAGTCCAACAGCACAGTGTAAACTTACTTATTTGCATACAGTGGGTTTGCTCAGGTAGAACGTTAGGCCGAGCAAATGGCTTCCTGCTCTGTTATGCAACATATTTAATGCAAAAGGGCTGTTCCATGTTGTTCTGCAGCCATTGTCCACTGGACGTGTGGATACCATACTAGTCTTTTCCTTTGTCCATGCATGTCAAAACACCAAACCAGTTAATTATTTATCCTTTTTTCCAAATACAAATCCATATTTCCGTCCCAATGTTGTGCTCCAACAAAAAGGTAAACATGTGCCAGTAGCCTTCAATTATAGAGAATTTGAATAACAATACTTTGTTTGTCAAGAGGTAGTATAAAAAGCCCTGAAAACATGGGGAATCTCTCCAACGGAGACCATGGGCAAGGTAAGTACTGTTTTTTTCTCTCTGCTTATATTAAATGTACTCGAACGTTTTCTCAGTATGTTTTATGTTTTCTCAACTCTTATTGCTGAAACATTGGCAGCTACTGACACATTTATTCCCCAATAGATTATCTTTTACGAGGACAAAAACTTCCAGGGTCGGAGCTATGAGTGCAGCAACGACTGCACAGACCTTCACTCGTACTTCAGCCGCTGCAACTCCATCAGGGTGGAGAGCGGCTGCTTCATGATCTACGAGCGACCCAACTTCATGGGCCACCAGTACTTCATGAGGAGGGGAGAGTACCCCGACTACCAGAGGTGGATGGGATTCAGTAGCTGTATCCGCTCATGCAGGATGATTCCACAGGTAAGACGACGATTAAAGACGATGGACATTTTGCTCTAAAGTCTGATCATTTCCAAAAGGCACTTGGTTAAAGAAGACTTCATGTCCTTTGTTCCCACAGTATCGAGGCTCCTACAGATTGCGCATCTACGAGAAGCCCGACTTCAGCGGTCACATGATGGAGTTCATGGATGACTGTCCCTGTGTGTCTGACCGTTTCCATCACCGCCATGTGTACTCCAGTAATATTATGAATGGCTTCTGGATCTTCTATGAGTACCCCAACTACCGAGGCAGACAGTACTTCCTGAGACCTGGGGAATACAGGAGGTACCGCGACTGGTGCGCCACCTGCGCCATCGTTGGCTCCTTCAGGAGGGTCAACGAATTTTAGCCATTTAGCGAAACCTTGCTGTAAATATCAAACACTTTGTTTATTAAAGATGTTGCATTTTTAAATCTCCTTTGTGAATGTGTTTTGATTAGATTGACAAAGTCTGATGTTGTTGCCTGGGCTTAAAAATAAACAGAGCCTTTCATTAAGACGATAAAAAGGCTGTGTGGTTCGCAGATCTGTAATACATTTGCCGTTACTGTGAACAAAAGGGAATTCTTTTTGACTAACTACAAGAAACAAGAGGGGTAAGCAGCCACAACTGTACTGCAGCATATAAACTACCCATGAGAGTGAATAATGCTTCATCAACCTTTTCTTCTGTGATACTTGACTCAATTATCTACCCGATTTATATATTATCATATACTATATATTATCATATAATACTGAAGGTAAGTGTAATAAGCTAAGGCAATCAGCCTACACCATGACAAAAATGAACTCAAATTTTATAAATCTATTTTATTAGCACACACTGTACACACTTTAAAAAATATATAATTATTTTACATATTTCTGATTATTTACAACTATTTATTTAATTTACTTTACATTGCATTTAGCTGACGAAAACTTGAAGAAAACAGAATCATATAAGTACATCAGGTTTCATAGAGGCAAACATTTCAAGTGCTACTCAACTGGCTTTAGATAAGCAAGTCCTTTGTTAGTATATAAGTGCTTTGTTAGCAATTCTTTGTTAGTAATTCTATCGCTCGAAGTGGAGTCGAACATACAATTTACATTACAGAACTTTCTTGAAATGGAAATGGGATTTTATATATTTCAGATAAGTCACGAGTAGAGAAAATCAAGAGAAACATCACTGTATGAAGTAGTTATGTGCACTCTACCAAATGTAATGTCATTTAAATTGTTTAAAATACAGTCCTCAAGACTTTTATTTAGATAACATTTATTAATTATTGTTGCACATTGCAGTCCTGCAGAAAAATAAGGTTGCCTGCAATGTCGACAGTACAATAGTGGACTGTTTAAAACATTTTTTTGTATTTAGCAGACATGCAGATTACATTTATGAATCTAAGGTTTGTGTAATCGAACAAGTGTCTGAGCCAGTTACTATGGTGCTCAGGTAGCAGCTATTTTGCCAAGCTAAAAAAGCAATGCCGTTGCTTATCCAATTGTTGCTTCGTAGGTTTGAGCACCCTGATCCTAACTGCGCAAATGACTCACTCCTAATTAAAAAATCAACACCTGGGAAAGACAGCTGCTGTATCAGAAAGTGGCTTTACATTTGTGCACAGTATATTTGTGTCTGACTTATGCCCCTTTCACACCAAGGCTTTTCCCGTTCTAGCTCCGTGCTAGAGCTTTTCTGGTTCGGAACCGGTTCTTCGGTTCAGCTCCCGCTCTGTTCACACCGCTCAGAGCCTGACTGGTGCTGCGTCATTGCGTCATCGTTTGCGTCATGACGTAACCGTTTGCATGCTTGCTTCATAATGCCAAACCGCCACTCCGTCCGAGGTCTCGCTTTTGGTCCCGATAATCCTTCTTGACTTTTTTCAATTTGTTGCCAATCTGTTCAACGGTACGGTCAAAACCAGCGGTTTCCATCTCTTGCTGCAATTGTTGTAGAATTGCTTTGGACCACGTGCTCCCCTCCAGCTTCCTCTGTACCTCTTCGGAAGACCAGATTCCCAGTAGGTAGCTGGTCTCTTCAGTGGACCACTGCTGCTTGTTAAGTTTTAGGTTTTCCATCGTTGTGTACGAACTGGATTAAAACGCGGGCTTTTTGTTGTTGTTAGAGGTTGACAGGAAAAAACTGTGCTTTTCAGGCTCTAGCTCCGAACCGGCCCTGGAACCGGGTTGGTGTGAAAGGGGCATTAGTGGCAAACAAACCGATTAAACAAATCCTGCAACATGGATAAACGGATGGATAAATAAGTAGGATACACTGTAATAACGGAATAAAACAAATGATTATCTGCTTAAATTGAAGGCAGTTGATCTTACAACTTACCATGGTAAGGCATATGACAAGTATAGTCACAACAGCCTTTTGTGCTCCCTCTACAGCAGAAAAAAAGGCAACTACAATGGATAAGTTAACATATTAAATAAAGAGGCAAGCACATGTTAATACAATTTAATATGTACACATCCATGGTAAAAACAAATGAAAACATGTATCAGCATTATAAAAGTATGTAAATATATATAGAAATGTGCAAACACATTCAGAGACATGAACACATGAACAATAATCAACTGTACAAAAGTGTATGTGCACATGAGCAGTGGTATTCTCTTGTGAAAGCACCTGCAGCATCTCACTGTGAGACACTGCCAGAGGTGGGAGAAGTACTCAGATCTTGTACTTGAGTAAAGTAGAATACCAGAGTGTAGGAATACTCTGTTACAGGTAAAAGTCCTGTATTCACAGAGTACTAATTTTCCAGTATGGTCCATATCAGATTTAAAAATACTACATTTCTGTATTATAATCATCATTAATGCATTAATTTCAATGTTCATTTGGATTATTTGTATTACTTGCTATACTAATGGGAAGCGTAATCTATAATAATAATGATTTATTGGTTGGTTTATATTCTGTATTATGAAACCTGCAAAGTAGCTAGTAAGTCGTTTTCCAAATGTAATGTAGAGGAGTAAAAACAAAAAAATAGTGCCTCCAAAATGTAGTCAAGTAAAAGTATAAAGTAAATGTAAAGTACCTCATAATTGTACTTAAGTAAATGTACTTGGTTAAATTCCACCACTGCTCATATGGTACACAGTGCTCTACAGGGTGTGTGTTGATTGTAAAGTCTGATTGCTGCAGGAAGAAAGCACCTGCAGCTTATCTCTGTGAGACACCGCGGGGGAAGCAGGTGTCACTGAAGGTGCTGCAAAACAAAGGAGGAAGTGACATGATGTCCAGCAGGGACGACAGCGTGGCCATCATCCACCTGTCTGAAACTCCACAGTGTCCAGAGGGCATCCAGGACAAAGCTGGCCTTCTTTACCAGTCTGATGAGTCTCTTCAGCCACTAATGGCGCATTTCCACTGCAGCGGGTAGCCCCGTTTAAGCGTCCTTAATCGTCCTCAAGCGGCCAGGCTAGTTTTTCCATATAGCCTAGCACCGGCCCCATACTATCAGGCCAGGGCTGAACTAGTGACGTCAACACTCTCGACTGCTGATTGGTCAGAGAGAATCGTTACAAGATCGCGCGCGAGATCATCCCTAGCGTCGCATATATATCTAGAAGCAAGCTTGCAGCATTTTTGTAAACGGAGGAGCTAATGGCAACGTCAAAGAAAGCACACCGTGGTTGACCGAGGAGGTGACGACGTTCCTACATCTCATTGGGGATAATAAAATCCAGCGGGAGCTCGACGGGAGCCCCGCCTACACTGCGTTGCTACCCCAGGTCCTAAACTGTAATGGAAATGCGCCACGACCTCGGACGGCCAGCGAGGCAGCCCGAGGCCTGAGCGAGGACGCGGGACGCTTAAACAGGGCTACCCCGCTGCAGTGGAAATGTGCCATAAGAAGCTGCTCCAGCAGGCCACTCAGAAGGCAGAAAGTCAACCTTGTTCCTCTGTCCTGCAGTGACTGAAACCATCCAGCAGTGAGTAAATACATGTATACATTCTTTTTTTAAGTAAGTAAAGGGTATGTTAACTATCCGCTAGGCTAATTTATGCAATGTAAAAGGCCTAAAGCTTATGCTAATAACGTTAGCATTGCATTTTTGTAGTTAGCATCTTTTAGTCAATTAGCATCACACATATAAAGCCTTTGTCTCTACATGAATACGTGAACAGGTAAGACTATGTATTTTTAATAATAATTGTGGATGAGTATGTAGCAGTATGCCTACACAAATACATTATTTAATGAATGCTATGAGCTAATGTTATGAGGTATTGATAGCTCAACTAGCAAAAGGTTTTATTTGATAGTATGGCGAATGCAAATTCACACCAGTAAGTACTGGTAGAAGCATGCTCTTTACTTGGGAAATACAGTGACTTAAGGCTTGGCTTTTCATTTTTTCAGGTATGCATGACTTTTGCAAGACACATATGCATAATATAACAGTTGGCATGAATTACGGATTCAACCAAGGAAGCTTGTTAGCTTTAACTTCACCTGTTAACTCAGGGTTTACTATGCTGTATAGTTCCTCTCCAGCACAACCTTCTCGTCTAATTACGGGTTTCGTTCGTAAATCTAATCGGCTGCTTCACAATAAAGTCAGATCGCTGTAATCTAAAGAAACAGAGCGTTCTGATTTTACATGAATTTAAAAACGGGTAAGTAAAACACTTTCCTCTTGACATGTATATTTAGAAATGCAGCTCCTCCTGTGCAAGTGCTTGTCAAAAGTTAGGATGACAGTGTAAGAAAATATTATTGAAGAGACCGAGAGTGTAACTCTACACACTCTCTTCAATAATAATAATTTCTTACACATGAAACATATGCAGCTAGCTTGTGATATGAGATAATGTTAGCTTAGGTAGCTAAATGTTTAATTATGGACAACCAAGTATGGACAACACGCTTGGTGCTTTACTGCTCTTCTCCTGCTAAGAATAACCAAACAGTATTTTTCACAGTGCTTTAAATGTGGCACACTTGTCATATTCGACTCAGGAATAAACGGATTAGATTTTGCGGTAAAAGTTCAAGGTCTGTTTGATGAGACATCTTTTCAATTCTCGTGAAGGCGATATCTCAGGAATGTGATTAAATTGTCTGAAGTAGTGTTCATTTGTTCCAATAAGAGCAGTTTTTTGAGTCCTTTTCAATGTTTTTATTAATGTAAGGTGGCATTTTAACATCCTTTTTTTTTTTAAGTTACAAAACATAAATTGTGATCAGCTGAGAGGGAAACCTTTTTGATAATATATACAAATACAAAGTCAGGATGTTTAATTAATTATACTAACAAACTATTTGTACAGTTTCTGGGTTTCTCATAGGTTTGTCACAGATGTGGACTGTTGTCACCTTCGTTCCATCAGTGTTGATCAGACCATATGTGGAGAAGCATCTGACTGTAAATGGAACACACACAAAGCTCATGCTTATAATAGACAATGCAGATGACGGCTGCTAGAAATGTATGGATGGAGAGCTATTGTTACACCTTTACAGACCCCGTTCAGCAGAAGTCATACTGCTTAATCATCAGCTTTACACATTTGAATAACAACACGTCATGGACCCAACACTTTTGTATAAAAGGGGCCTGGATTCATGGAGTTGGCAGAGCAAGTTGAACCATCCACTTGGAACTACCTAAACCATCATCATGGGCAAGGTAATGGGATACTTATCTAAAAATACATTTCTACACAGAAAATACATTATCACTGATATTAACTATTTGGCTCCTAAACATTACTTTTTTCTCCATTTCAGATTGTCTTTTACGAGGAGAAGAACTTCCAGGGTCGTTCTTATGAGTGCATGAGCGACTGCTCTGACATGTCCTCCTACCTGAGCAGGTGCCAGTCCTGCAGGGTGGAGAGCGGCTGCTTCATGACCTACGAGCGCCCCAACTACATGGGAAACCAGTTCTTCATGAGGAAGGGCGAGTACCAGGACATGCAGCGCATGATGAGCATGGGAATGATGTTCGACAACATCAGATCCTGCAGAATGATCCCCTTCGTAAGACACAATTTATACATCTCTTTGATTTTAATCAATTTCTTTGTCATAAATTGTGTTGCCTACTTACATCTTCCCTTTATGGTATTACAGCACAGAGGCCAGTTCAGGATGAAGATCTATGAGAAGGAGAACTTTGGTGGTCAGATGAATGAGCTGATGGAGGACTGTGACAACATCATGGAGCGTTACCGCATGAACGAGTGCCAGTCCTGCAACGTGATGGACGGTCACTGGCTGATGTACGAGCAGCCCCAGTTCAGAGGCAAGATGATGTACATGAAGCCCGGAGAGTACAGGAACTTCATGGACATGGGCATGAGCGGCCAGAGGTTCATGAGCATGAGGCGTATCACTGATATGTGCTAGACTTCTGTATTTGACTTAAGTAAATAAAAACAATGTGTAATTATTAACTATGTTTGTCAAGCACTTCCTTTCTTTGTGTGAAATGTCCTTAGCCGTTAAAGTAACTAAATAACTACATCATCAATACACAAATCTATACTAAGTGTTGAGTTGCTTTTACTTGAATTAATACTTTTTTTAACCCATCCAAAATATGTTATATGTTCAAATTAGATACCAATAAATACGAAGAAACAATTCGAAAACATTATAATTAATTATTTAGAATTTAAGAGACACGGCCCAAATAATTCAAAGACAGTTATTGTTAGGACATCAACACCTAGCTTTTGTATTTTTTTTAACAAAGACAAGTCTCCTGTAAAGGTCCTTTGCTTTAAAATGAGTCCTAATGATGACTTCAAGATGTTATCTTTTACCATGTTGTTTGAACACATTACAAGGCTGTGTAATAAAACTGAAAAAACCCCATAATATAATCATCATTTTAGACATAATTGACATTCCCCCAAATGTTAATTCTATCTGTAAAACGTTATTAATAGAAGGTAATATTCCCAAATATGCTGCATGCATCATAAAACTGCCTTATAATAACATTTATAATATTTAGCTTGTAATTAAAAATGAAAAGAAAATACTATAAAGTTGTTGTACTCAAACATTCCGTGGCCACTTTACTCTGGACAATTCAACAATTAAATAAAGTGGTAGTTAAGTTATTTCCTAGTGCAACAAATTATGACTGAAAGTGATTTTTTTACAAAACAACATGGTTATTGTTCTGTCAACTAAAGACCAACAAAACAGAATGGCGTAACTTTCCCCATTGTTTTTCACAATGCAACTTTGATGAGCAAGCAAAGCTTTTCATCATTCTCCTAGAATAATACATTGTAATTTTAATCAATTGTTTTGAAAGTAAGCCCTTTTTTAAATAGCAGGTGTGGATCCCAAATGTATACATATACGTGTGATGGATCATAACAATTCCATATTTTAGTGTCGGAAAAAAACGTATTAAAGCTGAAAACAATATTCCTTTCAACAACACATATTTAAATAGCATATTATAGAATAGAAAGCCTTTATTGTCATTTTACAAAAATATACAATACGATTTTGTACTGCAACTTCAGAATCCATGATATAAATCACTTACATAATCTAAAATTGTAATAATCACCCTTAGGAGCGCCATTACGAAGTAGCACCACAACAAATGATTATTTAAATTATTAATGTGAAAAGTACAAGGAGATGTTTTTATTTTTTGTCAGTCCTAAACCCAAAGATATTCTCTTAAATACAGTACCAGTCAAAAGTTTGGACTCACCTTCTCATTCGAAGGTTTCTATTTATTTAATTATTTTATATATTGTAGATTAATACTGTAGACATCAAAACTATAAAAGAACACATATGTGTATTTGTAAAGCGCTTTGAGAGTCATTGATAAAGCGCTATAATAAATATAAGGATTATTATTATTATATGGAATTATCTAGTAAACAAAAAGTGTCAAAAAAAATCCAGAATATGATTTCTATTTTAGATTCTTCAAATTAGCCTCATTTTGCCTTGATGACAGCTTTGCACACTCTTGGCTTCTCTGTTAGCTTCATGACGTAGTCACCTGGAATGGTTTTCCAACCGTCTTGAAGAACTTCCCAGAGGAGCTGAGCACTTGTTGGCTGATTTTACTTCACTCTGCGGTCCAACTGATCCCAAACCTTCTCAATTGGGTTGAGGTCGGGTGATTGTGGAGGCCAGGTCATCTGATGTAGCACTCTGTCACTTGTATTCTTAGTAAAATAGCCCTTACATAGCCTGGAGATTTGTTTGGGGTCATTGTCTTGTTGAAAAACAAATGACGGTCCCAGTACGTGCAAACCAGATGGGATGCCATGGCGCTGCAAAATGCTGTGGTAGCCATGCTGGTTAAGTGTGCCTTGTATTTTGAATACATCACCAACAGTGTCACCAGCAAAGCCCCCCCACACCATCACACTTCCTCCTCCATGCTTCACGGTGGAAACCATCCGCTCACCCTCTCTGCGTCTCTCAAAGACATCGAGGTTGGAACCAAAAATCTCAAATTTGGACTCATCAGACCAATGTCCAGATTTACACTGGTCTAATGTCCATTCCTTGTGTTTCTTGGCCAAAACAATTCTCTTCTTCTTGTTGTTCGTCAGTAGTGGCTTCTTTGCAGCAATTGGACCATGAAGGCCTGATTCACTACTCTGATGTATTTATCAGCACTGTTGGAAAGAGGAGATTCCTAGCTTGTACTCCAAATATTAAGAAACATATGTCACATTATATAATGACTGTCCCCGAGTCATCATTGTGAGAAAAAGGCCTTCAAAGTTTCCTCTTCTCTGGAATCCATCGATCTGATTGATTATTAGCGGAGCAAATTATCAAAATACTATGGAGGGAAGATATTTTCGTTTGGATTACTGGTCTGGGGGAAGCGAGTGTGAGTGTGTTTGTGTAATTTTGAGTTTGTGTGTATTGTGTTTGCTTACCGGGGAAAACACTCACGAGAAAAACCGGCTGTTGTTATGCCTGCTGTGACGTCAAGTTACTCCGTTCTCCGCTTGTAATTATGCCGTTACAAGCTTCAACGTTGTATTTATCATCTGAATTTGCCGAAACAAGTTTAATATTCTGAAAGCCAAGACTTTGTTTATATGAAAACAAACTGTAACGGACCCTGCCGTGTTATCTATGATTACTATATGCCTTACATTCATAATTTCAGCCGGAGGGAGGGAAAGCAGCGCTGCGGAACAGCAGAGTGGCAAGTGAGAGGTGCCTGTCATCTTCCCGTTACAAGCTTAAAAAAATGTATTTATCTTGTGATTTTGAAAATAAAAGTTTCATATTCTGAAAGCCAAGACTTTGTTTATTTAAAATCAAACAAAACACCCAAACCCCGAAAAACTATTTTTTTGTACGCAAATCCACGTTTATTTTGAAATCAGCTGTTGCGACTTTCGACTGATTTCGATAGAGCGGGTCACATATATTCTTTCATAGTTTTTATGTCTTCAGTATTAATCTAAGTACAGTTATTTAAAGTTCTGTGATTCATATTTTTATCGTGTATACTAGGGGTCGACCGATTATCGGCCAGGCCGATTATCGGGGCCGATATTCCACATTTGACCGATTATCGGTATCGGCCTTTTTTTTTAATAAAATTGCCAATAACACTTTGGCTCTGATGCGGCCGTTTCTCTGTCTGCAGTCACCACTCTCTGTACACGAGCAATGTCCCGCCCACAGCGCTATCTGATAGGCTATTACTGAAGTGTCAATCAACACTGAAGATTTTCCGGGCGGGAGCCAGCCATAGAAGCGGGACCTTCTCAGATTACAGGCAGGTGCGAAGAACGCAGACACAGACAGAGGCAAGCAGCAGCGCTGAGCGGCAGAGCCATACATGTGTTTCGAAGGTAAATCAGTTGAAAGCCGAAGTTCAATAAACATCCCAATCCCCTATGCTGAAGTTGCAAAAACAGCACGATCTATTGATCCAATTCTATCAGCTTCCCAGTTACACAGGGACGCGGGAAGTCAGTCAGAGTTGGGGTGCGTGCAGCGTCTCGCAGCGGAGTAACTGTGGTGCGGAGGGGGGGCTGCGAGTGGAGCCTCGCAGTTTTTCAGGTTGATATGTGAAGCTCATTAGCTAATGTATTTAGCAAATGTTTAGCAAAATATTAGAAGTGAGGCTACTAGTCTAACGTTAGGTCTACTTTAATAGCCTCACTTTTAATAGTTTGCAAAACATTAGCTAGCACTAGTGTTTTGCAGTTGCTAGCAGCTTATTGGGATTTTATGCTAGATAGACAGGCATTGGTTTGATATAATAAATTAAGCATTATTGTTAGTTAAGCATGTCAGCCTGCTGCCCCACTTCTTGTCTCTCTCTAACTCATAGCAGATGGCTGCACTAAAGAAAAGGGCTCAGAGAGGAAACCAGTTGTAAGATGTTTAAAAGTTCATTAAACATAATATATGCTTAAATGCATTTCAAAGAAGTTGTGTTGGAGTTTGTGTTATTCTACATTTTGACACTATAGATTTTCTGATTTTACTGCAAATGTATATCGGTTCCAAATATCGGTTATCGGTCTCCTTGATTACTAATAATCGGTATCGGCCTTGAAAAAGCCATATCGGTCGATCCCTAGTGTATACGTTTTCCATGTGTGTCAACCTCTTTACCATCAGTTATTTGTGTGTATGACTTTCAGATCACTCAATAATAACAAATAGAATAGTAGATTTAAAAGAGAATCACTAGATTTTTATTAAAAATCTTTCATACAGTGGCGCTCTAATAACAGGAGTCCATAATGCGCTTCATGCTCATGAACCTCTGGCCGCTCATGCCCATGTCTCTGAAGCTCTTGTACTCTCCGGGCCTCAAGTACATCATCTTTCCTTTGTACTGGGGCTGCTCGTACATCAGCCAGTGGCCGTCCATCACGTTGCAGGACTGGCACTCGTTCATGTGGTAACGGTCCATCATGTTGTCGCAGTCGTCCATCAGCTCATGCATCTGACCACCGAAGTTCTCCTTCTCGTGGATCCTCATTCTGAACTGGCCTTTGTGCTGTAAATTAAAAAGAATGATCATAAGACAAAGAAATCCTCCTTCAAATATCATATAACATTTTTCATTTATGAAATGTCATAATTTCAAAGTACCATGGGGATCATGCGGCAAGACTTGATGCAGTCACTCATGCCCATACGCTGGTAGTCAGAGTACTCGCCCCTCCTGACAAAGTACTGGTTTCCCATGTAGTTGTTGCAGTCGTACACCATGAAGCAGCCGCTCTCCACCTTGCAGGAGTGACACCTGCTCAGGTAGGAGGACATGTCAGAGCAGTCGCTGCTGGTCTCATAGGAACGACCCTGGAAGTTCCTGTCCTCGTAGAAGATGATCTGTAAAAAGGAATCATTATGATAACAGTGTAACAAAGATTTTATCAAGTACACATTTTTTCAGTTTTAACGACGACCCTGATTTGATTTGAATGTTAGAAATCGAGTGTTGTAAATACCTTGCCCATGGTCATGGTTAAAGTTTACTACTATTGCTTCAGCTCTAAATGACTGCACACTTTTTTCGATGTCCCCCAATTGCTTTTATACCTGACCTAGCATCAAAGGAAAACATGACCCCATTGTTGAAATTCCTGACAGAGCAATACGTAGCAGAGGCCCCCGTGTACAGTTCAATTCAAAGTGACCTATAACAGTTCATGATTTGCTTTGGTTGCAATAGTGGGAAGAGGCCCTGCTTTGCATTGTCTGTGCTGCTGAACAACACCAACCGTTTTTTCACAAACAACATACTGTACTTCACTGAAGGGCACATTAAATATGTAACCTCTGATCTAGAGTCAATTAATGGATTCATAGCCATGACTGATGCAGGATTAACTATACGAGTCTAAGAAAATGTGGATTTTATCAAATGTAATTATTCTACACCATGATATATAAAAAAAAAAACATAAGACCCCATGACACTTTTTTTTGTGTGAGATAAAACCATATAACCATTTTCCAAAACTCACACACCAGATAATATGTTGCTTTGTTTTTTTTATATTATTTCCAAATAAAAGTGTCTTTATTTTTAGAATAATACCTCTTGGTAAAAACTTAGTTTTTTCAGAAAAAAAATGTACAACATCTTTTAGATACAATACAGCATACAAAACCAACTGATCATATTATTTTATAGCACAATCTCCAAATACATGATTTGTATGCTGACATTATTCATACAAATAGTTGGAATGTAATTAACTTGTTTTTTATTGTATCTAGTGTACATTTATATTACTGTATGTGATACTGTGCACATTCAGTTCAGCAATTATAGACCATAAGAACAATAATAAAAGAGTACTATATTAACTCACAACTTTGACTACAACCAAAATGAAGATTAAATATATCAATTAATTTGTAAGTTTATAGCTTTTGGAGCAATCATTTTGATGGTTTGATTGTAATACTATTTAATGATTAATACCCAAGAACAGTCTTGCACGTACTTAGCCATAAATAGCTAAAACACATCACAATCATACTAGATAAATTACTGATATTTCAAGCTGTTTTTCCCTTTAAGCACTCATTCATCTTGTGGATTAAATAGCTATCTGATATTGAAAAAAATGGGTGAATGAAACGTTGGGTTATGTATTGTAACCCTTTATTATATTGGCACAGGCGGAGCCCTCTACTGGACTCTGGGTACTACCTTACCCTGCGAGCATTCTCCCACTGAGACTTCTATAGACATAGCCGGCCTTGGGCGGGCCTACCTGAATGCGCGCGCATCACACCGTATAAAAGGAGGCCTCGCCTCCTGACTATCATAGGACGGACAGTGCCCTGAGTAGAGGGCTCCGCCTGTGCTAATATGACAAGGGTTACAATACGTAACCCAACGTTATATATCTCACAGGCTCCGCCCTCTACTGGACTCTATGGGTACAGTGGGTGGAGCCGTGATGTATATGCGCACTGTCGTCCAACAACAACCTTCCACCCTACTGCCCCTGACTGGCTTTTATGGTCAGCAGCTGCTGCCCCACATTCTCCTTTAACCCAGGTGTAACCGAGGAGAAATCTGGGCTGTGGCTGATAGAGCACACCCTGCTGCGCTTACCTCGCAGAAAGTGTGCTCAAAAATAGTGCCAGGGGACCCACGCCCACAGACGGATGGGGAGAGCCCCCTCGGCCCCGAATGGGCTTACTACACGCCTGCCTCCCTGAATCCCTAAGGATAACCGGGAGAGCGACAGAGCCCATGCCCCACACTCAAACACTGACCCCGTGCAGAGTGTGTGGACTAAAGTGTGGAGGGCTACCCCCCTCCGGCCTTTCGGCAGGAGGAGAGCAGCCCTCCAGCCCTATAAGGGCCCACCGTGCCCCTCGCCCATCCCGGGACCCTCAGAGGGCCCGAGAACAGCCAAGGCGCATTACGTCCGGGGAGGGGGTCAGATGCCAACTGACCCACAACCACCCCCCCCTACCAGTCCTGTGTTGCCCCCGCAAGCACAGACGAGGAGAAAGAGCCCGACATGTCCAAGAGATAAAACCTTATGAAGGGGCCTGGCGTCGACCAAGACGCCGCTGTGCATATATCCTCCACACTCACACCGTTGAATAAGGCTGTCGACGCAGCCACAGCCACAGCACGAACCCCCGTGGGGCAGGCTCTCCCTGCCTGTCCGTAGGCATGTGCAATGCACTCGCAGAGCCAGCCTGCCAGGCGTCTTTTGGACAGAGCTTTCCCGATCACCCCGCCCCCGAAGCACACAAACAGCTGTTCGGTGCGTCTAAGGGCAGCCGTGCGCTCCACATAACATGCTAGCGCACGCACCGGGCAGAGGAGGTGCAGTTTAGCTTCCCTGTCCCCACCATGGGGGGGAAGACTACAACCCCCTAACTGAATAGCCCTTGACCTGAACGCACTCCTTAGGCTCTTGGGCACAAAGGAGGGGTTCGGTCTGAGTGTCGCGCCGCTCCGGTCACCCCAAATCCGTAAACAGCTCGGGTGCACCGACAGAGCAGTTAACTCGGACACTCTTTTGGCTGACGTTAAGGCAAGAAGCAAAGCTGTTTTCCACGACAATGCTTTCAGAGAGGAGAGCTCCACAGGCTCAAACGGCCCCGAGGCCAGAGCCTCGAGCACTAGGGGCAGGTCCCACTGTGGGGTGGAGGCGTGCACTACTGGGCGCAGCCTCCTGACCCCCTGTAAAAACCGCGACATCAGTGGTTGACTAAAGGCTGACCTGCCGCCAAATCCCTCATGGCAGGACGAGATGGCTGCTGCATACACATTCACTGTTGAATGCGCAAGCCCTCTGTCCACCAATAACTGTAAGAAGGATAAAATAGAGCCTAACTCACAAGATAGGGGCTCTATTCTCCGCTCCTCACACCATCGCTGGAATCCTAGCCACCTTGGCCTGTAACAGGCTGTGGTGGATCCAGCTCTAGCTGCCTGGATAGACTGAATAACACTGTCAGACAATCCACCCTGTCTCAGCCTGTCCCTCTCAGGAGCCAAGCCAGGAGAGGACGGCCGAGAGTGCGTAACGCCCCGATTGCACCTGCCTCTTGAGACATCGCCCCCTAGAACTGGGGAACCGCCCAGGGCTGGCCCACCTTCATCGGTGTCATCTCTTGCCCCTTTCACACCAGCGCTTTTTCAGCTCCGGCTCGGAGCTGGAGCCTGAAAAGCGCCGGGTTTTCCTGTTCACACCGCAGCGGCGCCGGCTCTTAGCTCCGGAATCGGGTTCACTTCCAGCTCCAAAAAATTGTCGGTAGAGGCAAGAGCTTCGGAGCTAAGAGGTGGCGTCGCTTACGTCTCTCTTACGTCGAGGCGTGCAGGAAACTAAACCCACCTCCCCTGAACATGGGTCGACTGTTATGCCTGCCTACAAGCAGTAGTGCCTATAAACACACTTTATAAAGTCAGGCAACACTAACCAGGCTTCGTGTGATTCTGTTTATTTGTACCTTACTTTGACCATCCGTTCACTGTTATCGATCATTGTGGAGAGAGGCAGACGTGTTGTTTTGTATTATTGCAGCTATCGGATGCAAGTAGTCAGTTTAGCTTCGGTTGCTATGCTAACATCACCCGTTTTATACCAGAGAAACTTTCATAACAGCGTTGTGATACCAAACGGCGTCAATTCAGACTGACACACATTCACTTAGGCTAACGGAGCGTCCACACTACAGCTTCAAAAATAGCTTGGAGCTGGGCGTGTCTGGAGCTTGAGGATTTTATTCAAGCAACACGACCAACAACCAATCACATGAATGTCCCGCCCCGGACATACAAAGCAAAAAAACCCGGTTCTTCTCCACTATTGCTAAAATGGATGCCGGTGTTGTAGCAAGGGTAAGAAGGGCAACACGTGTGTGTGTGCAAGGTTGCATACATTGTATACATTGTCTCGCAGGAAGCCATTTAGTGTGCGTCACTGTTGGGTACATCCTATACTCCGAAAACGTTTGCAACGGGGGGAATACCACGTTCTGGTCCAAGAGCTCCGTCTGGATGACAACCTCTTTCAGAAATACTTCAGGATGAGCGAAGACGTGTTTGACGAGTTGCTCGGAAAAGTGGGTCCACTCATTACAAAGGCTGACACCCATCTGCGTTTGTCAATCGGACCTGCCGAGCAACTCGCCATATGCCTACGGTACGTTTTGTGTATTTCTACTTCTTTCATCTGACTCTGTATAGAAGGAGAGAGAATGCATGAATGAAGTCTGTGATTTAGTTCAGAAGATGGATAACATTAATTAAGATAGCTAGGTAAACAAAGTGTGTGTGTGTGTGTGTGTGTGTGTGTGTGTGTGTGTGTGTGTGTGTGTGTGTGTGTGTGTGTGTGTGTGTGTGTGTGTGTGTGTGTGTGTGTGTGTGTGTGTGTGTGTGTGTGTGTGTGTGTGTGTGTGTGTGTGTGTGTGTGTGTGTGTGTGTGTGTGTGTGTGTGTGTGTGTGTGTGTGTGGGGGGGGATGATCTGTGTGTGATCTGTGTGTGGGGGGGGGGGATCTGTGTGTGTGTGTGATCTGTGTGTGGGGGGGATCTGTGTGTGTGTGTGAGAGATCAATGTGTGATCTGTGTGTGGGGGGGGGGGGATCTGTGTGTGATCAATGTGTGATCTGTGTGTGGGGGGGGGATCTGTGTGTGTGATCTGTGTGTGGGGGGGATCTGTGTGTGTGTGAGATCAATGTGTGATCTGTGTGTGTGTGTGTGTGTGTGTGTGTGTGAGACAAATGTGTGATCTGTGTGTGGGGGGGGGGGGGAAATCTGTGTGTGTGTGATCAATGTGTGTCTGTGATCTGTGTGGGTGGGGGGGGGGGGGGGGTCTGTGTGTGTGTCTGTGATCTGTGTGTGTGTGGGGTCTGAATAAATATATTTTGTAATCATGTATATATATTTTTTCTCAGGTACCTGGCAACCGGTGACTCATACAGGACCATATCATTCAGCTATCGGGTCTATTAATGAAAACCAAATCCCTTTATCACTGTCAATTGCATAAAAGGTTTTACATGTCACACTTTATCAGAAAAAGGTAAATTGCCAGGTAGCTTTGCACATACTAGGAATTTGACTTGATGTCATGGTGCATATATAAAAAACAAGAAATCTAATATAAAACACAAAATGTTTTACACCATAATAAAATACAGTTAAAGTGCAAAAAGATAAAAATTAAATAAAGCAGTAATTTACATGGAAATAGAATGCATTTTTGCATATATATATATATAACTAAGAAATGTGAAAGCAGAGTATGACATTTTGTGCATTAATGTAATGCAATATAGTCTATGATGTGGCAGAGGTAAAGTGTCAGCGGATGATGAACATTTATGTGATTAATGTCTATGGTGCTATTTTATGCCAAATATAGTGGCTAATGGCTATGCTTGCTAGCTATGTTAACACTACGTAAACTGGATATAAAATCCCCAAACAGGCGAAAACCTACCAGTTTCACCCACTGTCTCTGCCACCTCCCTCCATGACTGGTTCCTCTGGTTTGTATCCCGGTAGGTGAAGAGGGTCTGGTCATATAATACCGGGTGATTCGCTACGGCGATAATCAATTTCTCCTCCATCTTTTTTTGAAATATAGAAATGAACGGCGGGATATCTCTCCCAGCTTAGACGCGGTTTGATTGGCTAGCGCTTGAGCTGTCAGATTTTCAGAAACGGGATTTGATTGGCTGGCGCTGGCTACTCCGGAGACGCCTGAGACGGACCGCTCTGCTACCCACAATTCAGTTCAGCGAAAAAGCGCGGCTACGTGACGTCACCCCATTGAAAGTGAATGGGCAGATTGGAGCTTCCGACGCTGTCGACGCTGTAGTGTAGACGGGCCGTGAGGGGAACTGGGGATATGCATCAGCTGCTTGTGTGAGTCGGACAGTGATACTTTAGAGCGGCCGCTGCAGTGTGAGCTAACCGGGAGCTAACGGGAGAATAAACTCCTGTGCAAGAGCAGCACTACAGCGGTCGGTAAATGCTGCAGAAACACATTAATAAACAATGAACCACGGCACTCTGGAGCAAAGTATAAGGTTGGAGAAGTCGTTATTCAATTTATTCTGGCTTCGTGCGATTAAAAGCAACACGATCATCGACCCGACACAGTTCCCCGTTGTTGTTGTGAGCGCCGTAATGGCTGCCGTTGGGGAGCAAATCAGCAAATCAGCAATGTAAACGGTGACGTCATGACGCACCAGGGGCAGCTCTGGGGCGCCAGTGGGCGGTGTGCACAGAGCGGGAGCTGAAAAGGGAAACCGGAGCTGAATCAGAAAAGCTCCCGCTCGGAGCTAGAAAGGGAAAAGCGCTGGTGTGAAAGCCGCATCTGAGTACCACGGTGCCCCAACACGGTCCGGAGCCACTAGGATGACTGACAGACGTTCTCGCCTCACTCTCCTCAGGAGAGGGAGAATGAGACGCGTATAACAGCTTCCTTGGCCATGGCTCGTGTGCAAACGCGTCCACCCCCGAGGGTGGGTCGTCGCTCCGAGCCACGGAGAACCACAGGGGCACAGTGGCTGTTTCGCCGGCTGGCGAACAGATCCACTTCCGCTCTCCCGAACTGGGCCCAGATCTGCTTCACCACCTTCGGGTGAAGCACCCACTCGCCTGGCAGGGGGCCGCCCCTCGACATGAGGTCGGCCCCTCTGTTCTCCAGTCCCGGGATATGGAGGGCTCTCAGAGATAACACCACCTCTGAAGCCCATAACCACAGTTCCTCCGCTGCGGTCAACAAGGCGGCAGATCGGACTCCGCTCTGCTTGTTGATATAAGCCACTGTGGTGCTGTTGTCGCTCCTGACCATTACATGTCTCCCCTGAATTAGGGGCCTGAAATGCTGGAGGACTAACACTACCGCCCGTAGCTCTAGGAGGTTGCTGTGTCGAGACTCTGTTAGAACCCAGCGCCCACTTATAGCCCTCTTCAGGCAGGTCCCTCCCCATCCTGTTCTGGATGCATCCGTGAACACTGTGATGTAGGAGGTCACCCGTCCCAGTGGAGACCCCCTCCGGGGACCCCCAAAACCGGAGGTTGCCCTCCACTGAGGGGGGGGATGGTCACCAGCCGCCGCCTGTGCCTCTTGGGACCCAAGCGCAGGCTGGAGAACCACCTCTGCAGGCGGCGCATATGTAGTAACCCTAACGGGACCACCATGTGAGCAGCCGCCATGAGACCCAGTGTCTGCATGACAGTAAAAGCTGTCACTGTCCACCCCTGTCACAGCCTGCGTACCCCCTGAAGAAGGGACGCACGTCTGCTCTCTGACAGGGTGGCGCGCGATGTGCCTGCATCGAGCACCACACCCAAATACAACGCCCGTTGGTGAGGTATGGGGGTGTTCTTTTTCCAATTTATCGCAAAGCCCAATTTGGTCAGGTGTGTGATCAATTGTGCTGTGCAAAACATTGCCTGTTCCTGTGACCCAGCCATGACTATGAGGTCGTCTATGTAAAAGAAAACTCATGCCGTGTGTGCACAGCGGTTGAAGCGCTGTGGCCACACATTTGCTGAATGTGCGTGGGGATAGGGAATAGCCGAACGGCAGCCTGTTGTACTCATAGGCTATTCCCTGGAAGGCAAAACGCAGATACTTTCTGTGCTCTGGAGCAATTTCTACATGAAAGTATGCGTCTTTCAGGTCGATGGTGGTGAACCAATCGCCTGGCTGCACAAGCCCCAGTAACTGTTTCACAGTTAACATGCAGAATTTCCTGCGGGAAATGTGGCGATTCAGGCCGCGGAGATCTAGAATAGGTCTGAATTCCCCTGTCTTCTTGAGAACCAGGAAGTACATGGAATAAATACCCTCTTCCATGCACTGAGGGTGCACAACAGACACAGCCTGTTTCTGCACCAGAGCCTGAATCTCTGCTGAGAGGAAACCCATCTCCTCCTGAGAGAATAGATTTACCTCTCGCATGCCCATGAAAGGGGTGGGATGCTGCAAAACTGGAGTGAATAGCCCGTCTCAGCGTCCTGTCCATCCACTTTGATAGTACACAGCTGAGTTTCCATTCCCCATAACACTGTGTTAAAGGGCATGCCCTCAGCTGTGGGGCCGCAGCTATAAAGCTGTGGTATTCTCTGACGACCCGTCCCGCCGCAAAACTCCCCGTGAAGGGAAGATTCGCCCAGGGTCGACACAGAAAGGGACGATTATTTACTGAGGACCCTGAACGCACCACCGCACGCTCATGTGTGAGCGCCCGCTCCCCTATAATGCCGTTCTCACCTTTACGGTAGACATCATTAATCAGAGTCCTTATAGGAGTAGTGCGTTCTACTAAGGCCCCTGAACGCACCGCCACGCGCTCTTCTGTGAGTGCGGGCGCTGCCATAATGCAACTCTTACCACTCTGGTAAATTGCATTAATTGGAGTCTTAGCCCCAGGCTTAGTGTGTTCCCTAACAGCAATACGCCGGCCATAATGCCTCTGTACACGTATAGCAAATCACCCGCCCTGCTGCAGCGGCCACGCCATGAATCAGATTGTTCATCTGACCTATAGCGCGGTCCGGATAATCGCTCTCGTCTTGAGACAGGAGGGCGGGGGCGACTGCCTGAGGGGTGATCAGGGAGACGCCCAACACGCCGAGATTATTTGCTGCAGCCGCCATCTGCGTACCGAGCTTGAACATCTTGTCCAGATATTCTAGTGTGTCTCGGTCCCGGGGGCAGGGGTCGCTTACCCTCCGCCCAACCAGCCGGGCCGCCAGGCTCTCATCAAGGGGGGGCACACCCGAACACGCTGTGTCTGAGCGGCCCTCCACCTTGATGATACCTGCCATAGCGGCTACTGGGGCCTTCGTTTTAAATGGCTGCTGCCATGTCGCCTCCACACACCGCCATATATCAGGCAGCTGGGGCGAAAAGAAGGTCTGCTGCGCTGGATGCACCGGGCCGTAAAACCCCTGTCTCAGGCGGCTTACAGGCCTCGGTGGCAGCGGTGGGGGGAGCGGTAGTCCTACACGCTCCGCCGCCAGGGTCATCACCGCTGGGAAATCCATCCGCGCAGACCTGAGAGTCGGACCTCCAGACACCGAGGCGTCCTCCTCCTCCGGAATCGGGGTTGACTGGCCCCACGGAAGGGAAAACCCGGAACGGCACTTCCTCCTCTCCTGAATCGCCCATCTCGACGACGTCGAGTTCCGAATCCTCCATCTCCCCCTGCGGGGCCCTCCGCCGACAGGAAATGCTGCCCACGATGCCCACGCGTGAGCCGAGGAAGCATCTGGCAAGCTGAGCATGCCGGCGCCAGGCCCATACCGCTCACGGCGTGGTCAGGCCCCATACACAAAAAGCAGAAGGGGTGTGGATCCGCCCCCGCGATCAGGTTTGGACATTTCGGGCAGGTCCTGTGGTCAAGAACTGACTCCATTACTCTCTATTTTTCGTCTTTTTTAAGCTCCGTGAAAACACTTCCGCTGCTGAAGAGAAAAGGATGATAGTCAGGAGGCGAGGCCAAGTCTATAGAAGTCTCAGTGGGAGAATGCTCGCAGGGTAAGGTAGTACCCATAGAGTCCAGTAGAGGGCGGAGCCTGTGAGAGATATAACGGGAGTGGGGTAATCGCTTTTGTCACATCGAAGGTAGGGGGGGGTGGAGTCAAAACCAACATGATATTTAAATCTGTAGTCTATAAATCATTGGTGATTGCAATAAGTGTGGTATTTTGAGAAACCAAAAGGGTAGATGGTGCTGGAGAAAGAGAGGTAGATGGTGGAGCATTTCCAAATAAGCTAAGCCCCAAGTTAAATGGCTCCGTCTTTACCTGCAGGCAACCTTCAAAGGAAAAACACAAAGCAGCACTAACTGGCAGAGTAGGAGGCTGACAGATTGCTTAATTCACTCAGTGAAGATGTGAAGATAATGCTACTCAATGAAGAATTGCATGTGATGGTAGTAAAAACCTTAAACTGCCACATGTAATTAGATTTCCTTTCTGCCCAGAGCTAAAGCGAATAAATTAGTGCAAAAGTCAAGTATAGATAATTTGATATGGATCTAAAATACATGAAATGCTCTTTGATTTTATTGCACTTATAAATTACTTACTCAGGGTTCCCGCGGGGTCTTAAAAAGTCTTACATTTGATAATCAGAATTTAAGGCCTAAAATGTCTTAAATATGATTTAGAAGGTCTTAAAAATGATCGGATTTGAAAGGTACTTCTGTGTTGCGATCGCGTCTAAATGTGTTTTGGGGGAAATGTCCGGGCTGCAAAGTAAGCCAGTACGGTAAGAGCCTTTCAGTTTCCCCCAACAATTTGTATTGAATTAAATCAACATGTAACCAGTAATCATTAACTTTGTTTCCCCCGGCCCCTTATTGGAGAACACCCAGCTAGCAACCAAGCTTCAGCTAGCGGAAGTCAGAAATTACGTATCTTCGAAAAAAAGTCTTACATTTGATAATCAGAATTTAAGGCCTAAAAAGTCTTCGAATCTACTTACAAATAATTATGGGGAAGTGTAAGTTCAACCGTATTTGGTTGGTAAACATCGAATTTAGTGCTTGGTTGAAACCAGTGGAGGGGAATGTGTTTGAAGCCCGCTGCACCTTTTGCAAACAAAATACAACAGCATGCGCGCACACTTTTTGTCTAACACGCTAACACAGTTCAGTGTGCTGTTATGTTCAGTCATCGTTCTTATGTTGAACATGAATACATTTACTTTGTAAGTAATTATGGGACGTATTTCTTCTTTCCTAGCAATTTTTCTTCATACTTTCTTGCCGTGAAATAGGTCTTACATTCTATTCAAATTGGTCTTAAAAAGTCTTACATTTCAGTTGGTGAAACCTGCAGGAACCCTGTTACTGAGAAGCCTTCCAGAGATGACTTTATTTGCACTGGCTTCTTAAATATTGACATCAGGTTAAACTCCCAGTCTATGTAAAGTGAACCGCACCATTTTAATTGAGACACTGTTGTCTGCTTTCAATTGCTAACCCTTATTCGGATCCACATGACTGATGTGGGATGTGTCCTGCACAAGCCCCCAGGAAGTGCGCCGGAGTCTGATGAGAATATTCGTTGTGGCCAAACCGCGGTACTACACTTTTAGGTTGCTGGGCCCATTGACTTACATTGGGAAAGAGTGGTCTGTAACTCGTTGTATAATTTTTTTTAAACTAAATAAACAACCCAGTATGAACACTTGTATAGCCCTTATTAAAAACATTCGTTCCTCAAGTTGTAAAAATGTGCTAATAACGTTATTCTGAGAGTTATTTCCCTCTGCATTATTAACGCGCATCTAACCCACGGGACCGCGCACGTTCATGTTATGTGTTCAGCAGGATGCACAATAACAACGGACCCATATCGCCTTACTGCCATCACACGGAGCTGTAATAATGGATATATTGCACATGTTTGCTGTAATTCATCATTTGTAAAATATTATACTACATGGGCTGTATGATGTAAATGTTGTACCGTAAATGTTGTATTAAATAAAGTTAATATTACCGACGTTAGATTAACGTCCCTGTAGCTTATTATTGCACTAAGAAGCTTATTGCACTGTATATATATATATATACATATATATATACAGTGCAATAATACTTTCATGCTAAATGAAGCTCTGTTGGATATCACTAGATCCTGTTACAGCGTAATATAAGTACATAACGATTGATGTACATTAGCATAATTACTAGCTAGCTGCTAACTGCCGCCTCGTTAAGATAAAATCCATCATAACATCCATTACCATGCTGTCATGAACGTGCGGTGCTGTTACGTGTACGCAAATTGACGTGCTTGGATGTGAAAGAGCATTTTGGTTAAAGTTGCGCATGCTCTATGAGTGCACATACGGGTACTTCTCAGGCATGTCGGGTAATCTGTGACGTTTCACTCTCTCAAAAGTTGGGCCATTTTATCATCATGCGCTAATGAGCAACTCTCATAGGAATGAATGAGGCCTTCCACGCTGTATCCAGTTCTTATTATACATCCATGGTCCTGCACCACTCAAATTATGAAATTCTACGTAACAAAAACTGTGCCATGACTTATTAACTCCTTCCTAAGTAAGGCTATATCGTGGTATATCTTTTTTTTATGTGAAACATTTTTTATGTGAAACATTTTTCAACCCATGTGGTTTTATACAATGTTTTAAAAAAAGCATTTCAGAAATATATTTATGTATTTGCATTAACTTCTTAAGGTGAAAATATGAGGTTGTATATGATGGATAAAGAAGATAACGGAACCAATTAATAAGCAAAATAATTATCAATAATATACATCTCTTTTTTCTATTTTGTATTTAACAGTTGCATTCAAATCAGACATAATGTACAATTAAAATATTATTAACAATAAAGATTGCATACGCCAGGTTATATATGGATTTCTTTTATTTCAGAGTTTTGTTGAACGAAAACCAATTCATTTGTAAAACTAACAGGAGTCAGTAATGCGTCTGATGGAGCTGAATCTCATTGCATCATATCCCATGTCCCTGAAGCTCTTGTACTCTCCGGGCCTCAGGTACATCATCTTGCCTCTGAACTGGGGCTGCTCGTACATCAGCCAGTGGCCGTCCATCACGTTGCAGGACTGGCAGTCAGACATATGACAACGGTCCTGGATGTTGTCACAGTCCTCATTTACCTCATTCATCTGACCACCAAAGTTCTCGCTCTCGTAGATCCTCACTTTGTAGGACCCTTTGTGCTGTAAAGAGTATATATATTGAGTTAGTCGTCTCGAATGATAATTTAGCTCCTCGTGAGAAATGCAGAATTTCATGATATCATACCATGGGGATCATCCGACAAGACCTGATGCAGTCACCGAAACCCATCATACGCTGGTAGTCAGAGTACTCGCCCCTCTTCATGAAGTACTGGTTTCCCATGTAGTTGGTGCGGTCGTAAACCATGAAGCAGCCGCTCTCCACCTTGCAGGAGTGACACCTGCTCAGGTGGGAGGCCATGTCAGCGCAGTCGCTGCTGGTCTCATAGGAGCGACCCTGGAAGTTCTTGTCCTCGTAGAAGATGATCTAGAATCCAACAGAGCAATTACAGTTTAGTATTACATCAAGTGGTAAATTAAAAACAACCCTGATGTAAACAGCTTAGTATGTAATCATTATCTTAGTGTGGTAATAGTGCAAAAAAGGATGCATCTATGCTCCCTTTCTATGCACTCAACTATAATAATAATACATTACATTTATTAAACGCTTTTCCTAGTGCTCAAAGCGCTTACATAACTATACATTACATATAAAAACAATGAAGCAAAGACAAGAACTGAATGTGTGCAAACGTTGATAGAGAATCATAAATAAATCTATCCATGATGCACTCACCTTGCCGTGCATGGTGGCTGATGTATTGACTGATGCTATAGCATTCCTATCCGGGATTTAAGCCTTTTTTATACCTAACGTGGCATCCAAACAATCTACGGCACCATTGTATGGAACCCATGAGTCAGCAGCATGCAATGTTAGACTCTCTGTTTGTGAATGCTGATGGGAAAGGATTTATTATACGTCCTCCCACAGGCACTATCATTCCAGATAAAAGGGCTTATGTGTCTGTGATTTAAAATAGTGATTACTTTGACTGAATGATTCAATTTGTTTGGTTGAGAATTAACAGCTGGGGGCAAATATGTTTGTACATCTTTGAATCTTTTTAAGGTGTTACAGCCTGGCTCACAGGCTGCAACCAAGATGGGAGACCAGACAAATTAAGTTTAAGAAAAGCGTATTTATTTCCTATAACCAAAACCAAAGGTCTTCACAGAAACCTAATAAACATGGAAGTCAGTTATCAGTAATGATTGCGTGTATGGGTGTGTGAAAACGTGCAGAGACAAAGACGCAGCCGTGTCCAACAGAAGAGTGAGAGGGCTTTTATGTCGACGGCCCAGGTGTGGCTTCTCAGGTTGAACACCTGAAACACAAACAAGAGCCAGCAAGCAGAACACAAAGAGACCCCTAGTGTAGTGGAGGGGGTCGTATCACCCCCCCCCCCCCTTAAAAAAGGGGTTCCCCCTAGGAAAACTGTCCAAATATAGCAACCAAAATAGAATAATATTTAAATACAAAGTTCAAAACGACATACATGTTCCATACTGACCGGTTTGAATTTCATATCGGTGTTCACCCAGTCTCCATTTTCCAACCCAGCAACTCTAGTGCCTGAAGAAGCCTTTTAAGAGATGAAACCCCGCAACATCAGCACCTAACTCCTCGATTCCACCGGGTCCGTCTGCGTCACGTCACGGCTGTGCCGCGGTTTTGGTCCGGCCTCCTCCGGCGTCATACCCTACCGGGCACGTTTCAGAAGCGGAGCGTCTTGCCTGCCGGCTCGCAGTTTTTGTTGATTTGCGCATATTTCCTGGACAGGCTACTTTTGTAAAGACAAAGTTAATAATAATTCTAATATTCCAGTTATAAACGACATGAATCAAAGAAGTGTTGTATTTTAGTGGTAAAAAAATTCATTCATCATCATAATTATTCTATATATATATCATTTACACGGTGCCTGTAAACCGGAGGAGAACGCTGGCATTTTCCCTCCTACTTGAAAGACTACGGAGGGATAGGGTCTGCACATTTATTTTGGGGATGGGCTGGATGCCGGTCTGACCGGTCCACTTCTGCCCGGCGCCTCTGCAACGCCGCGCGTCGAAAAATAGACTTGAATCCTATTTTGAGCGGAGCCCAGCGCCGAGACGCTTCTGGGCCGTAGCACGGCGCGTCTGGTGGAATAGCACCCATTGACTAGTGGCCGCGATCTTTGCGAACGCCGTAACGCGACGCAGACGGACCCGGTGGAATCTAGGGGTAAGGAAGCTTTTTAAGAGTTTACAGGAAAGATGGAGATCAGAGAGAACACACACTGAAGATATGGATGATGGGCCATGCATGGAAGAGCATTAACAGGAGGTCCAAAAACAGATAAACATTCAACAGTATCCGACAAATTACCTGCAGCTAGACAAAGCTTGCCTTCACCAAGATTCTAGCTATCACAAACTATAATCAACATAAGCGTCAAACCAAAGCTTCTTTTGAAACAAACGGCTCACTAGCCAACCAAGTCTTCCTCAGAAGCACAGCACAAAGAGGAAACCAAACTACGCAAAGCTTACCCAACCAAGGCATGAACTGCAACGCTTATGTTCCCGAAGCTTACAGGTCTAAATAACCACTTGCAGACACTTCCAACAAATTACCATTTTGCACTTCCCTCCTACTACCATCTACTTACTTCCACAATAACCACTGTAGCATCCCACAACCCAGACTTGTTTTAGAACCAATAAAGCCAAACTGTTTTCCAGGATTAAGCTACCAACAGGAAAACACCAACATTATTTAACTACGGCGAGACGGATAACAAACACTCATGTAAACATTGTAAACTCACTTAACACATTTGCAGCCGATCTCAACTAGCACATACACAGATAACAGCAGTCATGTCCCTCTATCTACCAAACCAAACAGAACTACCTAAACTCCCCCCTAGTCTTCAGGTGCAACTTATGGTGGGTATTTATGCACTGAAACCCACAAGCCCGGGCTAATGGCTCTAACCACGTCCACACCACACTAAAACCCCCCAACGAATTCCAAAGGGAATCCGTTCTAAAAACGGTTTTAAATAATAATGTTGAACATCAATTATCTCAAGTGTTCCTACCAAGGCGCTGCTGCTATTTTAATTGTCTGCATTATTTCTATCAAGGACCCAGCAAATACCTGTGGAATTTATGACACTATTTGTTTTAGAAAACATTATGGGATAACTTTATATTTTGACTAATTTGTACACACATAACATCGACGTGTGGTGTTAACATATGCATAGTTAAAGTAGTTGACCTTATTTTACAATGCATGCTTCAAGTTGGATAGAAGTTGGTTTGTTTGCAATGAAACTAGATATACTTTTTACATTACAAGGCAACATAAGTTGATTCTAGTATGGTGTATGATACTTTACCCACTGCAAAGAAGTCTGTGACGAAGGTAACTTTGTCACTGTGAACTGACGGCTTCGGGCCTTGTAACTCAGCACTTTAGTGAACAGTTTTGCACTTTATTAGCGTGATTGCACAGTACCGTTTGGCATGGCATATTTGCACATTTTATGTAATTTATACTAATAGTTGAGATAGTATTTATTAAAAGGATTAAACCGTATTGATTGAAATGTCGTCTGGCAGGTGCTGGTCGGGTCCTCGGCTCCGCCTGACAAGATAGGGGAGTTAGCGAGAGCGCCGAGAGTGCTTATGCTGGGGTAGAATGACAGCGGTTAAGAATAATCCGAGTGCACATAATATGTGGGGGTGTAGACATCATAGCGTTAAGTGGCAGTAATTGTTCAAATGCTGACTGCGTTTAGTTGTATGTGTGTACTTCTGTTCAGTTATAAGTAGGGTTGGGTATCGTTTGAATTTCCACGATTCTGATTCCGATTCTACTTTTCGATTCCGGTTCTTAACGGTTCTCGATTCCGATTCTTTGAGGGGCAGGGTAAAAAAATTATACATGCTTCTTCCACCAAAAAAAATTACAGTTATTCGAGAAACTTTTACACAGGTTAGTTTACAGTAATATTCACATTAATCAGTCTGTTTATATTCACTGCTATGTAACTGTAACCTGAGAACCACTGAAGCTACAACAATCCAACTTTTAAAGGAACCCCCCCCCCCACCATTTAAAAACAGTTCTTGTTGAGAAAAACAAGCATATCTGCCTTCTCAGGCATACCGGGAAGAAATGTTTGAACATTTTAAAGTAAAATGCTTCAATCTGGTGCACTTTAAGCAGAATTACTAGAGACTCGATCTAGGGGGTACAACTCTAAACACCCATATGAATAAGATCGGTTTACATTTTAATAATTAAATAAGTATGTGAACATAACCAATAACCTACCATAGCCAATAACAAGTAAGTAAGTATTTTATTTTTGTTGTTCATTCATATCTTATTTTACTATTTTATTAATGCATATTTTTTTATCTCCAGTTTAAAACAATGTCTGGTTTAAAAAAAAAAAACATTCAACTTATTGTCATTATGTAGTACAGGTACTAGGGCTGTCCAATTAATCGTATTTTAATCGTGATTACGATTCTGGCTTGCGTCGATACTTTGTCATTACATTTCACATCGCTAAAGATATGTGCCCAGTTAGCACTGTTAGCAACCAGGGCTTCAAGCAACTTGTCAACACGTTGGACAAGCGTTACGCGATCCCGTCTCGGTATTATTTCAGCAGGTCTGCGCTGCCTGCACTATATGACAAATGCCGTGGGGAAGTTGAGAGAGATGTGGCTTCAGCTGACTACTTTGCTACCACAACAGACCTATGGTCTAGCCCAGGGGTGCCCAACCAGTCGATCGCGAGATGTGTCTAAAAATAGAACAACAATATTCTGTTTTATCGTTAATGTCCTGTAACATAATCTTCCTGTGCCAGAATAATGCACTTGAACGCATCAAAGCTTTGTGATTGGCCGGCGTTACCCCATGTGTCGGGGCGTGGCTGAGGGTCTTCAGTACAGGGGGCTTGTCACCTGCCTGCGCTCATCTCTGAAACCAGAACATGTAAACAGGCTGGTGTTTCTTGCAAAAAATCTTTAAGAGATGACATGAGCAGCCCTACCAGCATTTGCCATGGTGGCCAAAACATTTTTATTTGGTCTTAAATTGTAGTTCAACATTTATTTCCTGTTACTTCTGGACCATGAGGGTTGGCCAGCCTTCAACGTTTAACTGAGTGGAATATGTTGAATATGTTTTACCAAAATGTTGGCTATATGTTAAGGAGTTTTCAGTAGGTTGTGACAACCATGTGGCAACATATTTGATTTAATTTATTTTGGTCTAATTTATTTTTATTTATCATATTAATAATATGGTATGGTTTTGGAAGTGCGCTCCAACATATTTGTTGATCTTGTTTATTGGTAAAATATTATTTGTTTTAAAGTTCAATAAATGGCCAATGAATAATCGTCAAAATAATCGTGATATCAATTATTGACCCAAATAATCGTGATTATGATTTTTGCCATAATCGCACAGCCCTAACAGGTACTATGTAACGAAACGGTTTATCTGCATTTGACCCATCCTATTGTTAGGAGCAGTGGGCTGCCATTATGTACGGCGCCCGGGGAGCAGTGTAGGGAACGGTGCCTTGCTCAGGGACACCTCGGTAGCAGTCTTTCCGGGACTTGAACTGGTGACCTTCCAGTTGCCAAGCCAAGTCCCTATGGACTTCACCACCACCGCCCTGTTTACTATCCTATAGTATACATTGGAATGATTTCAAACCTGTTTTACCCAAATAATTATAAAGAAGTGCCTTGGAAATATGTGTATACATAAATTGTGATCAAACCGTTTGAGACCCACTGAGATAACTTAGACTAAAGTGAACTATCTAAACACTCAGTCCTTTACCTCACTGAGCTGTAGTTATCAGCCTCAGTCTGACTGGAGAGGACTCTCCCTCCACATCATTGTAGAAACATCTTCTTCTTCCGTTAGAGCAGCTAGCACCAGATGCTAATAACAACAGCGCGTACCGGTTCACCCTCCCTCGCTCCCACGCTCACTCGCACTTTGGCTGTGAGCTGCGGTTGCCAGATAAGCCAACATCCCCCATTTTCATCACTTACAGTGCCCATCGTACAGGGCGAATGAAAAGTGTAACCGGGATGAAAAGGGTGTTACATTTACTTAATTATGAATGTTGTTACATCAAGGCCGAACATTAGGATGAGCCCCAATGGTCAAAACTTTTTTTTTTCTCCCAGAGCTGTCAGCGCAGCGCCTCCACAGATCTGGCGCCCTAGGCGAACATCTATAATGCCCTGGTCTCAGGTTACGCTGTAGGAAGTGTAGGTACAACCGCAATGTGTGGGTTGTTGTCGTTGTACTATGGGTACAACGCTACACTTTGGGTACAACGCTACACTTTGGGTACAACGCTACATTTCCCGCCCCTTCGCAGTCATACAGTAGGCTACAGAGAGCGGCGAGAAACATTTCCTCAGGCATCGAAAAGCGGAACCGAAATTCACATGTCTAAATGATGCCGTTGGAATCTAAATGTTGGAACCGGAACTGGTTCTCGGTACCCAACCCTAGTTATAAGTTTGTGTTTGAAAAGTGTTCCCCCTCCTGTTATGTCTGTTGCTGATTGTGTGCACCTGGTGCCCTATGTTGTCTCCTCCCCCTCACCTGTGTCTTGTTGTGCTGATTAGAGTGTGTGTATTTAGGCTCTGTTTCCCTGTCTGTTGAGGAGGCAGGGACTGTGGGTGAGATCCTGGTGGCTGCAGGCTGGGCTCACATGAACAGCAGCAGCAGGATTGAGGCTGTGTGTAATGTGTTCATGTTTTAATAAATGCCCACACCGTGTTGTATTTTTGGACGTTCTGCCTCTGCCTCCTTGCTTGGTCGGGCCGCTCAATTGTCAGCTTCACAAAGTCAACATGTAAAAAGTGAACTATATATCTAGGTATTGTCTTTATTTTATTTCCTCTAAGATTAGGACCTATACCTGTTTTTGCATCTTGACTTGATACTGTTTTATACTTTTTTTTTCAAAAATACATTATCGTGTAAATTGTTTGCATTTTATTCATGGTATTTTATGCTGCCTTCTAGTCCAGGTCTTTCTTCTAAATATGATTTAAATAAAAAAAAAATCTTTTATCTGGCTTAAAGGTGGGGTAGGTCATTTTGGAGAAACCAGCTCGAGTGTGCTAGAATTTGAAAATACACAGCCGGAAAAAATCTGCCACTTCCTTACAGAGCCCCTCCTCCAACACACACAAACGCGCACATGACCAATGACGGCACGAGATAAGTTTGTGCACAGATGGAAGGCTGACAGGCAGGTAGGCCATCCAGTTATTTAAGCCGGGCCGGCTACAATGATTGGTCGTGCTTTTTACAGTACTACGGCTTCCACAGATGACATTTTTTAATGGATTTTTTGTCAAAGCACTTAAGATATTCATTGCTATCGGGATGTTAAGAGCATTCCATGGAATATAACACAAAGTGTATCTCGAGCCGGTTACTCAAACTTACCTACCCCACCTTTTTAAATAAGGAAATAAAAAATAAAAATAAAATGCAAAAGAATAATACAAAATATTATTGAACAGAGCTTTACGTTATCTTTTTCAGGACTAAAAACTACTGCTTTTTGCTGTGATCATAATTACCGACAAGACGTGTCACATCGTAAACTCAGTCTTCTTTATACAGTATCTCATATGAAAACAAAGTTAGTTTATAGCATATCCCAGTTGTAATAAAACAGTTGTAATAATATTCCAATTAGCTTAGTTTGGATTTTATAATTTTAGATTGTTCTTGCAGAATATCTGTAGGATTTTTTACATTAATTAATAATCTCTTCCCTTTCATTATTACTGATTATGTAAATGTTTGCAATGGGCTGTGTCTAAGGTATCATAGCATTTTTATTCTCATAATTCAACAAAAAAGTTCTTGGTTTGAACACCTTTTTATTTTTTGATTGTCATTATTAATCCTCATTGTTTATTGCATGTTTTACATAACTTCATATTTTTTTAATGAAATAAAACAGGAAAAAAGCCACAGGTTTTATCTTAAATGTTTTATTTCAAGATAGAACATTTCTAGCACATATCAGTGATACGCCTCATGCTCATGAACCTCTGGCCGCTCATGCCCATCTCCTTGAAGTTCCTGTACTCTCCGGGCCTCATGTACATCATCTTGCCTCTGAACTGGGGCTGCTCGTACATCAGCCAGTGACCGTCCATCACGTTGCAGGACTGGCACTCGTTCATGTGGTAACGGTCCATGACGTTGTCACAGTCCTCCATCATCTCGTGACTCTGACCACCAAAGTTCTCCTTCTCGTAGATCTTCATCCTGAACTGGCCTCTGTGCTGTTGTTGGAAAGGATTCAAACAAATCAATATATTTATATCAAGTTTTGTGAGGGTTGTCACATGTAGAAGAATCACAATATGTTGCTAAATACCTACCATGGGGATCATACGGCAAGACTTGATGCTTTCCCTCATTCCCATCATGCTCATGTAGTCGGAGTACTCGCCCCTCCTCATGAAGAACTGGTTTCCCATGTAGTTGTTGCGGTCGTAGACCATGAAGCAGCCGCTCTCCACCCTGCAGGACTGGCTCCTGCTCAGGTAGGAGGACATGTCAGCGCAGTCGCTCATGCACTCATGGGAACGACCCTGGAAGTTCTTCTCCTCGTAGAAGATAATCTGAAAATCATGGATCCATTAGAAATACTTTTGGTATGCAGTGAAAGTATTGACACAATTGTATCTAGAAAGCCTTTTGTACACTGTTTGAATAACAACATTTGCAATATTAGTGTATAATGTAAGAAATCGTCCTGTAGCCTACCTTTCCCATGCTCATGTCAGTGGTGGACATAATTGTAGATGAGCTGCTGCTGTTGCTACTGCTGTACTGCTGTCCTGTGTCATTTAACTCTAGCTTTTATACCTGCCCAAACACTACAGAGTTGGTGGGCCCCCATTGTTCAAACCACTGACCCAGCAACATGGTACAGTATGAAGCACTGTACAGGCCTGTGTTGCAATATCACATGACTAGGCCATCGAATACTTTAGAAATTGTACCCTTCCAACCAGGTAACACAGACATGGCCATTAGGGAGCATACCACTATGCACAAATGCCCAGAACAGCAAACCTGATTTAATTTCTGGATGGACAGACGGTTTGCTGCATGTCATTAAAAAAAAAAACTTTTACAGCACAATGTTCAGATGTTTATTATTCCAAAAGCCTAATAGCCTTTCCCAAAACAAAACACTCTTAGTGCCAATGGCCCATCTATTAAGCTAGTATGCAGAATAACGTCATTGGAAATGTTCTTTTACCATACAGAACATACTCTAGCTCTTATTTGTTGTTTTCTTCGTTGACTAGACACGAGGAACGAGATTGGTTAAAACGGTCTAAATACAGTAAGCCTATTAGAGGCAGTAAGGCGGGTCAAGCTTTCACTAGCAGTGAAAAAAATAGAACAGTAAAGCTCCATTTACACCATCTACTTCCGTTTATCGCACAGAGTATCCATTTTCAGAGCGAAGGCCATTAGAAAAATTGTCCGTCTGTTCTCCGGTAACGGACTGTCGGACTGATGGGCTTTTGGAATAGTTGGCCATTGGATCAGTGACATTAAACCCTCTCTTTTTCAAAATGTACAGTTAATCACGATCAAATGAAAACCTTAAGATTAGGAATTATGATGTTAGTGCTGCGATTGTGCTGAAACTGATTTTTTTCTCTCTGCAACCCAAGCCTGGCAATATGCCTCTCATACTTTCCACTTTAGAGGCCATTGTTTGTGTACATTCTTGCAACATAAGCACTAGCTAACATTCAAGGAGCAAGTAAAAGGTTTAATGCAATTGAACCGTTGATCAGATATTATTTTGTTGACATGTCACATCTCTTTCTGACCGTTGGAGCCTATAGAATCGAAGGGAAATCTCCCCGCACACACTCATGTTAAAAAAAAAAGATGGCGTCTTCACGTACACAGTTTTCCTCCAGAGTGAAGCTGTCTCTTGGTCTGACATCTCAAAACCGAAAAGCAGATTTATTGCTCATGGATTATCAGAAACCATTCAAAGTGACACAGACACATTGTATTAACCTATGGATTAACTTCAACATCGTTTTTATAGTTGTAATGCCATTGAAGACCACTTTTGACCAGACTACCACACAGGTGAGCCATTTTGCCGTTTTTAGCTAACTAGCTCCATATGTTTTGATGTGTGTTCTTGTCATTATCTCCGAGAATTCGTATAATTGAGTGATAATGAGGGTACCCATCAATTCTGTGTCCCCTCACGATGTGAAACGATGGGTTGAGATGTGCAGCAAAGATAAATAATGTTTTGTGAGTGAATTTTGGTGCAGTCATCTGTTAGCATTTTTCGCACGTTGCTAATTCAGAGGCTCAGCGTTATCATTTTTTTTTTTTTTAAATGATCAGTTAGATGAGTTTCTTTCCGTTACATGGATATAAAACATTCATAGTTTATTAAATGAACATGCCCTCAGACACTGTTTTCTGCAATATGTTGCAGGAGGCCCCCGGTACCAGGGTCTCTCGGGCTTAACAGGTTAAGTATTTGTGTAAGTTTGTTTTAAACATCAGCAATGTATGAAAAGTGTATTTATTTTAGAATACTAAACCTAATTTGTACCAAGCTTAAAACATGTAATACCCTGTATTTGATTTACTTTTTATTTTATTTTGTCTATCCTGTAATAATACAAATTGTAAAAATGCCCAGGGATCCTTTCATGATCAATTGATTATTTTCATGTTCACAATCTATACATTTTAAGATCAACCATTTGTCCGTTGAATTAAGCAGTAACATTTTCAAGATTCAAGATACTATACAATACTTACTGCAGCAGTTCAGCAATGAGCTTGCAAAAGCTATAGTTTTGTAGTAAAGATTTAGTGGATACATTAAGTGAACAATACATGTAGTTGCACAAGTCTATGTTAGGCCTCATGCTCATAAAGCTCATGCCCATATCCCTGCAGCTCCTGTAGTTTCCTGGCCTCAGGTTAACCATCTTGTCTCTGTTATACGGCTTTTTGTCAGCCAATGACACTATCACATTGCAGACTGGCAGTGGGACACACGGTAGTGCTCTATGATGTTTTCAGAGACTTCCGTCAGCTCATGCATCTGACAACTGTGATTCTCCTTCTCATAGATCCTCATCCTGATATGGCTTCTGTGATGTAATTTTTCTTTTGACAGTTATACATATTGTCTAATGAAGATTTTGTGTGGGGGTTATCACACATAGTGATATCATAGTTTGCTTTAAACCTGCCATGAGTATCATATGACAAGACCTGAGGCTGTCCCTCATTCTCATCATGCTTCTCTAGTCAGAGTGCTCGCCCTTCCTCATGAAGTACTGGTTCCCCATGTAGTTGGGAAAGTCGTACACCATGAAGCAGCCACTCTCCACCCTGCAGGAGTGGCACCTGCCGCATTAGGAGGTCTTGTCAGAGCAGTTGCTCATGCATGACCCTGGAAGTTCCACGCATCGTAGAAGATGAACTGTAAAAACGAATTTGTTATGGTTAGATAACGCGGCATTGTGAATATGGTGATCTAGTTTTTTTAAATACTATTTTCTGCTTATGCAAATAAATCTTTAAGAGAACATGTATTATCATGTTCATGTTGTTGTAGCTGTAGATATCAAGACTACATAACTTGTAGTGGATGTAGGGAACATCTAACACCTCATGACCTCCTGAAAAAAAAACTATCGTCCTAATAATAATTAAAATAACATTTATTTTTCATGGCTTTTTGTGAAATAATGATACAGTAGCTTAAATTCTAACTCACTGCAAGGAAAACATTTTTATGCTTGCTCTCAGAAAGCATATAATTTCTGAGACACGCGTCATGTACAAGAAACTATGATGCAAACATCATATTCAAGCAATTGTAAAATACAGTTGGTAGGCCTGTCGCGATAATCAATAAATTGACTTATCGTACGATAAATAAAAATGGACTCGATAACTTTTCCGAGCTCCATAAATTGCCGTTTACATGCGTGTTTGTTTACATATGGATGTGACCAGAATTTTTGCCCCCTGTGAGGGGCGGGGCCTCACACACAGCCAAGTCAGGAAACTCCGCGTGCAACAGTGTGTTGAAAGGTGCTATATAAATAAACTTGCCTTGCCTTGCCAAATTAATAATATAGAGACAAGCAGGAGACAACGTGTGACTTACTCGAGGGGAATTTGAAGTTAAATGGAATCGGTTGCAAAACCGAATACCACATCTCCGGTGTGGGAATATTTTGGATTTAAGTCAAATCAACCAGACAAATCTACGGACTTGAACGAGCCGGGCGGTGTATTGCATTTGTTTAAAAAAGGTAGCAACAAAAACTAGCAATACGACCAACCTTAAACTGCATCTGAAACACAACCACCCCATTCCGTTTTCCCGGCTGGGAGCAAACACGGCAGCTGGAGATGGAGAGCCCCCACCTTCCCGACAGTTTACAATCAAAAATGCATTTGCCCGACAATGCAAACATGTTGGTGTTTCTTGCTCGAAATCTTTGAAATACAGAATTTTCATTGTTATGCGGATGATACTCAACTATATTTATCAATCAAGCCTGATGAAATTAATCATCTAAATAAAATTCAAGACTGCCTCAAGGACTTAAAAACGTGGATGACCTTAACCTCTTAAGCCCCATGGACCCGGTTCCGGGGCCGAAATCACGTCATATTAATATTTAATAAACTATGAATATTTTATATCCATATAATGGGGAAAACTCATTTAACTGATCTTTTTCATTAAAAAAACAAAAGAAAACACAGTGAGCTTCTGAATTAGCCCCGAGCGAAAAATGCTAACCTATTACTGCACCGAAAATCACTCCTAGCTCCCTTATTACTTATCCTAGGTGCACATCCAACACATCGTTTATGATCGCAACGAGACACAGAATCTAACGGTGCCCATCTCAACACTGAAAGATACAAACTCGCGACGTCATCATCAAAAACGTACATCAAAACATGTGGCGCTAGGTAGCCTACAACGCTAACATGGCTTACCTTGGTTTTGTCTGGTCAAAACTGGTCTTCAATGGCATTAAAACGATAACAACGATGCTGTAGTTAATCCATAGGTTAATATCCAATGTGGCTGTGTCCCCTTTGAAATGTTCTGATGATCTATAAGCAATAAAACTACAATTCCGTTTTCAAACATCAGAGCAGGCCATTCCTACGCTCTGTAGCAAGATTGAATGCGCATAGACGCTACCTTTTGTTTTTATAACACGAGTGTGTGCGGGACGATTTCCCTTCGATTCTATTGGCTCTAACGGTCAAAGAGATGTCACATCGAAAGAAGGGGGGCCAGAGATAAAGAAAATCCACCCAAATGGCCCCAGAAGAGGTTTTTTTTGCTAAATCTGTCTAAAAAGGTCAAATATAACTTGTTTTGCATCAATCTTGATACAGGGTACTTATTATATGTTGTACTTTTGATTCCTAAAGCTTTTAGTCTACTAACCCATCATCCAAGGTTAGTTTTCACCAGTGTTGGGACTAACGCGTTACAAGTAACGCGTTACTGTAACGCCGTTATTTTTGGCAGTAACTAGTATAACGCATTACTTTTTAAATTCAGTAACTCAGTTACCGTTACTACATGGTGCGTTACTCCGTTACTGCGTTAGTTTTTTTATATAGTCAACAGCCAGGCGAACAGAGATGAGAACTGTACTTGAGTAAATGTACTTAAATACTTCCTGTGTCACATGCGGAGACGGGCTGTGGGCGTGTTTGTGTTGTTTACTAACAGGACTGTCATGGCGGCGGCGGAGCTCAAGTCTAGTTTCTCCACCTGGAGATATTCTCACTATTTCACTTTTGTCGAGCACAAAGAAAAGAACGTTTTAGTTAAATGTAAGTTGTGTCCTGGCGGGTCAAAGAGCCTATCTACTGCCCAAACCAGTCATTCAAATCTCTTAAAACATCTGCAGAAACAACATGCTGGGACGAAGCTAGTAGCTAAGACCACAGAGACTCAGCCGACGCCACTCCACCTCCACCTGCACCTCAGCAACAGCGGCTGGATTTTAACCAAGGGACTGCTAGCCAGGGGAAAGTGGATAAAGCCATTGCACGGTATGTTGTAGAACACATGCAGGCTATTGCTACAGTGGAGTCACCCGCTTTCAGGGAGCTAGTTAGCATGATAGCATGTCCGGGCGGCACACGGCATATGGGACGGAAAACTTTTTCCAACTACCTGGAGAAAGAATATACAAAAACGTAAAGCCAGCTAATATCGATGCTATCCAGATTGCATATAATGCATGTCAAGTTGATCAACAGATTGTATTATTCTCCAATGCAATAACAGTACTGAAATGAAGGCTATAAGGGCATTAATATAATGGGAGCCCTTTTTTTAAACTAAAACGTTACTTTTCACAGTAACGCATTACTTTTTGGTGTAAGTAATCAGTAAAGTAACTGAGTTACTTTTGAAATGAAGTAACTAGTAATGGTAACTAGTTACTGGTTTTCAGTAACTAGCACAACACTGGTTTTCACTATAAGTACAACATATCTTTTGGACGGACACTATAATTTACAGTTTTTTACCATGATCAATCTGAATTTTCTTTAAAATAAAAAACATCTATATTGATTCTGACTTTTCTACATCCAATTCACAGGTTTATCATTACTTTGAGAAAGAAGATTATTAATTTAACCCTTTTAGAAGGGGCTTGGGGCTTAAGAGGGTACACTTTTTGATGTTAAACACGACCAAAACTGAAGTTATTGTACTTGGCCCGAAGAATCTACGAAAAACAAATTATCTAAAGTAGGGGTCGACCGATAATCGGTTTGGCCAATTATCGGGGCCGATATTCCGCATTTGACCGATTATCGGTATCGGCCTTTTTTTTTATCAAATTGCCGATAACACTTTGGCTCTAGCTCATTAGCTAGCCAACATGTTTCTAGCAAATGTTTAGCAACATATTAGAAGTGAGGCTACTAGACTAACGTTAGGTCTACTGTAATAGCCTCACTTTTAATAGTTTGCAAAACATTAGCTAGCACTAGTGTTTTGCAGTTGCTGGCAGCTTATTGGGATTTTATACTAGATATAATAAATTAAGCATAATTGTTAGTTAAGCATGTCAGCCTGCAGCCCCACTTCTTGTCTCTCTCTCTAACTCATTGCAGATGACTGCACTAAAGAAAAGGGCACAGAGAGGAAACCAGTTGTAAGATGTTTAAAAGTTAATTAAACATAACATAGGCTATGCTTAAATGCATTTCAAAGAAGTTGTGTTGGAGTTTGTCTTATTGTACATTTTGACACCAAGATTTTTTTTTTACTGCAAATGTATATCGGTTCCAAATATCGGTTATCGGTCTCCTTGATTACTAATAATCGGTATCGGTATCGGCCTTGAAAAAGCCATATCGGTCGATCCCTAATCTAAAGATATACTAACTATGGATTTGGCCTCCAGTGAGACTGTAAGGAATCTTGGTGTTATATTTGATCAGCATCTATCCTTTAACGCCCACATAAAATCAATTTCAAGGACCGCCTACTCCCATCTACATAACATTGCAAAAATCAGGCATATCTTGCCTCAAAACGATACAGAGAAACTAGTCCATGCAGTTGTTACTTCAAGGCTGGATTATTGTAACTCCTTATTATCAGGGTGTACCAAGAAGTCAGTCAAGTCGCTTCAGCTGATTCAAAATGCTGCGGCTCGTGTACTAATCAGAGTTAGGAAAAGGGACCACATTACTCCTGTTCTGGCTGCCTTACACTGGCTCCCTATAGAACACAGGATATAATTTAAAATTCTTCTTCTCGCCTACAAATCCCTTAATGGGCAGGCGCCATCTTACCTTAAAGAACTCATTATACCCTACTGTCCTACTAGGGCATTGCGTTCCAAGAATGCAGGATTGTTGGTTGTTCCTAGAGTCTCTAAAAGTACAATGGGAGCCAGAGCCTTTTCTTATCAAGCTCCACATTTGTGGAATCAGCTTCCAGTTTGTGTTCGGGCAGCAGACACCCTATCCGTTTTTAAGAGTGCGCTTAAGACCTTCCTTTTTGATAAAGCTTATAGTTAGGGCTGATTAGATTCAGCCCCTAGTTTTGCTGATATAGGCTTAGTTTGTCGGGGGACATCTTACTTCTTCCTTCTCTCTGTTCATACCTGTGTACTCTCATGTTCCGATTAACCCAGCTTCCCCAAATCTCTTTCTTTTTGGTGTCTATATACAGTGGGGAAAACAAGTATTTAGTCAGCCACCAATTGTGCACGTTCTCCCACTTAAAAAGATGAGAGGCCTGTAATTTTCATCCTAGGTACACTTCAACTATGAGAGACAGAATGGGAAAGAATCCAGGAAATCACATTGTAGGATTTTTAATGAATGAATTGGTAAATTCCTCGGTAAAATAAGTATTTGGTCACCTACAAACAAACAAGATTTCTGGCTCTCACAGACCTGTACATTCTTCTTTAAGAGCCTCCTCTGTCCTCCACTCGTTAACTGGCACCTGTTTGAACTCGTTATCAGTATAAAAGACACCTGTCCACAACCTCAAACAGTCACTCTCCAAACTCCACTATGGCCAAGACCAAAGAGCTGTCAAAGGACACCAGAAACAAAATTGTAGACCTGCACCAGGCTGGGAAGACTGCATTTGCAATAGGTAAGCAGCTAGGTGTGAAGAAATCAACTGTGGGACCAATTATTAGAAAATGGAAGACATACAAGACCACTGATAATCTCCCTCGATCTGGGGCTCCATGCAAGATCTCACCCTGTGGGGTCAAAATGATCACAAGAACGGTGAGCAAAAATCCCAAAACCACACGGGGGGATTTAGTCAATGACCTGCAGAGAGCTGGGACCAAAGTAACAAAGGCTACCATCAGTAACACACTACGCCGCCAGGGACTCAAATCCTGCAGTGCCAGACGTGTCCCCCTGCTTAAGCCAGTACATGTCCAGGCCCGTCTAAAGTTTGCTAGAGAGCATTTAGATGATCCAGAAGAGGATTGGGAGAATGTCATATGGTCAGATTAAACCAAAATAGAACTTTTTGGTAACAACTCAACTAGACGTGTTTGGAGGAGATAGAATGCTGAGTTGCATCCAAAGAATACCATACCTACTGTGAAACATGGGGGTGGAAACATCATGCTTTGGGGCTGTTTTTCTGCAAAGGGACCAGGACGACTGATCCATGTAAAGGAAAGAATGAATGGGGCCATGTATCGTGAGATTTTGAGTGACAACCTCCTTCCATCAGCAAAGGCATTGAAGATGAAACGTGGCTGGGTCTTTCAGCATGACAATGATCCCAAACACACCGCCCGGGCAACAAATGAGTGGCTTCGTAAGAAGCATTTCAAGGTCCTGGAGTGGCCTAGCCAGTCTCCAGATCTCAACCCCATAGAAAATCTTTGGAGGGAGTTGAAAGTCCGTGTTGCCCAGCGAGAGCCCCAAAACATCACTGCTAGAGGAGATCTGCATGGAGGAATGGGCCAAAAATACCAGCAACAGTGTGTGAAAACCTTGTGAACTTACAGAAAACGTTTGACCTCTGTCATTGCCAACAAAGGGTATATAACAAAGTATTGAGATGAACTTTTGTTATTGACCAAATACTTATTTTCCACCATCATTTGCAAATACATTTCTTTAAAAATCAGACAATGTGATTTTCTGGATTTTTTTTTTTCTTCTCATTTTGTCTCTCATAGTTGAGATGTACCTAGGAGGAAAATTACAGGCCTCTCTCCTCTTTTTAAGTGGAAGAACTTGTACAATTGGTGGCTGACTAAATACTTTTTTGCCCCACTGTACGCCGGGATCCGGAGTCATGGATGATCCTGCGGTCCTGTGTCCTGGACCGCGAGCTCTGGATCTTGAGTCGTGGCTGTAGTCCTGGATCATAGGTCCTGGATGGATATCCTCGTGGATTCATCTTCCTATTATACACACATCCATCCAAACATTTGGACTACCTATGTTGCAAATGTATTATCTTTTCAATTTACACACGGCATCTATTGCACGTCTGTCCGTCCTGGGAGAGGGATCCCTCCTCTGTTGCTCTCCCTGAGGTTTCTCCCATTTTTCCCTTTTTAAACTGTGGGTTTTCTCCGGAAGTTTTTCCTTGTACGATGTGAGGGTCTAAGGACAGAGGGTGTCGTATTGTCATACTGATATTCTGTACAAACTGTGAAGTCCACTGAGACAAATGTAACATTTGTGATATTGGGCTATATAAATAAACATTGATTGATTGATTTGGATATGGCCTGTTGAGGCATCTGGGTCTTTGTATGGACAGTGGACTGTACACTTGACTGCTATTTTAAGGAGGTTTATTTTGCTTGTGAGACAACGTGTGCTCATATTTATTTATATATATGAGAGAGAACACTCTGTTTTCCAGCCTGAGTCTATTTAATTGATTGTTTTGGTTGTGTGATTTAATACATTTTTTATAATTTAATTTGTTTTATTTATTACATATAATTTATATATTTGAATATTATTTCACATTTCATTTGCAATGTTGGATGTTCAATAAAAAGTTCTGTTTGAAAGGATGTACTTGAATTATTATTATATATTATCTAAAATGGTCTTACAATATTATCGTGAAAATGTATCGTCCAACAAAATTAATTATCGTGACGGGCCTAACAGTAGGTAATGCATAGAATGACTTAAGTGTTTTACTTACAGTTAAGTGATATTGATATGAAAATATTTGAAAATCAGCTATGTTGTGTGCTATGCTTGCGAATTCCCTTAGAATTATATGATTTCAATTTGTATATCTACATATATGTTTATTATGGCATGGTTTAAAAAAAATGATTTAAAATATGTTAATATTAAATTATATAGTACGGCGCCCTGGAGGGTTCATAGAGAACAATAAATAAAACGAGGCCACCTATTACTCGTGAAGGAAATGTCCAGTCACCAGGGTGCATGATGTGTAAATAACCCAATTTGTGTTCTGTGAAACTGAAAAGGATATGACATTGTTTTTGTTACTTTCGTTGCAGTTGTATATGTCTTAAATGTAATTTAGGTTAACTTCCTGTTTTATTTAGATGCTTTTATTTTGAAGGTGAGTTTACGCTGTTGACAGGAAGTTGTTGCTATGGAAACGTGAAATACTACATGATGTGTGTGTGTGTTCGGTGTATGTGTGTCCAACACCGGCATTTGTTTTCAAATGACCATGAACAGTAATTTACACACATCTGGCTTACTCCATAGGTGTATTCCCAAGTGAAAGAAGTTCGTTTATTCTTAATCTCGATGTAGGCTAGTGCTAAATGCTGTCTAAGTGCACCGGAACTTCTTCTTCATAAAACTAATAATATGGCGGAATAATCGGGCAGTTCGATGTGTCTAATCATAAGGAAGTATCTCGTGCGAACGAGAAAGTATGCACAAATTAATAACGCGTGGCCTCGTTTTATTTAAATTGAGGCCACGAATTACATCTCGTGCGCACAAATTAATAAAACGTGGCCTTGTTTTATTTATTTTTCTCTCTATGAACTCTCCAGGGCTCCGTAATATAGTATGAGTAGTGAATGAAGATTTTAACTTCATCCATTATATTTAAAATTGTATTCAATATTCTACAGTTTCATTGAATATATTCAATTTTTAAGTTGTATTGTTAATTGATAGGTAGTCTTCATGTCTAAAACTTTGTGCTCAACTAACATACATTTGATGAGTGATTATCTGTAGAACATTGACACATTGTTCAATGCTTATATTATTAAATAGCAGATGTGTCTTTGTGACAGTATAGGGCAGGGGTGCCCAACCGGTCGGTCGATCGATCGCGGGGAGATTCCCAGTCGATCGCGAGATGTGTCTAAAAATAGAACAACAATATTCAGTTGTATCGTTAATGTCCTATAACATAATCTTCCTGTGCCAGAATAATGCACTTGAACGCATCAAAGCTTTGTGATTGGCCGGCGTGACCCCATGTGTCGGGGCGTGGCTTGTTGGCAATGGGCATAGTTCGCTGATGTTGTCCATGTCAACAGGAGTGACAGTCCGCACAAACAAGACCGCAATTATGGCAGAAGCAAAAAATCCCAAAATATATCATTTTCACTCCGAGTGGGAGGATGATTATTTTTGTATCTATTCCAATTCAAAGTCCATCTGTCTCATCTGCGAGCGTGGCTTTATCGAAGAAGGGTAATTTAGGAGCGGCATTTCAAAACAGTGCACAAACGCTACGAGACGGAATTCCCTCCTAATTCTGCCCTACGCTCCCAAAAGGGGAGGGGCCTGAAAGGACAGCTAAATGCACAGCAGTCCATTTTCACCAGGCCCAACAACAAGAGCAAGGCTGCTACCATAGCATCTTATCGTATCAGTCACGTTCTTTCGAAACACATGAAGTCTTTCAAAGACGGCGAAGTTGTGAAAGAAGCATTCCTGGAGGCTGCCGACGCGCTTTTGGGGGAACAGTAAAAATAACTGGCATTTCAACAGGTTTTTGATAAAATAAAACTCAAGTTAGATACCGTTATTAATCAGCTGTAAGTTTTAGTTTGTTTGAACTTATTCATTATAATTATTGTACAAAATGGTATAAGAATGCAAACTTAAATTGATTATAGTCTATTATCAATTCAGGTTAAGAAACTAGTGTTGCTGGCATCCTATTTTAAAGGAATTTCTTTTTATACTCTACTAAAATGCAACAAAAAAGGATTTGATTCTATTAATTTTGTCTCTTTTAGTGCACTTTGGCAGCAGATTCCTGTGTAGCTTCAGATCTGAGTTGTCTTGGTAAGCCTAATTTATACTTTTGTAGCAACACTATTTGTATATAATGGCAAAGAAAGGGTTCAGTGTCTTTTCTTTTTTTCCTGTGTCATATGTGGCAGCAATGTTTCTTAAAAACATTACCCACTGTAATATGTGACGTGTGAATAAACTCCAACTCTGTATCAACAACACTGTTGTGTCACTTCAGTTAAATACTTGTATGTGTGTAGATTAGAAAGAGGTAAGATAAAGGATCTGCAGTATTTTATGAAGTATTAATCGTACATAGGTCAGTTGTATACAAGTAGAAGTGTGTATTTTCCTGGTAGTAGGCTGTCAGTAATGGCTATGCCTCTCTATTTGGACTGGTAGATCTCGGCAGACTGGCAACTTTCAAAGTAGCTCTCGGTTCAAAAAAGGTTGGGCACCCCTGGTATTGGGCAATAAGATTGACAGAATGTTAAATTAGTGCAGAAATTATTTATTTAATGGCAATTGTTAGATTCAGTGAACATTTAGTAGCAGGAATCGGTGATGCGCTTCATGCTCATGAACTTCATGCCGCTCATGCCCATCTCTCTGAAGCTTCTATAATCTCCAGGCCTCATGTACATCATCTTGCCTCTGAAGTTGGGCTGCTCGTACATCAGCCAGTGACCGTCCATCACGTTGCAGGACTGGCAGTCGGACATGTGGTAACGCTCCTGGATGTTCTCACAGTCGTCCATCATCTCGTGACTCTGACCACCGAAGTTCTCCCTCTCGTAAATCTTCATCCTGAACTGTCCTCTGTGCTGTTTTTGGAGAGAATAAAAACGAAGGCATGTCTTAATATCAATATATGTCAAGGTTTTCATTTAAATACGTGTCAAAGTACGACATATGCTGCTTAATACCCACCATGGGGATCATACGGCAAGACTTGATGCTGTCCTTCATTCCCATCATGCTCATGTAGTCGGAGTACTCGCCCCTCTTCATGAAGTACTGGTTTCCCATGTAGTTGTTACGGTCGTACACCATGAAGCAGCCGCTCTCCACCCTGCAGGACTGGCTCCTGCTTAGGGAGGAGGACATGTCAGAGCAGTCATTCATGCACTCATAAGAACGACCCTGGAAGTTCTTCTCCTCGTAGAAGATGATCTGAAAGAAAATTAAAAGTCAAAATTACATATACAAGGCAAATTAAAATATATTTATCCTCGTAGAAGATGATCTGAAAGAAGTTAATTGTTATAAATTAAATCACAATTAAATTGGGTAATCCCATATTGTCAAATTAAATGTTGTGCCTATTACAAAATGTTTTTAAAGTACCTTTCCCCTCATGTTCATGTCGGTGTTGCTCATGTTGGCTGTAGATGTGCTGTTGCTGAACGTACTGACTCCCTGGAAACATTTTGCTTTTATATCTGTTCAACGAATAGAATCAGTGACCCCTCCCCCTCAGAGAACCCCCCTACTCAGCAACTTAGTATTGAAGCCAACAGAATACAGAGGTCATGTCCATTTTTCACGGACTGCATACCTTGTAAAGGATGACAACTGACTACAACTGTGACACCTCACACTGACAAAAAGTCTAGTTCTTTCTTAATTTTACTCGCTGAGTATGATAAATTCTATGATTTGTGGTGTTGACGAATAGATGCCCAGCAATTAAAAAATGGTCCAGAAGAAATGTTTTGCTGGTGTTGCATTATGTCATTTTCAATAGGTGACTGTAATTGTTTTCCCTTTTCTTCTTACTTTTAGAGCTTTTTGGAAAACAAAATGGCCAGCATTTGTACACATTACCTTGGACCAAATTGTCCACATAAATGTTCCTTGAAGAAGGTCCCTGACACATCAGCAGTGTTGGGACTAACGCGTTACTGTAACGCCGTTATTTTTGGCAGTAACTAGTATAACGCATTACTTTTTAAATTCAGTAACTCAGTTACCGTTACTACATGGTGCGTTACTCCGTTACTGCGTTAGTTTTTTTATATAGTCAACAGCCAGGTGAACAGAGATGAGAACTGTACTTAAGTACAGTACTTGAGTACATGTACTTACATACTTCCTGTGTCACATGCGGAGACGGGCTGTGGGCGTGTTTGTGTTGTTTACTAACAAGACTATCATGGCGGCGGCGGAGCTCAAGTCTAGTTTCTCCACCTGGAGATATTCTCACTATTTCACTTTTGTCGAGCACAAAGAAAAGAACGTTTTAGTTAAATGTAAGTTGTGTCCTGGCGGGTCAAAGAGCCTATCTACTGCCCAAACCAGTCATTCAAATCTCTTAAAACATCTGCAAAAACAACATGCTGGGACGAAGCTAGTAGCTAAGACCACAGAGACTCAGCCGACGCCACTCCACCTCCACCTGCACCTAAGCAACAGCGGCTGGATTTTAACCAAGGGACTGCTAGCCAGGGAAAAGTCGATAAAGCCATTGCACGGTATGTTGTAGAACACATGCAGGCTATTTCTACAGTGGAGTCACCCGCTTTCAGGGAGCTAGTTAGCATGATAGCATGTCCGGGCGGCACACAGCATATGAAACTACCTGGAGAAAGAATATACAAATATGTAAAGCCAGCTAATATCGATGCTATCCAGATTGCATATAATGCATGTCAAGTTGATCAACAGATTGTATTATTCTCCAATGCAATAACAGTACTGAAATGAAGGCTATAAGGGCATTAATATAATGGGAGCCCTTTTTTAAGTAACTAAAACGTTACTTTTCACAGTAACGCATTACTTTTTGGTGTAAGTAATCAGTAAAGTAACTGAGTTACTTTTGAAATGAAGTAACTAGTAATGGTAACTAGTTACTGGTTTTCAGTAACTAGCACAACACTGCACATCAGTCATGAAGACATAATGTAGGTTTAGTAAGATGGCAAGCTATGACTGGTAAAGGGTAAATGATTAGTATTTCATGTCTCTTTGCCGAGTCAAAGTAATAATTTAGGAATAAAATCACCTTATTTGACAAAGTGACCATATTTACAGAGTGATGCAGGGATGAAGATTTTTCGTTGGCCGACCTGGAAGTGGGCATCGCAAGGGGTCCCTTGACAAAAAGCAATACCCCATTTGTTTTTTTTAATATTGCAGGAAATTATCTCTGTGGCAAACACACCATTAAGATAGTTAACATGTTTTATTCAGTAGGATAATATCCACACATCAACACCACTTCATGATTTTTAAAGCGGCAGAAGTAAAAAAACGATTGTGCTATAAACAAACTATATTATGATTTAATGGCTCTGTATTACCACTTCTTAACAATAGGCCAACTGTTGTTGGGATTATGACGTTTAGTGTTTTATTAATTCACATGCTAGCAATTGCCGTTTTATGACACCAAGAAGCTTTGGACATTCACCAGTGGGGTAATTTCTGCCGTATTTGTCACCTTATTTGACAAAGTGACCATCTTTTATAGAGTGGTGCAGTGATGAAGATTTTTCGTTGGCCGACCTGGAAGTAAGCCTCACAAAGGGTACCTTGATAAAAACAATGACATTTCCACATTGGATTTTTGGATAATGCAGAAAAAATAATCTCTGTGGCAAACACACAATTATGACACTTATGAAGCTTTGGACATTCACCAGTGGGGTAATTACTGCCGTATTTTATTTTCTAGAACAAAACGTTTAATCTCTTTGGCTTGTGTTAATTCAGGCGTCTAACAAAAGACCTGTTAAAGGAAACACTGACTTTGAGACAAAGGTCTTTGTGAAAGTTGTAAAATGCTAACACATTTTTGGGTTTTAGGACTTGTTCTTGCACCACTCCCTAAACCCTAATTCTGTTTAATCTGCACCTGACTCTAGAGTGTAAGTCAACTGTGACTGCAGACAGCAGTACATGTTGAATTGCATTGATGGACAATAAGTAACAGTGTTTCCCCTAGGTTTACTGCATGTTTTTTTTTTAAAAACACCTTGAATTTCAGGGGGCGCGCGGGGCTCCGTTGGCGGGGCGCAGCGCCCCTCCAAGACAATGGTAGGGGAAACACTGAGTAAGTAAATCATATTAAATACATTGCTTAATACAATATGAGGTACTTGAACTTAGGGCTGTGCAATTTAATCGATCCTGCGATATATATCGATATTTAGTTTTCCGAGAAAGTATCGATATTTCAGCCGCGGGTATCGATACATTAAGTCTGATAACTTTGTTCGTTATCCTCGCGTCCAGGAGAGAAGCTTTAAAAAGGAGACTAATTGAGTCTCTGAGAAGGTTCAAATGTATACTTTAATTAATAAAAAAGCGCGGTAATGTTACAAGCAGAAGATGGTTCAGTCAGAAAAACAGCTGTGTTCTGGCTCCGGTGAGCGAAGGGAAGAGAGCGAGCTCCACCTTTCCAGCTGTTAAATATCCTCTGCTGGCTCCTCCCTGTGGGCCGGTTGGCGCTGCTGGGGGCCGGCCCTCCACGTCTCCAATGGTCGTTGTTGCGCATTACAGAGGATTCAGACATTGTACATTAAATATATAACTAAACACGCCTTTTCTCCTCCTTATCTCTTTCATGACTTTTATTTTAATACATTTTAAACGCTGTAATCAATACTCCAAAAATACCTCACGGCTGGTATCATTTCCGGTAGTTCCGAATGTTGTCTCATGCTACCCACGTCTGTAAACAAACGTATTCAAATAAACTGTACCTTCAATTAATATTCAGCAATAATAATATCTCGACGTCTAAAGTTGTAGTGTTGAAATCAGTAGGTTTCGGTGTGCAACACTCCGTGTCATATCGCGACTAAATTCACCTCTATAGTAAATGGTATATTAGCCACATGCTAAATGCTAACCGGAGATGAAGGATTTTCAGAAAAAAAGCTTAACGACTGGTTGTGCACAAGAACTTCTGGTTTTTCAGTATAAAACAGCATTTAAACTGACAGTATGTTTATGGTACTTTATGCCATCCAATCCAAGTCAATGGAACACTCACAAGATGTCACCAAAATCACACTGTCCCTTTAAAATCTTTCAGAAAATAATAGAAGTGTATCGAATTATATCGAATCGTATCGTTGGCTGAATATCGTGATATATATCGTATCGTTGGCTGAATATCGTGTATCGTATCGTGAGATTAGTGTATCGCTACAGCCCTACTTGAACTTGAGTATTTCTACTTTATACTTCTACTTCACTACAATTCAGAGGTAAATGTTTACTTTTAACTGGTCTTCATTGATAACTGTAACTTTGAAGATACAGATTAATAATTTAAAATAAATCAACAGATCATTAACTACAGTATATACTAATATAGGTATAGGTCAGTGTTTCTCAAACTTTTTCATAACAAGGACCACTTAACCAATACAAAAAACACTCGCGGACCACCTAACTCCACAAATATCAAAAAACACATCGTTTTTCTAGAACAGATTACAAATCGCCTGAAAATTGTACAAACAAGTGGCAAGTGAAACTTAACCTCGCTCCATTGCGGAGATATTCCCGCGAGTGCGAAAAACTTAAATTAATTTATTTCAAATGTGAAATGTTACCAATATATTTACGGACCACTAGGGGGCGCTCACAGACCACACTTTGAGAAGCACTGGTATAGGTAGACACACTTTATTGGATGAAAATATTTTACTAAATACTTTGACCAACATGAGCCTCTCAGACAACATTTGTACAAAGTAGCAGAGGTGGGACCAAGTCATTGTTTTGCAAGTCCGAGTCAAGTCTCAAGTCTTTGCGCTCAAGTCCGAGTCAAGTCTCAAGTCTTTGCGCTCAAGTCCGAGTCAAGTCTCAAGTCTTTGCGCTCAAGTCCGAGTCAAGTCTCAAGTCTTTGCGCTCAAGTCTCAAGTCAGGATGGGCAAGTTCAAGTCAAGTCCAAGTCCTAAACTTTGACAAAACGAGTCTCAAACAAGTCCTTATGTGCTTTTCAACAAATGTAATGACATCTATCAACAGAATAATACTTAATAATCAAACTGCTCTTTATTAGTCACATTAATAATTTAATAATCCATTTTCTCTCTGCTGGTAAAGTAACGTGTTTTTCTTCTATTTTAAGAGGGATCAGTAAGGTAAGGCTACCGTGACGGTTTGATTTAGAAGGAGTTTAATGTATGTTAAGATGACCAGAATGTTTATTTCCACTGTGTACAACATGTTATAAGGGACCCACAATCTATCTTTATGCAAGGGATAATGTGCAGCAGAGGTCGCGCTAGACTTTTTCGCTGCCCGTCATTTTGACGGACAGGATCGTAAAACTTCCGTCAAAATCCAGAATTACCCGCCAGCCTTTACACAACTCTGAGGGGTGGGGGAGCATGCTCGTGAACTGTCAACGGGGAGGGGGGGCAGTTCACATGCGCCGTGTTATGCATGGCTGCTGCACCTCGCGGGAGCGTGCACAACGTAAAGCCAAAACTCAGACATTTCAATGATTTGTTCGGCACAGTTAGGTTTGGAAACGGTATGATTTCCTTTTTGGAGGGCATGCATAACACGGCATAACACCGGAGCCTCGCTGCGGGGAAACTTTGGCACTGTTCTGAGTTTGTTCTAATCTGTCTAAGATTTTGTCCGTCATTGTTAAAAAAAATCCGTCATATATGGAAAATATTCGGTTAACGCGACCTCTGATGTGCAGTGAGGCGGTCTGGGGAAAAAACACCCGAATCTACATCACTCTGCAGGTGGTACTTTAACTATATTTTGATAATACTTTTCTACTTTTACTTGTAATATTTTGAATGCAGGACTTTTGATTGTAACCGAGTATTCCTACACTCTAGTACTTTTACTCAAGTACAAGATCTGAACTTCTCCCACCTCTGACAATAAATCCTGAGTGGTTACCAAAAAAAAAATATCATTGAAATGCAGCCATATGCTGCTTCTTTTTTCGGTTTTCGCAAATTTCTTGACTTTTTCCAATGCGCTTGCATTTAAATCCGGCTCCCCGTCTCCCTGTCGCTCTGTAGCTGGCCTGTACCACTACACCTGCTGTCTTTGGAGTGTCTGTCCCCCACCCTTCCTTCACATAATGGTATGATCCTAGGGTGTCCCCGCATAGTGATTGGCCGCATGGTGGCTCAGCAAAATAAAGACCCGCCCCTGCCTGCATGGATTCATTTCACAGCAAGAGTTGCAGCGGCTGAAGATTCTGCTCTCCCCGACGGGAGTCTGCTCTTCTAGCGGCATCTCGCGATCGACGTGTTGAGACCCCTGAATTAAAGTATCAAGTCATCTCAAGTCAGAAGGCTCAAGTCCAAGTCAAGTCCCGAGTCATTGGTGTTCAAGTCCAAGTCGAGTCGCAAGTGTTTTGTGATTTTGTCAAATCGAGTCCAAAGTCATCAAATTGGTGTCTCGAGTCCACACCTCTGCAAAGTAGCCATGCAAAATAGATATTGTTGGAGCAAATGAACAATCCTTAAGTGTAGAAGAAAACACTGCACCATAATTGATGAACTCATCTTAAATTTAACAAGAATTTAAGTGAACTGACCTAAACAGTTTCAGGTCACTGCATTGTAATCTTTCACTTGTGCTTTATGCAAAAGGAGAACATTTTCTCTGTCATTCAATGTGTTTTACAAAAAGAGTCTTGCTAGTGATAGCTGTATAAACTGGCAAATAGAAGTAAAAGAAGGCACATTTAGAGTAATAGTTGATGTTTAAAGTTTTGCTTCGTTGCACAAACATGAGCAAACATTACCTAAGTGGCTGCCATTTATATGGTTACTTTCCGTATCCTAATTAAGATGTTTCCTGTGTAGAAGGTGAAATAAGTTACACTCCAAAAAAAAATTCACCTTGCTTTAAAAGTAGAAAGTGTGCTGGAAACTTCTGAAGCAATTGGAAACAGGACTCAGAGAGACGCGAGGAGAGCGGAAGCTTTGATGGCAAACACTGACGGTTTATTTGGAGTTACGGCCGGAGAATTGACAAGACGGGTGGTGTGTCACAAGGTGACACAGCGGTTGCCAAACCAATTCTGAAGAATTCTTCTGCAGCTTTTTTTGATATACTTTATTAATCCCCGTGGGGAAATTGTTTCTCTGCATTTGACCCATCCTAGTGTTAGGAGCAGTGTGCTGCCATTTTGAACGGCACCCGGGGAGCAGTGTAGGGAACGGTGCCTTGCTCAGGGACACCTCGGTAGCACTTGGTCTTGCCGGGACTTGAACTGGTGACCTTCCAGTTACCAAGCCAAGTCCCTATCGACTTCGCCACCACCGCCCCCGTTGCTCGATGCTTTAACTAGTTTGGAGTGTAATAATCAACATTCTTTATCAGTGAGACTAAACAATTATGGACCCTGAATCTAACTAGAGCTCTCGTCCATAGAAAAGAATGTGCGCCGGGGAACTACGTCCCTGACCAGTAAACTACCTCATGGCGGCTTGTGCTCTGTCATAGACTGGCAACAACAATGCGCCCAAGCTGCTACTCCGTAAGAGAGATAGCAGCAATACCCAAGACCGTAGACCGATGCCATGGGAAAGGAGACCGTAAAGAGAGAACACGATGAACTAGGTCGAAGGTTGAATACCTAAGCAAATTATTCCCTAACGAAAAGTATAGTTTCAATTTCATTGCTAAACATATGATTATTCATTGTGGGTTAACAAATATTTCAATACCCAGGAAATTAATTCCTGTTTCAAGAATAATGAGACTTTGGCTGTAGAAAAAATGTAGAGCCAATTTCTCATCAGATTTAAAACATTGAAGGATGAACATATGACTGAAGAAATCTGCTTGCTTTGTGAAAAAAAAACTAATAAATATAACTTTATAAAACCATATGTATTTTTGATATAGCATAATATGTCTTTTTGAAGGTTTGACAATGAGCTTGACAAAAAAGTTAAAGTATTGCAGAAATTATTTATTTAGTGGAATTTGATACCTTCAGTGAACATTGAGTGAACATTTAGTAGTAGGAATCCATGATACGCCTCATGCTCATGAACTTCTGGTTGCTCATGCCCATGTCCCTGAAGCTCTTGTACTCTCCGGGCCTCATGTACATCATCTTTCCTCTGTACTGGGGCTGCTCGTACATCAGCCAGTGACCGTCCATCACGTTGCAGGACTGGCATTCGTTCATGCGGTAATGGTCCATGATGTTGTCACAGTCCTCCATCATCTCGTGACTCTGACCACCGAAGTTCTCCTTCTCATAGATCTTCATCCTGAACTGGCCTCTGTGCTGCTTTGCGGAGAAGAATTATGATTTAATGTAAAGAGTTGTGGGGTGGTCACCCATACTAGAATCGTATAATGGAACATGCTACTTTATAGACATAGACATACAGTACTTTATTGTCATTTCAACAAGACACAGAGTGTACTATTAAAACGAAATTTCGTTGTACTGGCTTACAGGAACAGGACAAAATAAAAACTTGCTAAAATTGTACATATAAATAAATAATAGTGACGTGGTGCTAATAAAATTAAAGATAAAGTGTGCGTTTAAAATATAAAGACTTACTATACATATAAATATATATATATATATACCCACCATGGGAATCATACGGCAAGACTTGATGCAGTCCCTCATTCCCATCATGCTCATGTAGTCGGAGTACTCGCCCCTCTTCATGAAGCACTGGTTTCCCATGTAGTTGTTGCGGTCGTAGACCATGAAGCAGCCGCTCTCCACCCTGCAGGACTGGCACCTGCTCAGGTTGGAGGTCATGTCAGAGCAGTCATTCATGCACTCATAAGAACGACCCTGGAAGTTCTTCTCCTCGTAGAAGGTGATCTGAAAGAAGGGAATTTTATTGGTTAGAATAAATTATCAAAGTATAAATGGTGGTATTGCAAACAGTAATTTCTGATTATTACAAAAAGACTTCTAAAAGTACCTTGCCCCTCATGTTCATGCCGCTGTTGCTCATGTTGGCTGTAGATGTGCTGTTGCTAGTGAACTGATATCCTAACTGGTTAACCCTTGTCTTTTATACCTGTTCAACGTAAATAATTAGTGACTCCTCCCCCTCAGAGAACACCCTACTCAGCAACTTACCATTGAAGCCAACAGAATGGAGAGATTTTGTTCATTTTTCAGGGACCTGGTACTTTTTAGTGGACAACAGCTGAAGCAACATCTGACGCTTCACAACATTCTGAGAACAATACGAGTATTTTCTTCACCATTTCCCCCAAGTATGATATTCCATGTGTTACTTTATGTTGACCAATAGGAGAAAATAACACAGAGGCAACATCATGATATGGGTGTTGCCAACAGGATACACACTTCTTTGTACAAACTGATTCATTCATATTTACATTATTGTTCTCAAAAGTTGGTCTCTAGTCCCTTATTCCTAATTACATCACGTAGGTAGTGAAACACACTAAACTGTGATTAGTTTGGGGCCAAATTGTAGTCTATTAGGTCTCTCAGAAGAGTCACAGCAAGAATTGGATCACCCTACAATTACATAATCTGACACAATGACAATTTGACCAGATACAAATGTTGTGTAGTCTGAAAGTAAAAATAAGTTGTTATAGATAAGAAAACTGAAAATAAAACAGAACTAATATACAAGCCATCATTTTTATTCATAGACTAATGGGAAACAGTTATAAAAATTGACCTAAAAATAATTACCCATGTGCTTTTGTTTTTTGCTGAGAGTGTCTATGTTGCAAATAATGGGCCTTCAAAACAATGAACATTTGTATTTGAGATAATGGGCTGTCGGGCATATTGTTTTGGCTTTTGGTCCAAAGGGGCCATTTTTCAAACTCTTGATGTTTTGGGATTATAGGCAGTCAGAACAATAACATGTCACCAAACTTTGACTTCAGTAAATGTCGATCTGTAATTGTGGGTATGCTCCCCCCACACCCTATATAATTCCCACGTTAAATAAGCAAAGCTGTTAATTTCAGACATTTATTTTAAATAATATCAACAATTTACCTTTTAACATAACAACAAGAGTATCCTTAATAAATAAACAATTGTATAGGTTTATGTTTTGGCCCTCAATTGCAATGATTCTTAATGAGAGGTTCATTCAATCAGTTGAGTATGACAACTGCCTCCAAACTTTGATACCCTCATGAGCCTCTGTCGAGATTCAATATACTGAACAATAGCTGCTTGATTAGTCTTCTATTTATCCATAATTTAACAAACTAATGATCAATTAATCATTTAGGTAATAACTTGGGTATGAAATCATACACTGAACAAAAATATAAACGCAACACTTTTGTTTTTGCTCCCATTTTTCATGAGATGAACTCAAAGATCTAAAACATTTTCTATATACACAAAATAACCATTTCTCTCAAATATTGTTCACAAATCTGAAAAAATCTGTGATAGTGAGCACTTCTCCTTTGCAGAGATAATCCATCCCACCTCACAGGTGTGGCATATCAAGATGCTGATTAGACAGCATGATTATTGCACAGGTGTGCCTTGGCCACAATAAAAGGCCACTCTGAAACGTACATTTTTGCTTTATTGAAGGGGTCTGAGGGGGGTCCGAAAACCAGTCAGTATCTGGTGTGAGGGGTAGGGTTAGGGTAATGTTGTGAATCGAGTGGCCCATGGTGGTGAGGGGGTTATGGTATGGGCAGGCGTATTTTATGGACGACGAACACAGGCCAACCCTAACCCTACCCCTACCCCTCACACCAGATACTGACTGGTTTTCGGACCCCCCCAGACCCCCCCGAATAAAGCAAAAATGCACGTTTCAGAGTGGCCTTTTATTGTGGCCAGCCTAATGCACACCTGTGCAATAATCATGCTGTCTAATCAGCATCTTGATATGCCACACCTGTGAGGTGGGATGGATTATCTTGACAAAGGAGAAGTGCTCACTATCACAGATTTTTTCAGATTTGTGAACAATATTTTAGAGAAATGGTTATTTTGTGTATATACATTTTTTTTTAGATCTTTGAGTTCATCTCAGGAAAAATGGGAGCAAAAACAAAAGTGTTGCGTTTATATTTTTGTTCAGTGTAGTTACTGGCAAAAACTAAAAAAAATGATACATTTGCTACCTTCAGTAGAAATGTTCAGTGTTAGCTGTTAGTCAGGCTGACTGCATTTAAACCTTACGCTAGATATTTTTAAAGTATTTTGTGGTAATTTGTACACAGTGGATTATGTAAAACTAAATATGCATTTAACCTTACTTTGAACATGTAGTAGTGTGATCTAGTTTTATATTTTTATTTTTAGCTTCCAATATTTATGATTTTTTATTTAATATACCCAGAATACTAATCCTTCTATCAAGATCAATTGTAAGCCTCTGAATGTTTGGTTTAACCGTAACATTTAACAACACATTTTGTCATCAGATTTCAAACTCTTAATGATGAAAATGTGTTTAGTTGTTTTAAAAAAAAAAATGTTTTTTCACGACTCATATTTTTTGGTGTAATATTTAAAAATATGTAATTTTAAAAGTTGGACAACAAGCTTGAGAAAACTTACATTTTGCAGAAATTATTTATTCAATAGCATCCAATACATTCAGTGAACATTTAGTTGCAGGAATCGGTGATGCGCCTCATGCTCATGAACCTCTGGCCGCTCATGCCCATGTCCATGAAGTTCCTGTACTCTCCGGGCCTCATGTACATCATCTTGCCTCTGAACTGGGGCTGCTCGTACATCAGCCAGTGACCGTCCATCACGTTGCAGGACTGGCACTCGTTCATGCGGTAACGGTCCATGATGTTGTCACAGTCCTCCATCATCTCGTGACTCTGACCACCGAAGTTCTCCTTCTCATAGATCTTCATCCTGTACTGGCCTCTGTGCTGCTTTGGGGTGAAGAATTATAAATTAATGATTTAATGTAAAGAGTTGTGGGGTGGTCACCCATAGTAGAATCGTATAATGGAACTTGCTACTCTATACCCACCATGGGGATCATACGGCAAGACTTGATGCAGTCCCTCATTCCCATCATGCTCATGTAGTCGGAGTACTCGCCCCTCTTCATGAAGCACTGGTTTCCCATGTAGTTGGAACGATCGTAGACCATGAAGCAGCCGCTCTCCACCCTGCAGGACTGGCACCTGCTCAGGTTGGAGGTCATGTCAGAGCAGTCATTCATGCACTCATAAGAACGACCCTGGAAGTTCTTCTCCTCGTAGAAGGTGATCTGAAAGAAGGGAATTTTAATGGTTAGAATAAATTATCAAAGTATAAACTGTGATATTGCAAACAGTAATTTCTGATTATTACAAAAAGACTTCTAAAAGTACCTTGCCCCTCATGTTCATGCCGGTGTTGCTCATGTTGGCTGTAGATGTGCTGTTGCTAGTGAACTGATATCCTAACTGGTTAACCCTTGTCTTTTATACCTGACTAACGTAAATAATTAGTGACTCCTCCCCCTCAGAGAACACCCTACTCAGCAACTTACCATTGAAGCCCACAGAATGGAGAGATTTTGTTCATTTTTCAGGGACCTGGTACTTTTTAGTGGACACCAACTGAAACAACATCTGACGCTTCACAACATTCTGAGAACAATACTAGTATTTTATTTGCCTTTTCCCCCAAGTATGATGTTCCATGTGTTACTTTATGTTGACCAATAGGAGAAAAGAACACAGAGGCAACATAATGATGTGGGTGTTGCCAACAGGATACACACTTCTTTGTACAAACTGATTCATTCATATTTACATTATTGTTCTCAAAAGTTGGTCTCTAGTCCCTTATTCCTAATGATATCACGTAGGTAGTGAAACACACTAAGCTGTGATTAGTTGGGGGCCAACTTGTAGTCTATTAGGTCTCTCAGAAGAGTCACAGCAAGAATTGGATCACCCTACAATTGCATAATCTGACAGTGACAATTTGACCAGATACAAATGTTGTGTAGTCTGAAAGTAAGAATAAGTTGTTATAGATAAGAAAACTGAAAACAAAACAGAACTAATATACAAGCCATCATTTTTATTCATAGACTAATGGGAAACAGTTATAAAGATTGACCTACAATAATTACCCATGTGCTTCTGTTTGTTGCTGAGAGAGTGTCTATGTTGCAAATAATGGGCCTTCAAAACAATGAACATTTGTATTTGAGATAATGGGCTGTCGGGCATATTGTTTTGGCTTTCGGTCCAAAGGGGCCTTTTTTCCAACTCTTGATGTTTTGGGATTATAGGCAGTCAGAACAATAACATGTCACCAAACTTTGACTTCAGTAAATGTCGATCTGTAATTGTGGGTATGCTCCCCCCACACCCTATATAATTCCCAAGTTAAATAAGCAAAGCTGTTAATTTCAGACATTTATTTTAAATAATATCGACAATTTACCTTTTAACATAAAAACAAGAGTATCCTTAATAAATAAACAATTGTATAGGTTTATGTTTTGGCCCTCAATTGCAATGATTCTTAATGAGAGGTTCATTCAATCAGTTGAGTATGACAACTGCCTCCAAACTTTGATACCCTCATGAGCCTCAGTCGAGATTCAACATACTGAACAATAGCTGCTTAATTAGTCTTCTATTTATCCATAATTTAACAAACTAATGGGATCAATTAATCATTTAGGTAATAACTTGGGTATGAAATCATAGTTACTGGCAAAAACTAAAATATTAGCTTACATTTGCTACCTTCAGTGGAAATGTTCAGTGTTAGCTGTTAGTCAGGCTGACTGCATTTAAACCTTACGCTAGATATTTTTAAAGTATTTTGTGCTAATTTGTATACAGTGGATTATGTAACACTAAATATACATTTAACCTTGCTTTGAACATGTAGTAGTGTAATTTAGATTTTTATTTTTAGCTTCCAATATTTATGATTTTTTATTTAATATACCCAGAATACTAATCCTTCTATCAAGATCAATTGTAAGCCTCTGAATGTTTGGTTAAACCGTAACATTTAACAACACATTTTGTCATCAGATTTCAAACTCTTAATGATGAAAATGTGTTTAGTTGTTTTGAAAAATATGTTTTTTCACGACTCATATTTTTTGGTGTAATATTTAAAAATATGTAATTCTAAAAGTTGGACAACAAGCTTGAGAAAACTTACATTTTGCAGAAATTATTTATTCAATAGCATTCAATACATTCAGTGAACATTGAGTTAACATTTAGTTGCAGGAATCGGTGATGCGCCTCATGCTCATGAACCTCTGGCCGCTCATGCCCATGTCCATGAAGTTCCTGTACTCTCCGGGCCTCATGTACATCATCTTGCCTCTGAACTGGGGCTGCTCGTACATCAGCCAGTGACCGTCCATCACGTTGCAGGACTGGCACTCGTTCATGCGGTAACGGTCCATGATGTTGTCACAGTCCTCCATCATCTCGTGACTCTGACCACCGAAGTTCTCCTTCTCATAGATCTTCATCCTGAACTGGCCTCTGTGCTGCTTTGCGGAGAAGAATTATAAATTAATGATTTAATGTAAAGAGTTGTGGGGTGGTCACCCATAGTAGAATCGTATAATGGAACTTGCTACTCTATACCCACCATGGGGATCATACGGCAAGACTTGATGCAGTCCCTCATTCCCATCATGCTCATGTAGTCGGAGTACTCGCCCCTCTTCATGAAGCACTGGTTTCCCATGTAGTTGGAACGATCGTAGACCATGAAGCAGCCGCTCTCCACCCTGCAGGACTGGCACCTGCTCAGGTTGGAGGTCATGTCAGAGCAGTCATTCATGCACTCATAAGAACGACCCTGGAAGTTCTTCTCCTCGTAGAAGGTGATCTGAAAGAAGGGAATTTTAATGGTTAGAATAAATTATCAAAGTATAAATGGTGATATTGCAAACAGTAATTTCTGATTATTACAAAAAGACTTCTAAAAGTACCTTGCCCCTCATGTTCATGCTGGTGTTGCTCATGTTGGCTGTAGATGTGCTGTTGCTAGTGAACTGATATCCTAACTGGTTAACCCTTGTCTTTTATACCTGTTCAACGTAAATAATTAGTGACTCCTCCCCCTCAGAGAACACCCTACTCAGCAATTTACCATTGAAGCCCACAGAATGGAGAGATTTTGTTCATTTTTCAGAGACCTGGTACTTTTTAGTGGACAACAGCTGAAGCAACATCTGACGCTTCACAACATTCTGAGAACAATACTAGTATTTTCTTTGCCTTTTCCCCCAAGTATGATATTCCATGTGTTACTTTATGTTGACCAATAGGAGAAAAGAACACAGAGGCAAAAATAATGATGTGGGTGTTGCCAACAGGATACACACTTCTTTGTACAAACTGATTCATTCATATTTACATTATTGTTCTCAAAAGTTGGTCTCTAGTCCCTTATTCCTAATGACATCACGTAGGTAGTGAAACACACTAAGCTGTGATTAGTTCGGGGCCAACTTGTAGTCTATTAGGTCTCTCAGAAGAGTCACAGCAAGAATTGGATCACCCTACAATTGCATAATCTGACACAGTGACAATTTGACCAGATACAAATGTTGTGTAGTCTGAAAGTAAGAATAAGTTGTTATAGATAAGAAAACTGAAAACAAAACAGAACTAATATACAAGCCATCATTTTTATTCATAGACTAATGGGAAACAGTTATAAAGATTGACCTACAATAATTACCCATGTGCTTCTGTTTGTTGCTGAGAGAGTGTCTATGTTGCAAATAATGGGCCTTCAAAACAATGAACATTTGTATTTGAGATAATGGGCTGTCGGGCATATTGTTTTGGCTTTCGGTCCAAAGGGGCCTTCTTTCCTACTCTTGATGTTTTGGGATTATAGGCAGTCAGAACAATAACATGTCACCAAACTTTGACTTCAGTAAATGTCGATCTGTAATTGTGGGTATGCTCCCCCCACACCCTATATAATTCCCAAGTTAAATAAGCAAAGCTGTTAATTTCAGACATTTATTTTAAATAATATCGACAATTTACCTTTTAACATAAAAACAAGAGTATCCTTAATAAATAAACAATTGTATAGGTTTATGTTTTGGCCCTCAATTGCAATGATTCTTAATGAGAGGTTCATTCAATCAGTTGAGTATGACAACTGCCTCCAAACTTTGATACCCTCATGAGCCTCAGTCGAGATTCAACATACTGAACAATAGCTGCTTAATTAGTCGTCTATTTATCCATAATTTAACAAACTAATGGGATCAATTAATCATTTAGGTAATAACTTGGGTATGAAATCATAGTTACTGGCAAAAACTAAAATATTAGCTTACATTTGCTACCTTCAGTGGAAATTGTTCAGTGTTAGCTGTTAGTCAGGCTGACTGCATTTAAACCTTACGCTAGATATTTTTAAAGTATGTTGTGCTAATTTGTATACAGTGGATTATGTAACACTAAATATACATTTAACCTTGCTTTGAACATGTAGTAGTGTAATTTAGTTTTATATTTTTATTTTTAGCTTCCACTATTTATGATTTTTTATTTAATATACCCAGAATACTAATCCTTCTATCAAGATCAATTGTAAGCCTCTGAATGTTTGGTTAAACCGTAACATTTAACAACACATTTTGTCATCAGATTTCAAACTCTCAATGATGAAAATGTGTTTAGTTGTTTTAAAAGATATATGTTTTTTCACGACTCATATTTTTTGGTGTAATATTTAAAAATATGTAATTTTAAAAGTTGGACAACAAGCTTGAGAAAACTTACATTTTGCAGAAATTATTTATTCAATAGCATTCAATACATTCAGTGAACATTGAGTTAACATTTAGTTGCAGGAATCGGTGATGCGCCTCATGCTCATGAACCTCTGGCCGCTCATGCCCATGTCCATGAAGTTCCTGTACTCTCCGGGCCTCATGTACATCATCTTGCCTCTGAACTGGGGCTGCTCGTACATCAGCCAGTGACCGTCCATCACGTTGCAGGACTGGCACTCGTTCATGCGGTAATGGTCCATGATGTTGTCACAGTCCTCCATCATCTCGTGACTCTGACCACCGAAGTTCTCCTTCTCATAGATCTTCATCCTGAACTGGCCTCTGTGCTGCTTTGGGGAGAAAAATTATAAATGAATGATTTAATGTAAAGAGTTGTGGGGTGGTCACCCATAGTAGAATCGTCGGTTACAGTTGTATACCCACCATGGGGATCATACGGCAAGACTTGATGCAGTCCCTCATTCCCATCATGCTCATGTAGTCGGAGTACTCGCCCCTCTTCATGAAGCACTGGTTTCCCATGTAGTTGGAACGATCGTAGACCATGAAGCAGCCGCTCTCCACCCTGCAGGACTGGCACCTGCTCAGGTTGGAGGTCATGTCAGAGCAGTCATTCATGCACTCATAAGAACGACCCTGGAAGTTCTTCTCCTCGTAGAAGGTGATCTGAAAGAAGGGAATTGTAATGGTTAGAATAAATTATCAAAGTATAAACTGATATTGCAAACAATAATTTCTGATTATTACAAAAAGACTTCTAAAAGTACCTTGCCCCTCATGTTCATGCTGGTGTTGCTCATGTTGGCTGTAGATGTGCTGTTGCTGGTGAACTGATATCCTAACTGGTTAACCCTTGTCTTTTATACCTGTTCAATGTAAATAATTAGTGACTCCTCCCCCTCAGAGAACACCCTACTCAGCAACTTACCATTGAAGCCCACAGAATGGAGAGATTTTGTTCATTTTTTAGGGACCTGGTACTTTTTAGTGGACAACAGCTGAAGCAACATCTGACGCTTCACAACAATCTGAGAACAATACTAGTATTTTCTTCGCCTTTTCCCCCAAGTGTGATATTCCATGTATTACTTTATGTTGACCAATAGGAGAAAAGAACACAGTGGCAAAATAATGATGTGGGTGTTGCCAACAGGATACACACTTCTTTGTACAAACTGATTCATTCATATTTACATTATTGTTCTCAAAAGTTGGTCTCTAGTCCCTTATTCCTAATGACATCACGTAGGTAGTGAAACACACTAAGCTGTGATTAGTTGGGGGCCAAATTGTAGTCTATTAGGTCTCTCAGAAGAGTCACAGCAAGAATTGGATCACCCTACAATTGCATAATCTGACAGTGACAATTTGACCAGATACAAATGTTGTGTAGTCTGAAAGTAAGAATAAGTTGTTATAGATAAGAAAACTGAAAACAAAACATAACTAATATACAAGCCATCATTTTTATTCATAGACTAATGGGAAACAGTTATAAAGATTGACCTACAACAGGGGTGCCCAACCTTTTTTGAACCGAGAGCTACTTTTAAAGTTGCCAGTCTGCCGAGATCTACCAGTCCAAATAGAGAGGCGTAGCCATTACTGACTGCCAGGTAAATACACACTACTTGTATAAAACTGACCTTTAATACTCCATAAAATACTGCAGATCCTTTATTTTACCTCTTTCTAATCTACACACATACAAGTATTTAACTGAAGTTACACAACAGTGTTGTTGATACAGAGTTGGAGTTTATTCACACGTCACATACTACAGTGGGTAATGTTTTCAAGAAACATTGAACAGTGCTGCCACATGACACAGGAAAAAAAGAAAAGACTGAACCCTTTCTTTGTCATTATATAAAAATAGTGTTGCTACAAAAGTATAAATGAGGCTTACTAGTAATAAGACAACTCAGATCTGAAGCTACACAGAAATCTGCTGCCAAAGTGCAATAAAAAAGACAAAATTAATAGAATCAAACCCTTTTTTTGTTGCATTTTAGTCGAGTATAAAAAGAAATGCCTTTTTAAAATAGGATGCAAGCAACACTAGTTTCTTAACCTGAATTGATAATAGACTATAATCAATTTAAGTTTGCATTCTTATACCATTTTGTACAATAATTATAATGAATAAGTTCAAACAAATTAAAACTTACAGCTGATTAATAACGGTATCTAACTTGAGTTTTTATTAGATCAAAAACCTGTTGAAATGCTTCTGTTATTTTTACTGTCCCCAAAAGCGAGTTGGCAGCCTCCAGGAAAGCTTCTTTCACAACTTCGCCGTCTTTGAAAGACTTCATGTGTTTCGCAAGAACGTGACTGCCACGATAAGATGCTATGGTCGCAGCCTTGCTCTTGTTGTTGGGCCTGGTGGAAATGGACTGCTGTGCATTTAGCCGTCCTTTCAGGCCCCTCCCCTTTTGGAGCGTAGGGCAGAATTAGGATGGAATTCCGTCTCGTAGCGTTTGAGCACTGTTTTGAAATGCCGTTCCTAAATTACACTTCTTTGATAAAGCCACGCTCGCATTGCAGATGAGACAGATGGACTTTGAATTGGAATAGATACAAAATGATCATCAAATCAAATCAAAATGATATATTTTGGGCTTTTTTGCTTCTGCCATAATTGCGGTCTTGTGTGTGTGCAGACTGTCTCTCCTGTTGACACGGAGAACGTCAGCGAAATAGTGCCCACTGCCCACCAGCCACGCCCCCACACATGGGGTCACGCCGGCCAATCACAAAGCTTTGGTGCGTTCAAGTGCATTATTCTGGCACGGGAAGATTATGTAATAGGACATTAACGATAAAACAGAATATTGTTGTTCTATTTTTAGACACATCTCGCGATCGACTGGGAATCTCGCTGCGATCGACCGGTCGATCGCGATCGACTGGTTGGGCACCCCTGACCTACAATAAATACCCATGTGCTTCTGTTTGTTGCTGAGAGAGTGTCTATGTTGCAAATAATGGGCCTTCAAAACAATGAACATTTGTATTTGAGATAATGGGCTGTCGGGCATATTGTTTTGGCTTTCGGTCCAAAGTGGCCTTTTTTCCAACTCTTGATGTTTTGGGATTATAGGCAGTCAGAACAATAACATGTCACCAAACTTTGACTTCAGTAAATGTCGATCTGTAATTGTGGGTATGCTCCCCCGACACCCTATATAATTCCCAAGTTAAATAAGCAAAGCTGTTAATTTCAGACATTTATTTTAAATAATATCGACAATTTACCTTTTAACATAAAAACAAGAGTATCCTTAATAAATAAACAATTGCATAGGTTTATGTTTTGGCCCTCAATTGCAATGATTCTTAATGAGAGGTTCATTCAATCAGTTGAGTATGACAACTGCCTCCAAACTTTGATACCCTCATGAGCCTCAGTCGAGATTCAACATACTGAACAATAGCTGCTTAATTAGTCTTCTATTTATCCATAATTTAACAAACTAATGGGATCAATTAATCATTTATGTAATAACTTGGGTATGAAATCATAGTTACTGGCAAAAACAAAAATATTAGCTTACATTTGCTACCTTCAGTGGAAATGTTCAGTGTTAGCTGTTAGTCAGGCTGACTGCATTTAAACCTTACGCTAGATATTTTTAAAGTATTTTGTGGTCATTTGTACACAGTGGATTATGTAAAACTAAATATGCATTTAACCTTACTTTGAACATGTAGTAGTGTAATTTAGTTTTCCTTTCTTATTTTTATTTTTAACTTCCAATATTTATGATTTTTATTTAATATACCCAGAATAGTAATTCTTCTATCAACATCAATTTTAAGCCTCTGAATGTTTGGTTAAACCGTAACATTTAACAACACATTTTGTCATCAGATTTCAAACTCTTAATGATGAAAATGTGTTTAGTTGTTTTAAAAAATATGTTTTTTCATGACTCATATTTTTTTGTGTAATATTTAAAAATATGTAATTTTAAAAGTTGGACAACAAGCTTGAGAAAACGTACATGTTGCAGAAATTATTTATTCAATACATTCAGTGAACATTTAGTTGCAGGAATCGGTGATACGCCTCATGCTCATGAACCTCTGGCCGCTCATGCCCATGTCCATGAAGTTCTTGTACTCTCCGGGCCTCATGTACATCATCTTGCCTCTGAACTGGGGCTGCTCGTACATCAGCCAGTGACCGTCCATCACGTTGCAGGACTGGCACTCGTTCATGCGGTAATGGTCCATGATGTTGTCACAGTCCTCCATCATCTCGTGACTCTGACCACCGAAGTTCTCCTTCTCATAGATCTTCATCCTGAACTGGCCTCTGTGCTGCTTTGGGGAGAAGAATTATAAATTAATGATTTAATGTAAAGAGTTGTGGGGTGGTCACCCATAGTAGAATCGTCGGTTACAGTTGTATACCCACCATGGGGATCATACGGCAAGACTTGATGCAGTCCCTCATTCCCATCATGCTCATGTAGTCGGAGTACTCGCCCCTCTTCATGAAGCACTGGTTTCCCATGTAGTTGGAACGATCGTAGACCATGAAGCAGCCGCTCTCCACCCTGCAGGACTGGCACCTGCTCAGGTTGGAGGTCATGTCAGAGCAGTCATTCATGCACTCATAAGAACGACCCTGGAAGTTCTTCTCCTCGTAGAAGGTGATCTGAAAGAAGGGAATTTTAATGGTTAGAATAAATTATCAAAGTATAAATGCTGATATTGCAAATAGTAATTATTGATTATTACAAAAAGACTTCTAAAAGTACCTTGCCCCTCATGTTCATGCCGGTGTTGCTCATGTTGGCTGGAGATGTGCTGTTGCTGGTGAACTGATATCCTAACTGGTCAACCCTTGTCTTTTATACCTGTTCAATGTAAATAATTAGTGACTCCTCCCCCTCAGAGAACACCCTACTCAGCAATTTACCATTGAAGCCCACAGAATGAAGAGATTTTGTTCATTTTTCAGGGACCTGGTACTTTTTAGTGGACAACAGCTGAAGCAACATCTGACGCTTCACAACAATCTGAGAACAATACTAGTATTTTCTTTGCCTTTTCCCCCAAGTATGATATTCCATGTGTTACTTTATGTTGACCAATAGGAGAAAAGAACACAGAGGCAAAAATAATGATGTGGGTGTTGCCAACAGGATACACACTTCTTTGTACAAAATGATTCATTCATATTTACATTATTATTCTCAAAAGTTGGTCTCTAGTCCCTTATTCCTAATTACATCACGTAGGTAGTGAAATACACTAAGCTGTGATTAGTTGGGGGCCAAATTGTAGTCTATTAGGTCTCTCAGAAGAGTCACAGCAAGAATTGGATCACCCTACAATTGCATAATCTGACACAGTGACAATTTGACCAGATACAAATGTTGTGTAGTCTGAAAGTAAGAATAAGTTGTTATAGATAAGAAAACTGAAAACAAAACAGAACTAATATACCAGCCATCATTTGTATGCATAGACTAATGGGAAACAGTTATAAAGATTGACCTACAATAATTACCCATGTGCTTCTGTTTGTTGCTGAGAGAGTGTCTATGTTGCAAATAATGGGCCTTCAAAACAATGAACATTTGTATTTGAGATAATGGGCTGTCGGACATATTGTTTTGGCTTTCGGTCCAAAGGGGCCTTCTTTCCTACTCTTGATGTTTTGGGATTATAGGCAGTCAGAACAATAACATTTCACCAAACTTTGACTTCAGTAAATGTCGATCTGTAATTGTGGTTATGCTCCCCCCACACCCTATATAATTCCCAAGTTAAATAAGCAAAGCCGTTAATTTCAGACATTTATTTTAAATACTATCGACAATTTACCTTTTAACATAAAAACAAGAGTATCCTTAATAAATAAACAATTGTATAGGTTTATGTTTTGGCCCTCAATTGCAATGATTCTTAATGAGAGGTTCATTCAATCAGTTGAGTATGACAACTGCCTCCAAACTTTGATACCCCCATGAGCCTCAGTCGAGATTCAACATACTGAACAATAGCTGCTTAATTAGTCTTCTATTTATCCATAATTTAACAAACTATTTGGATCAATTAATCATTTAGGTAATAACTTGGGTATGAAATCATAGTTACTGGCAAAAACTAAAATATTAGCTTACATTTGCTACCTTCAGTGGAAATGTTCAGTGTTAGCTGTTAGTCAGGCTGACTGCATTTGCACCTTACGCTAGATATTTTTAAAGTATTTTGTGGTAATTTGTACACAGTGGATTATGTAAAACTAAATATGCATTTAACCTTACTTTGAACATGTAGTAGTGTAATTTAGTTTTCCTTTTTTATTTTTAGCTTCCAATATTTATGATTTTTTATTTAATATACCCAGAATACTAATCCTTCTATCAAGATCAATTGTAAGCCTCTGAATGTTTGGTTAAACCGTAATATTTAACAACACATTTTGTCATCAGATTTTAAACTCTTAATGATGAAAATGTGTTTAGTTGTTTTAAAAAATATATGTTTTTTCACGACTCATATTTTTTGGTGTAATATTTAAAAATATGTAATTTTAAAAGTTGGACAACAAGCTTGAGAAAACTTACATTTTGCAGAAATTATTTATTCAATAGCATTCAATACATTCAGTGAACATTGAGTTAACATTTAGTTGCAGGAATCGGTGATGCGCCTCATGCTCATGAACCTCTGGCCGCTCATGCCCATGTCCATGAAGTTCTTGTACTCTCCGGGCCTCATGTACATCATCTTGCCTCTGAACTGGGGCTGCTCGTACATCAGCCAGTGACCATCCATCACGTTGCAGGACTGGCACTCGTTCATGCGGTAACGCTCCATGATGTTGTCACAGTCCTCCATCATCTCGTGACTCTGACCACCGAAGTTCTCCTTCTCATAGATCTTCATCCTGTACTGGCCTCTGTGCTGCTTTGGGGTGAAGAATTATAAATTAATGATTTAATGTAAAGAGTTGTGGGGTGGTCACCCATAGTATAATCGTATAATGGAACTTGCTACTCTATACCCACCATGGGGATCATACGGCAAGACTTGATGCAGTCCCTCATTCCCATCATGCTCATGTAGTCGGAGTACTCGCCCCTCTTCATGAAGCACTGGTTTCCCATGTAGTTGGAACGATCGTAGACCATGAAGCAGCCGCTCTCCACCCTGCAGGACTGGCACCTGCTCAGGTTGGAGGTCATGTCAGAGCAGTCATTCATGCACTCATAAGAACGACCCTGGAAGTTCTTCTCCTCGTAGAAGGTGATCTGAAAGAAGGGAATTTTAATGGTTAGAATAAATTATCAAAGTATAAACTGTGATATTGCAAACAGTAATTTCTGATTATTACAAAAAGACTTCTAAAAGTACCTTGCCCCTCATGTTCATGCCGGTGTTGCTCATGTTGGCTGTAGATGTGCTGTTGCTGGTGAACTGATATCCTCCCTGGTCAACCCTTGTCTTTTATACCTGTTCAACGTAAATAATTAGTGACTCCTCCCCCTCAGAGAACACCCTACTCAGCAACTTACCATTGAAGCCCACAGAATGGAGAGATTTTGTTCATTTTTCAGGGACCTGGTACTTTTTAGTGGACAACAGCTGAAGCAACATCTGACGCTTCACAACAATCTGAGAACAATACTAGTATTTTCTTTGCCTTTTCCCCCCAAGTATGATGTTCCATGTGTTACTTTATGTTGACCAATAGGAGAAAGAACACAGAGGCAAAATAATGATGTGGGTGTTGCCAACATGATACACACTTCTTTGTACAAACGGATTCATTCATATTTACATTATTGTTCTCAAAAGTTGGTCTCTAGTCCATTATTCCTAATGACATCACGTAGGTAGTGAAACACACTAAGCTGTGATTAGTTCGGGGCCAACTTGTAGTCTATTAGGTCTCTCAGAAGAGTCACAGCAAGAATTGGATCACCCTACAATTGCATAATCTGACACAGTGACAATTTTACCAGATACAAATGTTGTGTAGTCTGAAAGTAAGAATAAGTTGTTATAGATAAGAAAACTTAAAACAAAACAGAACTAATATACAAGCCATCATTTTTATTCATAGACTAATGGGAAACAGTTATAAAGATTGACCTACAATAATTACCCATGTGCTTCTGTTTGTTGCTGAGAGAGTGTCTATGTTGCAAATAATGGGCCTTCAAAACAATGAACATTTGTATTTGAGATAATGGGCTGTCGGACATATTGTTTTGGCTTTCGGTCCAAAGGGGCCTTCTTTCCAACTCTTGATGTTTTGGGATTATAGGCAGTCAGAACAATAACATGTCACCAAACTTTGACTTCAGTAAATGTCGATCTGTAATTGTGGGCATGCTCCCCCCACACCCTATATAATTCCCAAGTTAAATAAGCAAATCTGTTAATTTCAGACATTTATTTTAAATGATATCGACAATTTACCTTTTAACATAAAAACAAGAGTATCCTTAATACATAAACAATTGTATAGGTTTATGTTTTGGCCCTCAATTGCAATGATTCTTAATGAGAGGTTCATTCAATCAGTTGAGTATGACAACTGCCTCCAAACTTTGATACCCTCATGAGCCTCAGTCGAGATTCAACATACTGAACAATAGCTGCTTAATTAGTCTTCTATTTATCCATAATTTAACAAACTATTTGGATCAATTAATCATTTAGGTAATAACTTGGGTATGAAATCATAGTTACTGGCAAAAACTAAAATATTAGCTTACATTTGCTACCTTCAATGGAAATGTTCAGTGTTAGCTGTTAGTCAGGCTGACTGCATTTGCACCTTACGCTAGATATTTTTAAAGTATTTTGTGCTCATTTGTACACAGTGGATTATGTAAAACTAAATATGCATTTAACCTTGCTTTGAACATGTAGTAGTGTAATTTAGCTTTTTTATTTAAATTTTTAGTTTCCAATATTTATGATTTTTATTTAATATACCCAGAATACTAATCCTTCTATCAAGATAAATTGTAAGCCTCTGCATGTTTGTTTAACAACACATTTTGTCATCAGATTTCAAACTCTTAATGATGAAAATGTGTTTAGTTTATAAAATATATGTTTTTTCATGACTCATATTTTTTGGTGTAATATTTAAAAATATGTAATTGTAAAAGTTGGACAACAAGCTTGAGAAAACTTACATTTTGCAGAACTGATTTATTCAATAGCATTCAATACATTCAGTGAACATTTAGTTAACATTTAGTTGCAGGAATCGGTGATGCGCCTCATGCTCATGAACCTCTGGCCGCTCATGCCCATCTCCCTGAAGTTCTTGTACTCTCCGGGCCTCATGTACATCATCTTGCCTCTGAAGTGGGCCTGCTCGTACATCAGCCAGTGACCGTCCATCACGTTGCAGGACTGGCAGTCGGACATGCGGTAACGCTCCTGGATGTTGTCGCAGTCGTCCATCAGCTCGTTACTCTGACCACCGAAGTTCTCCTTCTCGTAGATCTTCATCCTGAACTGGCCTCTGTGCTGTTGTTGGAGAGGATTAAAACAGTTTAATATCTTAATGGCAGGTTTTGTGAGGGTTGTCACATGTAGAAGTATCACAGTATGACATATGCTTCTTAATACCCACCATGGGGATCATACGGCAAGACTTGATGTTCTCCCTCATTCCCATCATGCTCATGTAGTCAGAGTACTCGCCCCTCCTCATGAAGTACTGGTTTCCCATGTAGTTGGAACGATCGTAGACCATGAAGCAGCCGCTCTCCACCCTGCAGGAGAGACACCTGCTCAGGTAGGAGGTCATGTCAGGGCAGTCATTCATGCACTCATAAGAACGACCCTGGAAGTTCTTCTCCTCGTAGAAGGTGATCTGAAAGAAGGGAATTGTAATGGTTAGGAAAATATTCATCAAGGTGATTATTGTGATCAGATATTGAAAAAAGTCATTTCTGTATTTTAAAAAGATTTTCTGAAAGTACCTTGCCCCTCATGTTCATGCTGGTGTTGCTCATGTTGGCTGTAGATGTGCTGTTGCTCCTGATCTGATATCCTACCTGGTTTAACCCTTTCATTTTATACCTGCCCAATGTAAAGAATCAGTGACCCCTCCCTCTCAGAGAACCCCCTTATTCAGCAATTTACTATTGAAGCCAACATAATACCATACAGTATACAGGGTTATGTAAAAAAAATTCAGGTACAGGGTACCTCATTTAGAAAGATCTTTTCTCTCAATACAGAAATAATTCCCAACAATCCTAGTGGATAGGTTTGCCCATATGTATGTTAAAAACGGTATGTATGCACTGGATGGTACATACATTTAATTTATTTTGTTATATTGAGAATATTCTTCACTTGGCCCTGTATATCAGCCATTTTCAGAAGTTTTTGATTGATTTTAATATTGTAAATGCTTGTAGTTAATTTCTTTAAAAAAATATATGAATCTGGGTTACCCTCACAAAACACAGCATTAATATGATCTTCAATTAAACATTAAGCATGAAAATAAAACACTACAACCTTTGGGCTTTTTCAGTTTGATAAATGAAGAAATTATATGACAAAGATTCATGTGACAAAGTCAAACATTTTATTTAACTCTGAGTCATAGAATACACAGAATGAAATGAAAAACATTTAGAATACAAAAAATGCAAATACATACATGTTATACATACAGTGTGTGTATATATATATATATATATATACTGTATATATATAAATATATGTCATATGATCATTTCACTGTGTTTATGGCCTTGTACCTGTTTTCGCTAAACACAACATTTGAATAAACAAAATCTAACAAGAGAATTGTACAACAACTGATTAGAAAAGTTTTCCAGTTGAATTTGTTTGTACATTAAGCTAACAAATAATAAAGCAATTGTTTGACATTTTGAAATATCACATTTTTGAAGTAAAAACATATACATATATGATATGGATGTTTCTCAAAATGCCACATTATTGAGAGTTGAGTTTGTTTATATGTTAATTGTATTTTTTATGCGTTGATATATCTGTGGAATTAAACTAGAAATCAAATCAAAATGGACTGTTAGCTATAAATTGTGGCACAGTAAGACAGACACCACGCTATTCTACTAGGGTCCGACTTAAGAAAACATATGCACCAATAGACATCAAAAGCATGTGGATTTTGAGCAGTTTGATAATCCATACTGAACACATGACTTTAAAAATGTAATGAAAATACAAAATAACATTAACAGAAGCTATTACTGAAAAACCCAGATGCAGAAAAGACAAGTGTTTATGTTAAATGTGAGCAAAATGAATGATGCTGTTAATACCGCTTTAAAATAACGCATAGACTAGAGAATGTTTTTTAAAAGCAAAATTACAACATCATTTTGTAAAGATTTCCCTTAAGGTGATTTAAGATTTCATAAATTAAAAGGGTTCATTTCTATTGAAACATCAATGTCCATTGCACATTTCATACATATTGTATATTTTATATATTCCAACATAAATGTTCCTCCTGAATCTTCCCTAAAACAGTAATAATCTGTATATTTAATGAAAATATAAAAAGCTAGTGTTTTATATTGGGGGCCTTAATATCACTTAGGTTAAAACCATACTGACAAAATGTTTTAAGTCTCTGGTTATAGTGATACACGTTCTGTCGTTATGGAGGGTTGGGATAATTTTTCAAGTTAAACACTTGTTATGGTGCAAATATACCCTAAAGTAATTCAAACATGCAAATCCCTTTAAAACACATTCTTCATCATCATCATCATCATCATCATCATCATCATCATCATCATCATCATCATCATCATCATCATCATCATCATCATCATCAAATAATGTAATCTTACTTAAAATAAATGTGTATATAGTGTAATCACAATAAATAGTATCGGGTCTGCAAACCACAAACGAGCATTTTATTTTTGTAAATTAAAATTGAATTTCTTACTATTGTTAAACTTGTACTCTGATATTTACAGTTGACAGAGCTTTACTAATCAAAGTACTAAGCACTTTAGTCTTTTGTGTAGGGTTTCAGATATCAGATTTGTATTTAATATTAAAGATTAAAACAAGCAGTTGATGGTGTACGCTAAAAATCACTAAGATGCCTTAGTCATGTGATACAGCAATGGCTGCCAAACTATGTATTTGATTTATTATAAATGACTCCATCAGTAGAAACATTTTGTCAAAAAAGTTTTATTATTTTGGCATATTTAAACAACTTGTACACTACTCTTTTACATGTCAGTAATGCGCCTCATGCTCATGAACTTCATGCCGCTCATGCCCATGTCCCTGAAGCTCTTGTACTCTCCGGGCCTCATGTACATCATCTTGCCTCTGAACTGGGGCTGCTCGTACATCAGCCAGTGACCGTCCATCACGTTGCAGGACTGGCAGTCGGACATGCGGTAACGCTCCTGGATGTTTTCGCAGTCGTCCATCATCTCGTGACTCTGACCGCCGAAGTTCTCCTTCTCATAGATCTTCATCCTGAACTGGCCTCTGTGCTGTTTTAAGAGAATGAAACGGTTCGTTTAAGTTTCAAGATTTTTGAGGATTCTCCCTCATAGTAGAATCATTTTATAATATATGCTTCTATATACCTACCATGGGGATACTACGGCAAGACTTGATGCAGTCCCTCATTCCCATCATGCTCATGTAGTCGGAGTACTCGCCCCTCTTCATGAAGTACTGGTTTCCCATGTAGTTGGAACGATCGTAGACCATGAAGCTGCCGCTCTCCACCCTGCAGGAGTGACACCTGCTCAGGTAGGAGGACATGTCAGAGCAGTCGCTCTGGCACTCATGGGAACGACCCTGGAAGTTCCTCTCCTCGTAGAAAATGATCTGAAAAAGGTTACACAGATATGTGTTAGGAATTAAGTCTTGAAACAGTATTTAAATGATTGATAATCGAAAATATTGGTGAAGAGAATATGCTTACCTTTCCCATGGTCATGGTTGTAGTCTTTGTAGTTCAGAGAACTATGTTGCTGTAACACTGATGTCGGTCCTGTTTTAACTGATACTTTTATACCTAACCAAACCCACAGAATTTGTTGCCCCCATTGTCTAAATCCCTGACCAAGCAACATGGTATAGAGGCCTATAGAGTGCTCAGGGGCATTTGTCACATTTCCATGTGACTGGACCCCCTAGAAGACTTTAGAATGGATTTTTTCCATTGGCAATTCAATACAATGAGCTTTATTGTAACAAAACAAAAACAAACAATAGTCTATCTTACACATTTCAAAAACACAATGTGTGGCCTCCATTGGTAAGTGGACAGTTATTAACATGAGATTTATTTTTTATGGGACCACAATAGACAGGCTTGCCCGTCTGAAAGTGTATCACTAAACAGATATTGCTTTTCACATGCGTGTAGTTTTTGGCACTACTACATTAGTTTCTGGTGGAGATATTTGATATTCCAAAGATAACAAAACTATATGTTTTGCTGGATTTTGAAGACATTTGTATACATTTAGACAAATGCTCAAGACAAAAATACATATTGCAGTTCTAATTTGTTCAATTAATTTAGTGCAAAAACTCTACATGGAATTAGATAATTTGATGCCTAAACTACATAAAGGGAGAAAGACACTATTAGGGATTATTTATTCATTTGATTGGTTGGGTCAAAATACTTATAAAAGTCATTCTCTTGTAGGTATTTGACAAAATATAGAGAGGATGATATTAAGCAAATGGCAACACTATTGATTCAAACATCAGCCTTGCGTAAGGGCTCTGAGGGGTCTCAGGTGCTTCTTCTCAGTAACTTGAAGACTGAAAGAGATGTCTCTGAAGCTTCATTGGAACAATCCCTCTGGTGTAGACCCATACCTTCCATTGGTTTCATAGGTGCGAAATGTTTTTGAAGAAGGCCCTGTCCACTAGCTTTCACATGTGTGTTGCAAAAGCACAGACATGATTTTTTTGTTTTGAATAACTCCTGTGGACGAGGGTCTTCGGCAAGAGAGCTTGGAATTTCATTCACCAGTCCAAAAAACACCTCAACAAAGTTGATCCATTCATTGTCTGATATTAGACCCATATTCAACAGCTTCATTGAGAAGTGCTGTCAGCATATATATTTTACCCCTCTCTTTTGCAATGATTTCCAAGCAGGGTTATCCTACTTCAGCCATAACTCTTGTAAATAAGAAATGGTGATGTGCTTAATCCACAACTCAGTGCCTTTTCAGTGGTAAGGCCATTTATTGCATTGAATTTGGCCAATTGCTTGACAATAACTTCTCTAGTTTTCTAAAAGAAACCATGTTTGTTCTATCCCCTTTCTATTCCTTTATCTGTCTTCTTGCATCCCTTTCTGTCATTGTGAAATACGATTATGCAATGCATTAATAAGTATTAGTTAGGGATGAGTTAAAAAGTCAATGCTAAATCTACTCTAAGGCTCGATTAGTGTAAAAAAGTAAAGATTGTTTATCGGTACCATTTGACCTTAATTCCAAATCACCCTAAACTACACCTTCGTATTTCAGTAACTCCAACATTGCCTTCATTTGTCTTCTTAGTTGAACTGGGACAATCGAGAATCACCCATCTTTTTTTAGTTGGAGGGTGTTTGAATCCCAGGGTGACCCTAAAGATAAGTGAGTAAAATGCAATATCTATGAAAAGTAGCCCCAATTGGTTGGCAAGATTGGAGTTAGTTACTGTTGCTTATTTTTACACAAATCATTGTTTTGCATGACTAATTCATTATACTTAACCTCTATTTTATGTGTCACATGATGTCGAGAAACACTATTTTACAATTAAAGATTTCTGTCTTGAATTAAGGTGACATTTCATACATGCATTCTTTAACTGCAACTCTAAAGAAGTTGGCTGTTAATCACTCCTCTCCTCTATGGTGATAATTATTACATTCATCCTTATAAGCTGTATGAATGGCTGCCTCCCCTCTCTTTAATGCATAACAAAGACTGGGTTATATTTATTTATAAGGCCCTTACTGCTTGCTCTGCCCTTACATTTATGCGTTACTATCTTTTAATATGTTCCCTTATTGAACACAGTTAAATGATTGCATTACTGTACATTGCTGGTAACGGCTGTATTACTGAGCTTGGGAAATCCAGTTCACTTCAGTCTGCACTTTAAACATGGAATAATTATGCAACAATCTGAAGCTAGCATCACTATTACCCAGAGAACCTCAAATGTTTAATGTAATCCAATTTTACTTTCAGTTGTTCTACTTGTCTGTTGAGTGTGATATAACCTGGATATTTCGAATTGATGGGCTCATAGACCACGCACCCAACCTGAGAATGGTAGTTCATTATGCCTATGCAAATCACGCTGGAGTAGTCTTTTACATGTAGTACATATGTGCTTTTTAAGGAACAATGTATTCAAGTGATGGATGTAGTTCCACGGCTTAGCTACTATGAAAAATTGGTTCAAAGCCAAGCATACTTCCTTGGGTCTTTTTCAAGACATTGAGAGGTACATAGTTTCTTTATTGTGAACCTATTTGTACAATTTATTTAAAATGTAATAAATAAGCTTTACGTATTTTGGAAATTATGTCTATCTTTTGGCTCTTTACATGTGTAACCAGAAGATGTCTCGCTGTACTTTTGAGGTTTGATATGAACTGCCTTGTATTCACATGTAGAAAGGACCAAATATTTGCAGAAAGGAAGAAGAAAATGAACATTTTAATTTTAATATATGAAATATTTTCCGATCAGTGATAATCTGCATTTCTCGAGAGGGTTTACTTTCTTAAATAAATACCGTGACACCACAATTTAGAAAGTTACATTATTTATTGTTGTCAAAATGTCAATTAGCACATATCCATAATGCGCCTCATGCTCATGAACTTCATGCCGCTCATGCCCATGTCCATGAAGTTCTTGTACTCTCCGGGCCTCATGTACATCATCTTGCCTCTGAACTGGGGCTGCTCGTACATCAGCCAGTGACCGTCCATCACGTTGCAGGACTGGCACTCGTTCATGCGGTAACGCTCCATGATGTTATCGCAGTCCTCCATCATCTCGTGACTCTGACCACCGAAGTTCTCCTTCTCATAGATCTTCATCCTGAACTGGCCTCTGTGCTGTGTTTGCCGGAAGAAAAAATAAACATCAGACAGTGGATTGATAGAATCTGACAGTGTTGAATTTGGTCAAAGATGACCTACCATGGGGATCATACGGCAAGACCTGATACCATTGCTCATTCCCATCATGTTCATGAAGTCGGAGTACTCGCCCCTCTTCATGAAGAACTGGTTTCCCATGTAGCTGTTGCGGTCGTACACCATGAAGCAGCCGCTCTCCACCCTGCAGGACTGGCTCCTGCTCAGGTAGGAGGACATGTCAGAGCAGTCGCTCATGCACTCATAGGAACGACCCTGGAAGTTCTTCTCCTCGTAGAAGGTGATCTGAAAGAAATTCAAAAGTCAAAATTAAATATTTGTAGGCAAATTGACATTTATTTAATTTAATCATTTGCTTCTTTTTTTCAACCTTGCCCATGTTGATTCAGGAGGTTTTTCTGATCTCTGAGAGAAATGTTTCTGAACTGATACTCTGCCTGTCTGAACAAGTCACATTTATACCTGGCCAGAGACAAAGACTGGGTGCCCCTCCATTGTTCAAATCCCTGACCCAGCAACCTCCTATAGAGGCATATAGTTTTGAATTGCTCACCGCCAATGTTCACGGTCATAACCTCAAACGGTCAAACAGAATTTTCTTTTAACACAAATCGAGGTATGTTTTTCAAGAATGTTTCAGTAGTTTGTCTATACGAGTATTCTATATACATTTAGACAATATCACTACTGTTTGAGTAATTGTCAAGTAATTGTAGTTAAATTATATTTGATATTTATTCTTATTTATTCATTTGTATAAATCCCCTGAATCAATAGGCGCTAGCTAACTTACATTTTGTCCAAAGCTAAACAAACATTAATTGTGGGATATTTCATAATTGCATTGTCATCTGAAATATGTATGGTAATATCAATTTATAAATGACAAAACACACTGCCATTGATTTTGTGAAAGAGAATGGCTGGATTGTCATTACGGGCATCAAGGAGTTATCACATATTGAATAAAGAAACCAAGACATCGATTTGAGATACCATATTTTTCCAATAATTTGATTCAGATATTTATCTGTACTAATCCCAAAGCAAACGAATGGATTTCTGTGGCACCCATTATAACCCTTTTGATGAAGCCATATCTAGGAGCTTATATTATTTAATAGTTATCCATTTATTTTATTGTTCTTTTTTGTTTATAGTAAATCTTCCTTTAATTCTTATTTAAGTTTATCAAATAAGTTGTACTATGCCTCTGTTTGTAAAGGCAGCCTTTGGGCACCGGGGGACGGGATACCTGCTCATTATAAATATGGGAAACAGGTGGTAGTGAGTGGCGCACCCGGTAGGCTTATGGTTTTTTACCATCGGGTAAGAAGGAAGAAAAAATGCTTGATGTGTATAATAAATTGCACTGAAACGACTTTTGCTCGGACCTTGATTTTTACTCATGCGTAAGATTCGCTGACAGGTGCCTCAGCAGCACTTTGCGTTATATTTCTTTCTTATATTTTTATGATTTTGGCCGCTTTACCTTTTGAAGTGAAGGCAGACTCCAAAGTGTGCTTCTAGACTCTCTCAATATACTCATTGTTCTGCATGCATTTCCAATATACCCTTTATATTACAGTGACCTGTTTAACATTGAAATCCTGGAAATCTTGCTTTTGCTTAACTGGATTTATGTGAAGTGAATGTAAGTGAAAGTTGTAGCATTGTGTGGTTGAGACTTTATGTGTGCATCGGCTCACAAAAGTCGGGCCCCCCCAACACAAATAGGCAGGCTCAGTGGCGGCGCCAGAGATTTATTTTGGGGGTGCTGTGGGGTAGCTTGACGTTTCATAGAGGGTGCTCAAACATTTAGGGTTTCCCATTAATGTACCGGGCGCTACAGTGGAATGTTCTACTGCAACAATCCCCACGCAGATACACAGTGTTCCCGCGACTGTTACAATGGAGGCTCGATAATCAGCTCACGGCATATAGGTGTAAGCAGGGGTCAAGTGCTATTTTTATAGGTGGTGTGTGGACCTCACATAGGGGGGTCCGGGGGCAAGCTCCCCCGGGAAGCTTTCTAAATATTTAAGTTAAAAGCATCGATCTGGTGCACTTTGAGAGCAAAATGAAGAGATCTATGGATACATCTCTCAACATCCATTTGAAACTGAACTGTAAACAGATTTACTATTTCTTTATAGATATTTTGCAAATCATTATCTTATTTTTTTATAACTATAATAATCATATAAACGTGTGCCTCGGAAATAATTGTTTACATCAATGGTGACCAAAACGTTTGAGACCCACTGAGATAACACTGAGAGAGTCCTTTAGCTCACTGAGTCTCTCAGTCTGACAGGAGAGGACTCTCCTCCACTTTGTTGTTGAAAAAACTCCTTATATCCGTTAGCGTAGCTCGCTAGCACCAGAAGCTAACATCAACGATCTCCGGTACCGGTGCGCTCTCTCTCTCGCGCACACAAAATGGCTCGTTCCACACACACACAGAGCCGAGCTTTAATGAAACACAGAGACCCATACGTAATAGTACTGTACCATATTATTTTCGAATCAATAATCTTTCAAAATATGATTTTTTTTTTTTTTTTTCCTCCTGGTCTCTCGCGCCCCCCTTACAATTTTGAATTTTCAGAGGATTCAGTCAGTGAGAGAAATCTTTCTTATTGGCTGTTTGGCTTATGTGAATCAGTGCAAAAGAACAGAAACGGACATGAGGAAAACAAGCAAGGCACTAAAGTCAAGAAAAACACTCACGCTCTTTTGATTTACATCTTCATCTAATATGATCATTCAGGTACAATACTTGGATATTTTGACAACAACATAGCCATTAGGAAGGAAGTTGACAACACAGCCTGTATTTCTATAGTTTCCCAGTTTCCTTTTTTGAATTTAAAATCCAAAGACTACTGCCACTATAACTTAAAGGTATTTCCCAGGCGCAGAAGGTATGTGCTGGTTGGCTGTAGCAAAGAGGCTTTAGTCTTTGCATTGTGTTCAATTGTGGCTATTTGGCCAAGACACAGGCAATATGAGGAAGCAGTGGTTCTCCATTTCCTCTAGTTCTTTGAGGACGTTTTTTTATGGTGTTAACTCAATTGATTTGTTGCATTACTTAATATTTGTCCATCTGCAAAGTTACTAGCTTGGATTATCTGTCAAAAGAAACAGCTTTTCAGTTTTTATCTTGAAACTTGTTTCACTATATATGAGCAATTTCTCTTTTATAACTTTTTGTCGTCCTTTCTGAATATTTGAATCAGCTTTTGAGAAGTCATTGATATAAGTGATGGCTGTGCACATAAACACAAACTATTGCTCCATCAGCAGCTAACTACTTATAGTTTACTTCTAGTTTCTTTGTGCAGGGAAAGTGTTATTGTCGTTAGCCTCTCACTGTGCAAGGGTGTGCAGCAATCAAATCAATTATCCATCCTCATTGATTCTAAGTACAAGTACCGCATGAATCCACAGTATTGATTTGCTGGCTGTGTCTGAAAACCTGTATCATGAAATCCCTCCATAACTTAAGGCACATGGACGGCGTTGCAGAGGTACTTTATTGACGAGGACCAATATCTGTTGGCTTGTTTGAAGTACAAGTTTTAAGAAAACAGATGCACATCAGTCTTGTATTGATAAAAATATCATATTAGACTCCAAATACCCCCCTGACCCCTAAACCAGTCCATGTGCCTGATGGATGATTGTTAAAATAGTACTCAAGCTATTTAGATATGCACCCTTCAAAAGCGCTGTTTACTGCTTTCCCTAGAATGCTTGTCTAAAGCATATTTTTGGATGATCATTCTACAGAAGATATTATAAAGAAGGTGAAACTGCTTTCACAGAGACTTTATCATTGTTATCGAATCACAAATACAATGATACAAAATGGTTCAAACTATTAACCTAGTAGAACTGATTGAGCAACAATTAGAACAAGACTCTTGAAACCAATTTTACCATTTCTAATTTTTATTGTTTTTATTGCAGTTATTATATGCATGAAAGTTTACCACTCATAGAAATGGGCCTTATGATCATTTACAACCCTGATGCACATCTCATCTCCATTGATATTGCCTCCTGTACTTCCCCAGACAACCAGTGAACATCAAAGTCAAAATAGAAGAATGGAACGATTTTATTTAGCAGATTTTTGCAAACATTTAGTTGCAGGAATCCATGATACGCCTCATGCTCATGAACCTCTGGCCATTCATGCCCATCTCCCTGAAGCTCTTGTACTCTCCGGGCCTCATGTACATCATCTTGCCTCTGAAGTTTGGCTGCTCGTACATCAGCCAGTTTCCGTCCATCACGTTGCAGGACTGGCAGTCGGACATGCGGTAACGCTCCTGGATGTTGTTGCAGTCCTCATTCATCTCATTCATCTGACCACCGAAGTTCTCTCTCTCGTAGATCCTCATCTTGTAGGATCCTCTGTGCTGTTGAGGAAATGTTTGAGAAAAGTAGACACAGAAGATCAGAAAAACATTCAAATAAATCTGAAGGGAATATCTTTGAAGAGGATGAATATCCTACTGTACCATGGGGATGGTACGGCAAGACCTGATGCAGTCGGACATTCCCATCATGCTCATGTAGTCGGAGTACTCGCCCCTCTTCATGAAGTACTGGTTTCCCATGTAGTTGGGGCAGTCGTAGACCATGAAGCTGCCGCTCTCCACCCTGCAGGAGTGACACCTGGTCAGGTAGGAGGTCAGCTCAGGGCAGTCGCTGCTGGTCTCATATTGACTACCCTGGAAGTTCCTGTCCTCGTAGAAAATTATCTAAAAAAACAACAATGATTCATTTTTATTATTTTCAATGAGCTCTGAGAAGGATTTTAATTACTGTCCAATGAGAATTAATAACAAGCTTTATACATTTTGGATTGAAGTGTTTTTTTTGTTGACTGAATCACTACCAGTACCTACCTTGCCCATGGTCATGATTTGTATTTGGTTGGTCCTCTGGACTGAGCTGTGGCTGCTGTGTAGCTGGTAACCATAACTTTTATACTTGCTCAATGTGAAAAATGATGTAGGGCTGCTATTGTGCAAACCACTGAGTCAGCCACATGCCATAGAAGCACGAGCAGTCAGGGTGCTGAACAGTTATTTAGCACTATACCTCTGGTGGAAATTCATGTACTGTACACATACAGTATTGTTGTCCAACATATAAAGAAAAGCTTCCAACCGTAATATTACTTCCATCATTATCTTTCACAGTGTACTGGATATTTCACTTGATTTTCAAAATGATTAGAAATATGTTCTTCAAATATAATTCAACATCAATTCTTAAAAATCTGATAATAGAGGCAATGTAAATTAATTATCTGGCTAAGGACAATGTGATTTTAACAATCTAATTAAAAGGATACATCCGGTAATATTTGGATTAATATATATAATGTTTTACATTTTAATAAACCTATTGTGTTGCCTTATAAAGTTATGTTGGGATAACCTTTTATAAGCTTTTATAGAGGCGTACACCAATGTTGTAGTTTTATATAGAGATAAGTTAACATTATTATGGTTGTGAGCATTTAGTGAGTTCTTCTTGAATGAAGTGAAAAATAGTAGCTAGAGGAATAACCAATCAGATTATGCTTTTTTTTTTGCCTCAGCCGTGGCCGAGGCAAAGCAGCGGGTGTGGAAGAAGTTCGGAGAAGACATGGAAAAGGACTTTCGGGCGGCACCAAAGTTGTTCTGGTAAACTATCTGACAGCAGGGAACCATCCAAGCTGTGTACAGTAAGGATGGGACGTTGTTGACCTCAACTAATGGAGTGTTAGGGCATTGGAAGGAACACTTTGAGGAACTCCTGAACCCGACAACTCCGCCCTCTATTAGGGCTGCACGATTAATCGAAAAAAGATCGTGATCTCGATTCAGACACCTATGCGATCTCATTTCTAAATTACGGCGATCCTATGACGTCAAGCTGATTTTTTTTGGGGGGGATTTTTTACATTTTTTTATTATTTTGCCTCTGAATAATACCAACTTGCAATGTCAATCATACTTAAACGATGTAAAGCAAATATACTCTATACATTTAACATTAAAGTACCATGATCGCATGCAAATGGTAGTGTTCTGTCTGTCTCTCCTCCTCTCATGCCGTGTTAACGCTGCAGCCACTCGTGTTGCCAGTTTTTGCGGAAGGAATAAGCAACCAGGTCTATGAAAACAAGCGCAAAAGAACATGAGCACTTTAAACCTATACATGTCGGGTCTACAAGCTCACAACCGCAACAACCATTATTACTTACTACCAAGCAACTTCACAGAAAGATAAGCCCAATGTGGCTTATACAGATGTAGCACTCCAGATCAGACTCAAATGGGTGTGTCCCAGTCAAAAGCCCAGCGGATGCCAGTGGCTGGGGGTGTTGCCAAATTGCTAGAGGGCGTTGCCCAATTTCCCCATTTGTTCAATTACAGGATTTAACCATGAGATGGCGCTTCATTCACAAAATACACAATGGGTGTTGTAGAAACATCAATATTTTAGATCAAATAAAGTATATAGTTTGCTTTATGCAGTATATTTCCTGTAATATTGTACAGTAGATTGAAGTAAATCAACTTATACATTAAGATAAGATAAGATGGACCTTTATTAATCCCGTGGGGAAATTCAGTAGTTCAAACAGCAACAGGGTGAGAGTGAAAAACAGGACAGCACAGTTTCACACAGATTAATAAAATCAAAAATAAGATGAGCGATACAAAATAATAATAATAATAATAATGAGAAACTATGAAATAAGAAATGAATAAAACTAAAATGTAATTATCATATCATATATTATAATGTATTGTATTATTAAGTAATATCATACATTAACCCCATTATAGCAGATGCCACATTGAATGGATGAACACATGTATGCATCAATAATTACAACAGAGTATTTCTAAATACAAGTTGTAAAAATACTTATATGTATTTAATATTAACCCTTTGGAGTCGACCGTCACGCCGGCGTGATCAGATCACATGACCTGTTCAAGCCGGTGCCGCATAAAAACAACAGTCCGGACAACATTGCCGTGTGTTTCTGTCGAAAGTGCTGGCTTGAAACTACTGTATATCCCAGTATTTGATTCATGCAAAAAGACCCAGTAAACACGGAGATACGGTGATATAAAGTTAATACATTTCAAAAGTATGAAATATGGAAGCACATATTTGAATATCTTCGCCATATTTGATCATTTTACGAAACGGAAAATACTGGAAACTGTAGATCCTGCTCAACAGGATGTATATGTGTATTTCTGTCGAAAGTACTGGCTTGAAACTATATGCCAGTCTTTGTTTCATGCACACATACCCAATAAACACGGACATACGATGATATAAAGTTAATACAGATATATTTCAGAAGTATGAATAATGGAAGCACATATTTTAATATTTTCGCCGTATTTTATCATTTTACAAAACGGAAAATACTGGAAACTGTAGATTCTGCTCAACAGGATGTATTTACCAGGAAGGGGTGAGGTAATCAGGTAAACGGAGTGATACGAGACGAAAAGAGACGAAGAGGGACGGCGGGCACCGAAGAGAGACGGCGGGAAATGGAGAGAGACGAAGATATACGAAGACAGGCGGCGGGAGACGAAGAGAGGTGGCGGGAGACGAAGAGAGTCTGCGGGAGACTGCGATTGAAGTAAAGTGACAGACAAACATTGAGAATTTAGATATAGTTAGATATATTTAGAGTTTTGAAGACTCAACTATGATGAAGAGAACTCTGAACGTGAGTCAAGCTTTAAGCTTGTTTTTTGACATGGAGGAGGAGGAATCTGTGATGTTGCCCTCTGTGTCGTAGTTGACAGAAACCGCTTTGAAGCGTGGCACAGATAAAGACAGAAAAAACAGATTGTTGTACATAATGTGTATATATTAGGGCTGTCAGTCGATTAAAATATTTAATCGCGATTAATCGCATGATTGTCCATAGTTAATCGCGATTAATCGCAAATTAATCGCACATTTTTTATCTGTTCTAAATGTACCTTAGAGGAATATTTTTCAAGTTTTTAATACTCTTATCAACATATGAGTGGACAAATATGCTTTATGCTAATGTTTATTATCATTTGAACAATGACAAATATTCTCATGCATATTAAACACAACAACCTCTGAACATTACAAATATCCGCCTCAATTCAACCTGGAACCTCTCTCATACAATACAAATGTGTGTGTGTGTGTGTGTGTGTGTGTGTGTGTGTGTGTGTGTGTGTGTGTGTGTGTGTGTGTGTGTGTGTGTGTGTGTGTGTGTGTGTGTGTGTGTGTGTGTGTGTGTGTGTGTGTGTGTGTGTGTGTGTGTGTGTGTGTGTGTGTGTGTGTGTGTGTGTGTGTGTGTGTGTGTGTGTGTGTGTGTGTGTGTGTGTGTGTGTGTGTGTGTGTGTGTGTGTGTGTGTGTGTGATGGATCGTTGGAGCTATGTGCAACTCAAGGCATATGCTCGAACGGGAGCTGCCTGGACGCTGCAATCATGTTGCTGCAATCATGAGTGTGCTGACTTCTCGTACAATGTCCCGCTGTCTGCTTCCTGCATCAAGTCAAGTGCTCGGCGCAGTTGTGTGGATAGAGCGCTCCTCTGTTTTCATTTAAACAGCTCCTTATATCCGTTAGCGCAGCTAGCTAGCACCAGATGCTAACAACAACAATAGCCGCGTTCACACTGCGGTACGGTAATGCACGTAAGGTCTCTCTCTCGCTCGCTCGGGCCACACATACACACACCCTCCCGGTCCTCCCGATGGCCAGTCGGTGCCTGCCGGTGAGCGTGGAAGTGTGGTCTGCTGCAAGCAGGCGGCAGGAGCGGGGCTGTCAGCATCAGCTTGTAGATGGTATTTTAAACTCGATGCGCTCTGAAACTACAGGGCGGCCGAGGGAAAAAAATACACATGCGTTAATCGCGTTAAAATAATTAGTGGCGTTAAGTTCTTTTTGCGTTAACGCGTTATTAACGCGTTAACTTGACAGCCCTAGTATATATATATATTTGTATTATATTTATAATAACACTTTTGCCTTATCAGAATGAAATCCCATGCTACCTCAATCAAACTTTCACATTATCATAGTCACATCCCATGTATATATTTCCAGCTTTTAAATGGTTTCGTTGTGTATGTTTGTGTTGTGAAAAATAAAATCATTTTCAAAATCTGTTTTTACGTTTTTGTTGTGATTTTGGGTCCAAAATGTTCATATAGTAGAAGATCACCTACATCCAAACGAGATAAATATAATTAATTATGATGAATACGTTAAGTCTTGTTCATTGTTTTTCACTTTTATTAAATGTTTGATATTTCCGGTGGAAATGGTGGACTATCGGACATTCAAAATGCAGCATATTTTCACTCTTACACACATATATTCTCATTTTACATACATACATTTTCACTCTTACACACGGATATTCTCCTTTTGCTCTCATGCGTAATCTACTAAATCAAAGTATGTCATGTATATTTAGTTTTCGTTGATGAGACGAGACGGACTAAGGTGTTAATGGTGGACTATCGGACATTCAAAATGCAGCATATTTCCCCCAAGTGTCTGTCAAAATGCATTTTACGTTTCTAAATTGCAATATCAATATTTCAGCTCTCTTCACTCCAGAAGAGCGATCTCCCTCTCTCTGTGTGCGGGGGATCACAGGAGGGGGGAGAGCTGTGGAATGTGACTCCACACATTCCGATGGCCAATTAGTTTTAAACAAAGGGTCCCCAACATACATATGAAACATGGGGGGGTTGGGGCTGGAGAACGGTATGGTCCTACCGTTTTCATACTTTATATATCTTAGCATATTCATACACACTGTTCATACTGCTCACAGGCTGATATCTAGTGTATTCATACCCCTCACTGTTTATTCATCATTCAATTAATTATATATTTTATTCTGTAGATTGTGAACATTACTTTTCACTTTACTGCTTGTTGCTCCTGGTTAGAAGCTAAACTGCATTTCGTTGTCTCAGTACCTGTAATCTGTGCAATAACAATAAAGTTGAATCTAATCTTGAGCAGGAACTAATGTAGGCTATTTACTTAGTAGGCCTACATATCTGACATGAACGATTAAACACGTTTGTGTATTCTTTATGAATGCAAACCGAGTCATTTCGTTGCCTCTTCCCCTCAATGTGAAGCAACAGATTGAGTCTTATGTTTCCAATCGGTTCCCAAATCTGAACATTGACCAGTGGCATAAGATCAGGAGCCGGGTAAACGAGAGACTGAGGAGCCCCAGAAAAACAGATCCCGAAATCGCTCGTCCTGGTTTCCGCAGCAGATAGGCCTACAGCATGTGTCTGTTACTGTATGTCAGTTATTTTTAAATAAAATGGTGAAAACTGAACTTGAAAATTGTTTCCTCTTTTTATTTTCTTTATTATTTTCGGGATGGGGAGACGTGTGTGATTAAAAATTCATTCGCAGAAATGTAAAGTGATCTAACTACGGGAAGAGCCGTGTAAATGGGTGGCCATATGCATTTGAAAAGCAATATAAATCACACAGTTATTATGCAATAGGCTATAAAAGCACCACCGATTACCTTTCTCCAATTCAAACTCTTGACGGGAAAAAAGGAAGGTGTAAATGGTTGGGCTATACTGTACTGTATACATACAAAGGCCATTCAATAGACGTTCAATATATAGTATTCGTTTATTAGAGTCGGCTTGACTCGGTTTGCATTCATAAAGAATGCACAAATGTGTTTAATCGTTAATGTCATAGTATTAGTTTATTAGTCCCCGAGGGGAAATGGGTAGCAGCACATCACAGAGGCATTTAAAAAGTGAAGAACATTCAAGTTAAACAATACTAAGTAAACAATTAACACAGTAAATTATGTGGATGAAATCACATTTATTTCGTTAAAAATAAACGAAATGACTCGGTTTGCATTCATAAAGAATGCACAAACGTGTTTAATCGTTCATGTCAGATATGTACTAAGTAAATAGCCTACATTAGTTCCTGCTCAAGATTAGATTCAACTTTATTGTTATTGCACAGATTACAGGTACTGAGATAACGAAATGCAGTTTAGCTTCTAACCAGGTGCAACAAGCAGTAAAGTGAAAAGTAATGTTCACAATCTACAGAATAAAATATATAATGAATTGAATGATGAATAAACAGTGAGGGGTATGAATACACTAGATATCAGCCTGTGAGCAGTATGAACAGTGTGTTAATCGTTAATGTCAGATATGTACTAAGTAAATAGCCTACATTAATTTCATGATGGATTAAACCACATTTATTTCGTTAAAAATAAACAAAATGATTAAATGTAGGGTGAATTGCCATAATGTGGAACATTTTTGCATTTCAGACTTCGGGAATATATTGCGACATGAAGCCGATACAATAAATCAAAATCCAGTAACATTCTGAAATCCCCAGGATGTGTCCTAATCAAACCAAAAGAGAACATGCAGATATTAAACTAATAAAAGAAATGGTAGACATATTAGTACTCTTAGTGCCAAGTTGTCTCAGCCAATCTGTTTTCCTAATGTGGGACAGTTCTGTGCAAAATGTGGGTCACTGAAAAGTCTATATTAAAAAGCCTCAGTCACCTTCATTCATGTAATAAAAAAATCTCAGGCCAGTAACACTCAAAGCTACAGTAAATGTGCAATACCATGCTATGTTACTATTTATAATGTTATTGTTGTTACAACAGAAGATGTTTTTATTTAAATTGAAGTTAAATGCATCAATCTGGTGCACTGAGGGCAAAATTAGGAGATTTGTGGATACGGCTCTCAACACTCATATGAAACAGAACTGTTCTTACAATGTGTGTTGGAACTTGGAAGGTATTAAATTACTATGCATATTTTATTGTGTAAACACACAGCTGATCACCTGAGAGCTGCCGTTTCATTCAGAGCGTTTAAAAAAAACGAGGGTCTGATTTCAACAACTCAATGTGTGATTATTATAGCAGTAATATTAGACACTAATAATACAGTAAACTATGAACACTGTACATATTATTGTTTGCCCGTGGGATTAGGATAATCGGTAGAGAGCCGCTGCATTTTCCTGCGTCGGATGTGATATAAAAACAAAGCGATTATTGTCGTTGTTGTAAACTCACGTGGATTAAATGTAGTGCATTCATTTCAACTCGCGAACATATGATACATTAAATGATCGCGAGGATCACGATCGAACATCGTTTGTTTGACCCTGGATGCATTTCCTGATCTAAAAACATAGCGATGGTTTTGTACTTACGCCAACGTGAATTAAACATTATTTTGTTAAATAAAAACATGGTGATGTTTAGTAAATGATTACATGTCTCTTACTTAAGCACAGAATATGATCCTATCCGTGACATATATGGATCTTAACAAATATCGCTATATCAGATCCCTGTAGATCAGCTGTTTATTTCACATGAGTTCCAGTGTGGCAGCTTTTCACGGCTCCCCCTGGTGGATCCATGATCCATTGCTGCTGGTTTCATTATAATTAAATGTATTTATCAAGGGGGCGTTTCAAGTCCTGCGGGGGGGTTTTCCTTTGCAGCAGGGGCCCACCCCGTGCCGATCACGGACCCGCCCGGGTAGGCGTCTGAAACGAAGCGCTACATCTGTAGTAAGTATACCTGGCAACACTCACTGACTGCAGCACGTGAGGGCAGGAGCCGGCAGTATGTTTACAGAAGCGTTAGCATTAGCACTGATTAGCAAAGAGTGACGAGAGCGACTAGTAGTACAGGAAAAACAGAAATGAGTGACACAGAAATGAGTGACCAGGAGGTCGAGGACAATGACAACAACACCGATGAAAATCCCGGTGGCGACTCTGGCGAGAGTGAGAGGGAAGTTGTGCTTCTGCCGAAAAAAGTAGATGGACTGTACTAGTAGCTAGGCAGCTAGGCTTTATTTACATTTATTCTGAAGCTGTAACTTTATGTTCTGTTCCGTTTTTATATTCAGTACTGACTGCAGTATTTAAGTTAATCCTTTGGATTCAGTGACATTACTACTCAGTGGAGTCTAGCACTTTGTTTAAGTTTATGTTTTTTTCAGTACAAGAACCTTTAAGTGCAGTAGTTGAACTGGGTGCTAGCCGGCTAGGCTTTTTTTATATTATTATTCTAAAGCTGTGACTGTTTTGTTTTATATTCAGCACTGTGGTGAGGTATTTTGAGTAACTTAAGTGCATTCCTCCCTGTAACAAACAGGTTGGTGTTGTTTTCCAGTAGTTGGGTGTCCTGTCACTGTGGACAGGTGCTACTGCAAAGTTTACATTTTGTTATTATAAAGCTGCAACAATTCTATTTTTTATGTTCAGCACTCAGGCAGCAGCAATATCTTTATTTTAGTTACTGTATGTTTTGTTACCAGAGAGACTTGAGTTTAAGTCAAGCACTTTGTTTAAAGCCACAGTAGTTGGCTGTCAAATTCATTTTAGTTACAAGAAACTGAGACTTGGATTTAAGTCCAGCACTTTGATGTTGATGGTGTCTGGTTAAAGCCACAATAGTTGGCTCCAGGTTCCACATTTTGAATGTAGTAATGTTTGTCCAGTATTCAGCAACTAAAGACAAAGTTATGTTTTTGTTACAAGAGAGACAAATGTTGTCTGTTTAAATTCATTGTACTCACGTGACGTCTAAGAGTAAGAGTGCAATAAATATTATCATTGAAACTATGAGAATCGTGTGAGAATCGTGATCTCAATTCTTATGGAGGAAAATCGTGATTCACATTTGAGCAAGAATCGTGCAGCCCTACCCTCTATGTTCGAGGCAGAGCTGGAGTATGACGGGGGATCAACACCAATCTCCCGGGGGGAGGTCACTGAGGTCGTCAAACAACTCCACAGTGGCAAAGCACCGGGGGTGGATGAGATCCGCCCAGAAATGCTGAAGGCTCTGGGTGTTGAGGGACTGTCATGGTTGACACGTCTCATCAACGTTGCGTGGAAGTCGGAAACAGTACCGAAGGAGTGGCAGACCGGGGTGGTGGTTCCCCTTTTCAAAAAGGGGGATCAGAGGATGTGTGCCAATTACAGAGGCATCACACTACTCAGCCTCCCCGGAAAGTTTACTCTAAGGTACTCGAAAGGAGGGTCAGGCCGATTGTGGAACCTCAGATTGAAGAGGAACAATGCGGATTCCGTCCTGGTCGTGGAACGACGGATCATCTTTTTACTCTCGCAAGGATCCTGGAGGGGACCTGGGAATACGCTTATCCGGTCTACATGTGTTTTGTAGACTTGGAGAAGGCGTATGACCGAGTTCCCAGGGAGTTACTGTGGGTGGTGCTGCGGGAGTATGGGGTGAGTGGGTCTCTACTCAGGGCCATCCAATCTCTGTACTCCCAAAGCGAGAGCTGTGTCCGGGTCCTCGGCAGTAAGTCGGACCCATTTCCGGTGAGGGTTGGCCTCCGCCAGGGCTGCGCTTTGTCACCAATCCTGTTTGTAATATACATGGATCAGATTTCGAGGCGTAGTCGTGGGGGAGGGGGTCTGCAGTTCGGTGGACTAAGGATTGCACCACTGCTTTTTGCAGATGATGTGGTTCGAATGGCTTCATCGTTCTGCGACCTTCAGCACTCACTGGATCAGTTCCCAACCGAGTGTGAAGCGGCTGGGATGAGGATCAGCACCTCCAAATCTGAGGCCATGGTTCTCAGCAGGAAACCGATGGACTATCCACTCCAAGTAGGGAATGAGTCCTTACCCCAAGTGAAGGAGTTCAAGTATCTCGGGGTCTTGTTTTCAAGTGAGGGAACAATGGAGCGTTTGTAACAGTGTAACTGTTGCTCTGATCATAAATCAATTTTGGATGCGGGTGGATGAGGTGAATTAAGAGTTTCAGGTGATTCATGCTGTAGCCTCTTTTACTTACGAACAATGGAAAGAAGACTTTACGCACAAATAGAAACATGTCAAAAACTGGTGAAGCCACTAACATTGTGACCTGGTGTGACCTTTTGCCCTCTTTCTGGACTTAAGGCAGTGCCTAGTAGAATGATTGAACTGAACTGAGCTTCTCTTTTTCTAACTATGTCCCTCATTTTTTATGTGTCTGGAATCTCAAAGATAAGTACAACCATTCATTTGTGTACCCTGTATTAATGTGCCCTGTCCAGTGTAACAATTAAGCATATTTAAAGGGGATCTATCATGCAAAATGCACTTTTGTACGTCTTTTATACATGAACATGTGTCCCCGGTGTTCCAGGGAACTCACCAAGTGTCAGAAAACACTACCCTCTCTATTTTCCTCCATACCCAAATCTCTAAAAAAGGGGCTGCAACGGATCTTATACAGACTGATCCAGATTTGAACACTTTACTGACGTCAGTAAAGTGGCGCTACGGCTATTGGTCAATTCTCCACCTACCAGGGGAATGAGAGGTTGGGCCACGGCCGGCCATTGCTGCTCGAAAGCGCTGGAGACGCTGTAGTACATATGCCAGGCCTGTAAGTGGCGCTGTTGTCTGCCACAAAAGCAGCGAAGAAGACTTCCCTTGCATGGTTGCCATGGTTGCCCTTCTGTTTATTCTCCGCTGTGGCTCTTTTTCTCCCTCCCCGAGGCAAGCTTTTGCGCCTCCTGCTTTAAAACAAATGAATAATGACTCTATATAATCATATGTAAGGGATAATGTGCAGCGACGCGGTCATTATGCGGAAAAGAACACTGACAGGCTGATCAGGAGCCCGACGCGGAGGGATCTAGATCGGCATGAAGGCACATTATGCAATGTGCACATTATCCCACTTATTACATGGCCACATTTTCGACAAAGTAACGACATGACTCCCAATATTAATTGAAATGCTTTTATGGATTTAGAAAATGATTTTATTGATTTAAAAAATAGTTGTATTGATTTAAATTGACATGCATCCGCTAAGAAAAATAGTCCATTGTTACTGTTTGAACTAACGTAGCAACGGCAGGAACTGCTTCGATAGTGTTTTTGAGGAGCTTTTTGAATACAGATTTGAAAACATTGTTGCTTGCTTTAAAAGTAGCACAATTCATTATGTCAAACCTTGGAAAGTATCTAGATATCCCTGCCCTAATGCCAAAGTAACTGAATATGTGTCGCCGTTTGATGTCTATGTCTTGATCCCCGCGTAAAAAGGAGGGTTTCTGCCCCATTACTTCTCTTCTTACTTCTATAAGAATAAAACACGGTGGACGGAGATCTATTTTTCTCCCCCTCTTCTCCCCGCTGCAGCCTAGCAGCTGATCTCAAAGCACGCTCCCCTCTCCTGAAGGGGGCGTGGTCAGCTGTAGCTCACAGAATCAGTCCCCTGCAAAAACAGCGCTGGAAAGAGCAAATAGAGCGAAATGAGGCATGGCAGGATCTTTTTGGTATTTTGAAAAAAAAACTATATTTATATACTTTATATAGGTATGGCCCTACAATATATTGTTCATATATAGCATGATAGGTGTCCTTTAAGTAATTAGACTGCTGCTCTTAACTTTTTCATGAAATTGACTTTTTATCAAGAGAATATCATTCAGCACAAATGTGAATGTAAATGATTGTACACATATTATACAGAAACTGCACAGACTACCTCATCAGTGATATATTTATAGTCTTTGTTTTGTTTTGTTTATTCAGCATATTATAAATCATTTTTATCAACAAATCAAAAGGTTTCGTATCCTTAAAAAAACCTTTGAACTGTAGGGAGATGGTGAGACTTTATTCAATGAGAACATCCATTTGACATATTTTAGGTTCAAAATATGTAATATGAAGACCCTGACAATATACCTTATAATCAAGTAGACAAGTTGACATAGTAGAAAAGCAAAGTAAAAAAAATCCCTGTTTTAGATTGCTGTGAAAATAGGATTTAAGATGTTTTTTGCAATATCTTGCTATGACCGGTCAATCATGAATGCTGTCAAAATGAGTGTTAATGTAATTTCAACACTATCAACTTCCAAACTTAATAGTTACGTGCTAGTAGAAAAATTGCCTCATATATTTCTATTTAGAATCTACAATTTTTAACACTAAATCTAATTTTTGTCATCTTCTATCAATGCTGACATTTCAGGAAACATGTAGAAAATTGTGCACGGTGTCATCATTTTCATTTTGCTTTCATCTTTAATGTCACAAGCATCATATATGACAACACATTTCAAAGGTAGAAGGAAGTCTTGATTTAATAAAATAGCAGCATCAACCACAGCCCAAGCTGTCCTTTGACATACAGCTGGATGATGGAAAATAATGCAATTTATTGTCAAATCTTGTGCCAAAAACGTCTTCCAGTCTCACTGGTGGGTGTCTGGTACCTCAATCATAAATTGATACATTCTTTATTACATTTTGTTGTGGACATTTTAAAGCCTCGGGACTGTTCTGTTCTTTAACAGGAGTCCATGATACGTCGCATGGATCCGATCCTCATGTCCATGGGACCTGTTCCCATATCTCTCATGCTCCTGTACTCTCCGGGCCTGAGGTACAGCATCCTTCCTTTGTATTGGGGCTGTTCGTACAGCAGCCAGTGGCCGTCCATCACATGAGCAGACTGGCAGTCGGACATGCAGAAACGATCCTGGATGGAGTCGCAGTCGTCCAACAGCTCATTCATTTGACCTCTGAAGTTCTCCCTCTCATACATCCTTATCCTGAACTGGCCTTTGTGCTGTAAAACAAGATGCAAAGAGACAGAAGATATTAAAAAAACGTTTTCAAAAATCTGGATCAATGTCCCAGGTCTGGTACAACTCTCACTTCTTCAGAATCAAGACTGTATACATTTTCCATTTGCTGCTGCCCTGTATTAAAACAAACACCTAATCATCCTACCCACCACTGTAACTTTTTTTATAAAATGATACACTTGCCTTGCCTTAATTTTTAGCTGTTTTTGAGAATTTCTAATAAAAGTTTATATATTTTTCCCCCTATGTCAACAACACAAAGAGCATACCGTGGGGATCATGCGGCAGGAGCGAATGCAGTCACTCATGCTCATTCCCATCAGGTGCTGGTTGTCAGGGTACTCTCCCCTTCTCGCCAGCGTCTGGTGGCCCATGTAGTTTGGACGTTCGTACACCATGAAGCAGCCGCTCTCCACCCTGCAGGAGTTGCAGCGGCTCAGGTAGGAAGTCAGCTCAGCACAGTCGCTGCTGGTCTCATAGGAGCAACCCTGGAAGTTATTGTCCTCGTAGAAAATGATCTGAAAATTAAACAACACATTCTAAAAACGATTTCTCTGTGCAAGATAATCTGAAATGTAGATTTTTTTTTCTTTCTGATACATCATAAAAATAGTCACTTACTCTGCCCATTTTGGTGTTCATTCCTTTCCCTGACGGTACTGACACTCAGTGTCACTTTTATACCCTTTATGATAGCAAAATTATCTATAGAGCTATTGTTTTGAATATCTTACTCAGCAGTGTACTAAACAGTTTGTTAAATCGGTCTGTAATTGCGTTATTATTCTAGACTGTATGCATCTGGTGCGGTGCCAACTGCATGGGCTCATCTGTGGGGTACAGGTGGGTGACATTTTGCTATCGGTGTTCGGAGGTGACAGTAGTACAGGTACTTGTACCTTTATTGTTATGGATATTGTTTTTATTTATCATACAATTCAAAAGTTTATAGGGAACATACAGCATGTTATGCTCTGCTCCATTTGCTGAGCTGTATAAAACGTTTTGGAAAGTGCTATGGAAAAAAAGAAGTAAATTAAGAGAACAGTACATTTTGCTTATCATCCGTAAATACTGAATCGTATTTGATTTCAACACTGTGGTAATAGAAATGTTGCTTTTATGGTAAGTAAAGGATTTGAATACTTCCTCCACCACTGTAGTTGTATTAGACTGTTAACCTAACTGTATTAATTTGTATTGTTTAATTTATAGTCATTCAATATAATGAATACAATTTAATTATTGGTGTGGATCACCACAACAAGAAAAAAAGAAGAGAAGATCATAAAACTTCATAAGAGCTTCAAGTAAAAAGCAGATGCATTTAGATTGTATACATACTGACATTACATTCCATCAATGTATTTTAATGTCATACAAAAAAGAAGCATTAAAAAGCATATTTTATATTATAATATAGAATTTTAGCTAAGCGTATTGGAAAAAAAGTTAGGAATACATTTAGTATAAAACTGAGTTAAAAGTTTATTTAAAAGGTATTTAAATTTGGTCTAAAAAGTGTTTCAAGCTATTTAGAATTGTAAATATCTTAAGCTGCAGGATTCTCAAGAAGCAGGTTATATGAAAGGTAAAGAACAAAAACTCATCACCCTTTATACTTAACTGCTGATGTCCTAAATACTATTTTGAGGGCCACAGAGGATAGTATACAAATGTTTCACTTGGTAATAATCTGCACGCTATGTTAACTTAGTGGATGTCCCTTTTAAGAGTTTTTTTCTAATCACAATTTATAACGTTATAGTCAGCAGATGAATATGTATGTGAAATGCGTGTTCATATTAACCTCTCAACAAGATGATCGGATAAAAAAACTTTATTTGCAGTTGTGTGCTGTTAATTGATTAAAAAACAGATTTTCATAGGCGCTTGCACTTATAGCTATATCAAATTGCATGGCATCAAGCTGGTTACATTACATTTTGCGAGAAGATAAATACAAAAACTATGACTTGGATTACACCTGTTTAATCGGGAATGAAAACAATAGATTTATAATCATGAGCAAGTGTTTTTTCATTAGGTTAAATCGCAGCAAGTATGGTGAATTAAACAATTGTGTACAACCTAATAATACATATATGAATCGTTTTTATCATTCCTGTATTTGTATGTCAAAAACTAGCACGCTATTAGCTGGTGTGTTATTTCGATTTTGTAAATGTAATTGGTGGTAATGATAATAATGTGTGACTATCAGAATGAATATGATATCTCCTTATACTCCAGTTTTTCAGAGTAATGCTCACAGACTTCAATCTTTAGTTTGATATAAGACAACACAATGACAAGGTGACATTTGATTATTCTCTTATTTTATTCAACACGTTTATTTTTTTCTGCTTCAACAGGAATCCATTATACGTTTGACTGAGTTGAGTTTCATGCCGCTAAATCCCATTTCTTTCATGCTCCTGTACTCTCCGGGCCTCAGGTACATCATCCTGCCTCTGAACTGGGGCTGCTCGTACATCAGCCAGTGACCCTCCATCACGTTGCAGGACTGGCAGTCGGACATGCGGTAACGCTCCATGATGTTATCGCTGTCCTCCATCAGCTCATGACTCTGACCACCGAAGTTCTCCTTCTCGTAGATCTTTATCCTGAAAGATCCTCTGTGCTGTTTACAGAGAGGAGGACGGGTCAACATGAAGCTTGAAACTTTGCTGATTTGATGATAAAATACATGCTATTTTTGTAAGAAATAACAGCTCTGCTACCATTTCAAATCAATATTATAATAACTACATCATTTCTAATAATGTTAATCTTTAAAAAATACCTGCATACCTGTGGAATTTGACGGCAGGATCGGAAAGAGCCACTCGTGCCAAAAGACATGTTGTCGGAGTACTCTCCTCTCCTCAGGAAAATCTGGTTCCCCATGTAGTTGGGACGATCGTAGACCATGAAGCAGCCGCTCTCCACCCTGCAGGACTGGCTGCTATTCAGGTTGGGGGTCATGTCAGAGCAGTCGCTCTGGCACTCATAGGAGCGACCCTGGAAGTTCCTCTCCTCATAGAAGGTGATCTGCAGATAAGAAAAAACAGTACAAACTGATTATGATGAGGCCTGAATGTGTCCATTTGAAACATGTAGTATCATGCACCTTTCTTTTATCTTTTTCAACTTGTTTACATTGAGTGCCTCCTAAACTGAAAAAATGCTTGTTTTCTATTCCACTCTGTGGATACCTTGCCCATGTTTGATGATCTGTGTTTGTGGGAATCTGTCCAACAATCTGTGGCTGCCAGGCGGCTTTTATACTTTATATGCGCTGTAACAGGGTTTTGTTATTCAAATGATCTGGAAGCTGATGAATAAGCAGCTCTGCGATCGCTTTTAATTTAATTTGTGCCATCATGATTCAGAACAAAGGGAGGGGGAACTAGGTGGAAGACACAAGGCAGAGAAGGGAGAAGGACTCAGCTAGAGTTTATACATTTACAACTGTAGACAATTAGGGTGACACTAAAGTTTGATCACAGTTCAAACAGACAAACAGTCTCAAAGGATTTTTCATTTTTTGTTTAAATCAGCTCTAGTTCAGAGAATTTGGGTCTTCAGAAGAGCGGAAACAATTTTCCATAGATCTATTGTTATCACAGTTCCTCCCCATTTCAAAGTTATATTTGCAGTGCCCTAAAATGGTACAAAACCACAGTAAGTGGGAGGTAAGACTACAAATGAGCTTTAACCAGATTCTGATATCAATTAATCATGTGAACTCATGGTTTCTTGTCAGTTCTTTTTTGCGATGTGCATCATTAATGTACAGTATCATGCAACAACAAAAAGCAGATTTAATTACATTTAAAAGCAACATCCTTAAGGTTCAAATCAAGACTTTTTCTCTAACTCTAAATCTTTCTTATCCCTGCTGCTTGAAACAATTGCACATCAGCTTTATTCATCTTTTTATGAATGGCTCTTCTCTCAAACTTTCTCATCTAGATTGAAAGACACAAGAGTAACTAATAACATCCCAAAATACTTAATGGTGATTTTATCTATGAAGCAATGACATTGCGGCTTTGATTGGATTAAACTTAGAAGAAAAGTCAGTCTAAGGGTTGAAAACGATGTGTAGTTAAATGAAATAGATGTTTTGTTATAGTTGTTCCGAATTCTTTAAGATTTATTTTGGTTACATTGCATTGTATATGCATGCTATTGTTTGGCTGACAACCTGTAACTAGTAGGTCTTTAACCATCTCCAAAACAAGACGCAGGTATGAAATATTGGAATTAAAGATAGGAGGTCACAGTTTCCAGGTAGAGCCAACTAGTGTCCAACATTTAAGGACTGCATTTGTCTTGGGATCATATTCTGTAATCTCCTCTTTTAAGATAGCCAAATGTACAATTGTTTTCCTATTCAAAACCCCCCCCCCTCCAAATATTAGACCAAATAACATAATGATCAATTGATAGAGCTAATTCAATGGCAATAATACACATAATGATCATTAAACATGACTGTCGTCTTTTATATGTCAGTTTTGGCAATTCTTTGATAGGAGGTTATCTCATGTGGACAAGAGGAAATCAAACTTGACCAAACCATTTAGCTGATATGCAAATCAGGCTAATTTAGATAACAAAAGCTTCCCCTCGTCTGCACATTCTGTATTTCGATATAAACCACAACACAGCTGCAGTTGGTGGCAGGCAAGCAATAGCAGTAACAATGGGGAAGGTAAGGAGCAAATGCGGTTAACTATTAGTTTTCATCTTTCAGCCAGTAACTATATTGCATATCTCTAGTTTGTTGTCATTTTAATGGCAGCCAGGCACAAAAATACTCTGTAATTGTATGTTTGCCTTTCTGCAACGATAGTTTACCAGTATCTATCTGCTTCCTTTAATCCAGATTGCATTCTTCGAGGATAAGAATTTCCAAGGCCGAAGCCATGAGTGCTGCACTGACTGTCCTGACCTGCGTTCTTACTTCGGCTGCTGCAACTCCGTTAAGGTGGAGAGTGGCTGCTGGGTGCTGTACGAGCATCCCAACTATACTGGCAACCAGTACATCCTGAGCTCCGGGAAATACCCTGATCACCAACAGTGGATGGGATTCAATGATAGCATAAAGTCATGCCGCTCTATCCAAAATGTAAGCCCAGTTACCACAAGGTGCTTTTTTGAACACAGCCAACAGATTAGACAGCAATGCAAGTCATACTGAATGTCTATTTACTTTAATATTATTACTAATTCAATAGTGTCATCAATCTGGGTTAAGCTTACTACACCAATCTGTTTATATGGTAAAGTTCGATGGAGTAGTAGATTACTAACACAACATTATTAACTTTACATTTAAAAAAATATCTAGGTTAACTATTTTGCAGGAGTATGCCGGGCTCCAGTCAAATACAACAGAGTGCACCAACCAAGCTATAATTAGTCAAAGGCCAGCAGGGATAAAAGGCTCATGCTTTGGCAGTATGATGCTTTTTATCCATGCCAATGCAAATCAAGTATTGAAGGAAACTAGGAAAAAAGCCAAGAAAGCAATTTGTAGATGTGAAATGGAAATATGGCAAACAACACAGATATGAAATGCTTACATAATTTAATTAACTTTAATTATCTAACTCTTTCAAGGTATATGGAAAGTCATGGAAGATCAGATTCTACGAAAAGAAGGATTTCAAAGGTCAGGCTGCAGAGTGTGTTGAGGATTGCGCATCTGTTTACGAGACCTTCAAGTTCCAGGAAGTTCACTCCTCTGTGGTTATGGATGGTGCGTGGGTCCTCTACGAGCAACCCAACTACTGCGGGCACCAGTACTTCCTGGAACGTGGCGAGTACAACAACTACACCGACTGGGACGCCACGTCCCCTGCTGTGGGATCCTTCCGCATGATCACGAAGTTCTAGAACAACATCATCAATTCAGGATTCTGCAGCCCCTAAAAGAGCTATTTGAATTTTCAGGACACCAAAGTTCTAGAATTTTTAATAAAATCTGATGTAAGAGCTTGGAGACCTAGAACACTTACTAGGTTCCAAAGTCCTATGATAATCACAATTACAAATTCCCCCCAAGATTCCAGAATTCTACACCACTGAAGTTCCGGAATTCTTGAGTCAGTTCTACAACATCTCAAGAAGTCAAGAGTTCCAGAAAGTGAAGATAAAAAGACCTACCTTCTTCTTCAATTTAAACATCTGACCTTTTTTCCAAAAACAAATAAAAAAAATTCTTTCCCATAACAGTGCAGTGTGTATTTCTTCCTTTTTAAGTTTCAAGACACTTAGTCTTGTCTTCTTGTGTCCACCAGTAAACATCTTTAGACAGACTGATTGCAGTTCAAACTTAACAAACAGTTAGAAACGTTGACTGAAAACTTAAAAAATGCATCATGTTCGACAGTGGCCATCAAAAGTTTCTGCACATATCCGGATTTAGGATGCTTGAATGTAAACCTCAGGTCACCCTTGAAAAAGAGATCAATGATCTCAATGAGATTCACCTGCATAAATAAAGGTTTGAAATGAAACCTCACAATGTAATCTTAAGACCAAAAAACATGTTTACGTATCGTTATCTGCAGTTACCCTGTTAATAATATGAATGACAATAGTTCATCTTTATCAAATATTTTTGATCTTGTTTACTCTGGTGCTTATGGAGGTTGAAAAAAGACATCACATTGTACACCTTTTATCTTTGATTGCACAATGTGTGTGCCCTTTGTTTTTCAACACATTTTTTTTTTAGAAAACGTTACTCTCAGCACTTTCCATGTTGACATATTTTAGTTACCCAAAAATGCTTCACCAATTACCCTGTCAACACAGAACTATCATACACAACCCCATACCTTTTATGGAGCTAAAGGGCATCTTCAGTGATCAGTTCCGACACATGCAAATGCTAAACTTACAAAAATATGTATACCATGTTGTTGGGGGTTCTTCTGTAGCATAACTTTGGTAACACTTTATATTAAGGTACACAAATTAACCATCAACTAGTTGTTAATTAACATGCATATTAGCAGTATATTGGCTCGTTATTATTCATTATAAAACACTTATTAATGCCTTATTCTGCATGATCATATTCTACAAGTAATAAGCCATTAGTTGAGAGTTTTTCCTCAATAACCCTCTAATTAGTGCTTATTTGTTGCAAGTAAGGAAGTTGTTGTATGAGTTTTGGTCTTAATATGCTCTGCTCAATATGGGCCTAATAAGGCAGTAGTACCACAAGAATAGTAATTCTACCATAATAACACTTACAAATATGATCTATTCTTATGTAACAATACATGAAACTATAAGTGTTAATTGTGTCTAAATAATTCAAAATTTGGTATGGCTTGCAAGTCCCTTTGACCTGGAACCAGAAACAGAAGATATTGTTTTTTAGGAAGACTGTGTGTATTAAGGCATTAAAGGGAAATGGAAACACTTTTCAAACTGCTTTCCATGCGACAATATTACCATTAGGAAATGTATTTATCTAGTCTATTTCCAATGTAAACGATCGAGATACGCGAATTTACTTTTTGAAATACGTGCCTAATGACCATGGGCGCTTCCATTGCTCCGGGACTTTTCCAGTGACGTCACTGATTGGGTACGGCTTCCTGGGCCAAAGCTCAATAACAAACAACATGGCGTGCAATGCACCAGTAGTTTACATTACAAGAAAACGGTCGTCGTCAGGAGTTTATTGTATTGCCCCAGGCTGCACAAATGGATTTTATACAAAGAAGGAAGAAGTACATTTCCATAGGCTGCCACTAAAGGATGAGAAGCTGCTCAAAGTCCAGTCTGGATGCCTGGTTCAATACAAAGCATCGGATTTGAAGCCAGGATCTGTTCCCACAATATTCGATTTCTCAACGTATGCAGTCGGGAACACCGACCGTCCCAGCACGTCGGCCGCGCAAGACAATGACAGTGTCAACAAACGTGAAGTTCGAGCCACCAAACGAGTTGCTTCAGCTGCCGAGAGAGAGGTAAATATTGCAGCACTACCAGATTACTAGCTCACACATGTACTAAATGGTAGCTATTATTATGACGCACAATAGAGAATTGGGGGTGTTCTATAGCTCAACTAATTAAACTGGCATACACACGCTCATCTGTCGAAAACAGCCCTAAAAAGGCTAGTATTGCTATTGGTGGATGGAATTGCAGGACCCAGAGCGCACGGAGCACAGAGCGGACAGCAGATAACGGAATTGCAGTTGTATTGCTTATAGATTATCAGAACATTTCAAAGGGGACACAGCCCCATTGGATATTAACCTATGGATTAACTACATCATCGTTTTTATCGTTGTAATGCCATTGAAGACCAGTTTAGACCAGACAATGAGGAAGGTAAGCCGTTAGCCTGGCGTATGTTAGTACCTAGCGCCACTTGTTTTGATGTACGTTTTTGTGGATAACCTCGCGAGTTTGTATCTTTCAGTGTTGAGGTTAGATTCTGTGTCTCCTTGCGATCATAAACGATGTGTTGGATGTGCGGCTAGGATAAGTAATAAGGGAGCTATCGGTGCAGTAATAGGTTAGCATTTTCGCTCGGGGCTAATTCAGAGGCTCACTGTTAGCATTGTGTTTTTTAAATTTTTTTATTCCGGATCGTATGCCACTCTATTCGACCGAATCGGTTCATAAGCATAGGCCATGGGATGCTTGGTAACTGTAGATGCTTCCACATCAATGTCATCTCCCGACGAATAGTCAAATTCATCGTTCAAAACGTCGATCTCATTGCAAAATTCCTCCATCGCTGCCATATCTGCTACGTTGTGTTGACTTCTGGTGGAGCGAAAACACAGCCAGTGACGTCACCATTTGGGACTCCCCTAATGGCGGCGGCCTGGTCCCGGAATTCCCCACCCGGCCGGCGGATAATTAATTTTCTTTTGGCGAGTAATATCATATACAATAAATATTACGATCAATATCCATTGTAAAATGAATAAACTACCGGAATATTATAACTGTAATTGGTGTTTCCTTTCCCCTTTAATAAGTGTTTTATAATGACTAATAAAGAGCCAATATACTGCTAATATGCATGTTAATTAACAACTAGTTGATGGTTAATTTGTGTACCTTAAAACCTCTTCTACACAGCACCCCCGATACCGGGGGGAAAAACGCGTCATCTGCAGGAAACAGCGTCTGAGGGCATCTTAATATTCAATAAACAATGAATGTTTTATATCCACGTAACGGGAAGAAACTCAGCTAACTGATCTTTTTTTTATTTCTTTTTTTAAACCCCACAAAGCTAGCTGAATTAGCTATGAGCGAAACAATCTTAAGGCCGTTAGCACAGAACTCTAGCTACACTGATCGATATACTTATTGGATCTGCACAAACAAGCTTAGATAACATCCTGAGAGTCCACAGATTATAGAAATATAAGGATCATCACTGAGCGATCAGAACTTGTGACAGGGGAAGTAAATACAGACAACACACGAGTAGCTTTAGGTAGGAAAACACGGAGATATGCTAACCTTAGCTGTTATTCTGATCAAAAGTCGTGTTCAATGGCATTAAAACGAGAAAAAACGCAGCTGAAGGTTAATCCATAGGTTATAGCAATGTGTCTGTCACTTTGAAAAAATTATTGATAATCCATAATTCCATTTTTATGCAAAAATCGGAGAAGAAAAATTAGCTGCTAATGGTAGCCACCAGAGGGTAGCGCAGTTTCCGGTTTTTCTACGTGTCTCTCTCACTCCTTATTTGGTAAGCTGTGTGTATGGGGAACTTTCCCTCGATTCCATCGGCTCTGATGGTTAGAGAGAGATGTCAATCAGCAAAATCGACCAAGGGGGGCCAGAGATATGGAAAATCCACCCAAATGACCCCAGAAGTGTTTTTTTGTTGCTAGACCTCTCTAAAAAGGTCAAATGTCACTTGTTTTGCATCAATCTTGATACAGGGTACTTATTATATGTTGTACTTTGGATTCCTAAAGCTTTTAGTCTACCTTACCATCATCCAAGGGTAGTTTTCACTATAAGTAACACATAATTTTTGGACGGACACTATAATTTACAGTTTTTTACTATGTTCAATCTGAATTTTCTTTAAAATAAAAAACATCTATATTGATTCTGAATTTCTACATCCAACTCACAGGTTTATCATTACTTTGAGAAAAAAGATTATTAATTTAACCCGTTTAGAAGGGAAGATATGGTCATTTGTTCTGGGAATATCATTTTCGAGCCTGAGACCTGAAAAACAGGCTCAGTGCTTAACAGGTTAATATAAAGTGTTACCATAATAATTACATACTTTATTTATCTGTATTGCACTTTTTGATAATAAAAGCCAACATTATATATGGGAGGCGTGTGGTGCAGTTGGTGTTCGGATCACAGGTTCAAACCCCACTATAGTCAGCATGTCCCTGGGCAAGACACTTCACCCCAAATTGCTCCTGTGGGGATTGCCCACAGTATTGAGTATGTAAGTCGCTTTGGATAAAAGCGTCTAACATGTAATGTAATGTAATATCATACATAAAAGCGTTTTTTAAAACTCACATAAACAAAACACTTTTATTGCAGCGGTCCAGATCAGTTTGGGATGAGCCACGACTGACGCTCAGATACTTGGCACTGCTAAACAGCCATTGTGTGTAGAAAGGCAATTCAGTAAGTGAGAACAATGGGCACACTCTAGATGAATATTTTGGATTGTAATAACTATTACATGATCTGCTAACCATGCATAGTATTGTCGCTGCCATGTATAAAGAGTACTGCGTTTGTTACAGGATGTAGTATTTTGAGAGCTACAGATGGAGAATGTGAGTAAAGTATTTTAAATATGTTTTTTATCGCTGCAGGAGCTAATACTTTTCTAAATTGTGTGCAAGAAACCTAATTGTCAGTTGTTTTGTAAAATTGTTTTTATTGAATGCAAACACAGTTGAAGATAAAACCCTCTTTTTGTTAAACCTATAATTATTTTCTTTATGGATTACTTTCAGATTGTGTTTTACGAGGACCGGGACTTCCATGGAAAGTCTTACGTCTGCAAAGGGAACTCGGCTGACCTGCAGGGCTTCATCCGCCGTTGCAACTCGGTCAAAGTAGAGGCCGGATGGTGGGTTCTGTACGAGCGCAACAGCTTCATGGGCTACCAGTATGTCATTGGCCCCGGGGAGTACAATGACTACCGTCACTGGATGGGCTTCAATGACTGTGTCAGATCCTGCAGGATAATCAACAATGTAAGTGCTCTAACAACAATAACAAACACTTATAACACAGTCTTCCTAAAAATCAATATCTTCTGTTTCTGGTTTCAGGTCAAAGGGACTTGCAAGTTGAGGGTGTTTGACCGGCCAAACTTTGAGGGCCATTCTTTGGAGTTGACAGAAAACACAAAGTCTATCCAGGAGAAATGGCTCAGACATCAGGTCCAATCCTGCAAGGTCCTGGAAGGCTCTTGGATTTTCTATGAACATCCTAACTTCTGTGGTCGCCAGTACATGCTGGAGAAAGGGGATTACCTACACCACTCCGCCTGGGGAGCTCTGAAGTCAAATGTTGGCTCAATCAGAATAATCATGGGGCTTTAAAATGTAACCAGTCTGAGGAATTTAATGTAAGGCATTCCAATAAATGTATTTAATCCTAATGCCTGATTTTGTCCACGTGAATTTGAATGCAAATCTACTCTTATCATACATTCAACATAAAGACAACAGCACAATAACAATAATTATTAAATATAAGGTTTATTATTTACATAAAGCTAAAGTAATACAGTCTCATATCATAATGTGACTAAGGAATTTTTTGAGACTAGGACCAAATTACTTAAGTCACATGTATGTTCCAATGTGATAGGATATAAGGTAAACACAAACACTTTTTCTCCAATATGTTATAACATTTAAATACCAAGTGAAAACAAGGTCCAAAAACACGCCAGCAAATACCTGCTATTGCGCAAGGTGCCGAGAAATGGAAGGATTATGGATTCCTTGTCAGCCTTTTATCTGTGCTTTCGTTCTGCAGTAACGATTATTGGTGGAAAGTCATCGAAAATAAATCAACTTTTTAACTGTTTCTGACAACTCGAATGTTAAAAAGTGATTAAAGGATCAGGTACCTCATACAAAAAATAGTTTTTGCTTTAATAAACAGATGTTCCGACCGGGAATCAATAAATATATACACTTTCTAACGAAGGAGATCCTGTACACTGCTTGATTAAAATATTTTAATTTGTTATGTTTATGAAACAGATGTGTGGTAAAAAACATTCTTGTCTTGTAACAAAAAAACCTGACACCACGTGGAAATCTAGGTATAAATCATAAATATAACTTCAATTGAACTCTATATTACAATATCATCATGCTTTGAAAAAGAAAAGAACATTTTTGATTCCAGAGTGTCTTTATTTGCAAAACAAATTCACTAATTCAATTCAAAAGTTATTTGTTTGTCTGTTAACAATGTTCATTTCGATTTGTGTGATGATGACTAAAGAGTAATGTGCACATTTGTGTTCTCATGCATGTGTTGGTCCTGGTGTCTGGTCTTCATGCTGCTTTACGTTCCCTCTCCGTCAGTGCAGACAGTCTTGTGACTCTCAGCTGATGGGAGTTCAGGGAGGAGGTCACAGAGCTTGGCTAAACCTGTGGACAAAGAGGGGCAACTCTGATGAGTCAGCAGGATTTGTACTGTAAGAGCCCACAGTATGCCAGCTGCTGTTAGTGCTGACGCTCGGCTCTCTGGAACAACACCGTGACCCCGACAACACAAAGGGAATGTAGCCAGAACGTTTTCCCAGCTGGAGGTATTCACCTCTAAAGCCTCTTTGTTTACTTCGGCCCTGATGCTTTCTGTGGCAACAGGAGTGAGACAGGTTCAGAGGGAGAGCCTCACAGTGAGCCAGTGTGCTCCCTCTTGTGGACGATGTTTGGAGCTGCAGCTCAATACGTTTTGTGTTCTGAGGCTGTTTGATTAGTCCCTGCTATTTAGTTTCAGTTAACAGAGATGTTAATGCTTCATGCATGTATTTTTTTGACGATAATCTGATGAGAATACCCTCACTCACAAAGTCAAGTCCATAAAGTTTCAGAGTTCGCTGTGCAATAACTTGACATGCATGCACTGAGCACTGACCCAATCCAGCATCTTTAGAACGAACTGGGCAGAGATAGACGCAGTACTCAAGGCTTTAACTAAGTAAAAGTAGTAAAACCACATCGAGAAATACACAACTTCAAGTGTCGAAATCAGTCTGCACAGTACTTCAAAATTCAAGTAACAATAAGCAAATGGATTTTTTTGTAGGGCACACTTTTTTTCTTCTTCTGTGACTAAAGAATATGTGTATGAAGAAAATGTCCTAGGTTTAAAGTGGAAAAAACAGTGGAGTCTTTTTCTTGAAAAGATTCATCAAGAAGCAATCTGGATAGCCTTAATGAGGAGAAAATGTCAATGTTAATAAAGCTGTGAAATCAATAAGTAATCTAGTGACAGTGGCTGATGCTGCATTGCTACAACAGCACAGGATGTGAGGCCAAACATATTGAAATATTGACCAGAAACGGAAGATAAGTCTTGTTGAAGTGTCATACGGTTGAGGTACTGTACTACTAATGCGCAATACTATTTAGTACACTTTCATGGACCAGTAATACGCTAGTGTGAGACTGTGCAATAGCAGGTTTTGCTCTTAATTTGTAATGACTTCTCTTTGTTTCTTTGAATGATTGGTTCACCGTGAAAGCATGTGAGAATAACAAGGTTTTCTATACGAGTGAGTAACTGATAAAAACATTGATCTTGGGTTGCTCTATAGCTCAGATGGTTGGCGGCCCAGTTACCCAAACTCAGTCTCCATGCTGAGGACCTGGCCTGGGAACAATGTCACTTATATAAAGGCACTGGTTAACTAAGACAAAAATAAACTGAGCTCAAATATCATCTGCGTCATGCATTTGTTTTCTGATTTCTTTTTACTTGGGTTAACAAAAACGTCCTTTAAGTTTACACACTCCTTTTAACTTGTCTCCCTGAGCACCATATTTCCTCCAGCTCAGTTATTTATAACGTTTCCAAAACTGTCGATATGATTTGTCTCAGCGGCTGAGAGGAACTCTGTTAATCCAGGAAAAGAATTCCAACTCTGGCTGCAAGACTTACCTTGTATGGCAAAAAAAAGCAGAGAAGATAGATGGATTTAACGTAGTGGGAGAGGGGGAGAAACAGAAACATACAAGACACAGGGTCAAACACATTAAACAAAACCTAGTGCAGGGTTAAAAATAGCAGCGAGGAAGCGGCTAAAGCTGTCAAACAACAGCGTCTGCAACTGCATTGTGTGTATTACAGTTTATACAGTGTCCTACTCCCTTCATGAAAACGTCTCCTAGCAATACTCTTAATGTTCAATAAGTGATGCAGTACAGACTGCTGATGAAAGGAGATATGACAGTTTGAAGTTTATTTTCACCTGAAGCTGATTGAGGATGAAAGCAGCCACGTGTACAGCGACATGTAAAAGCTCTTTGATCTCTACTAAAAATGACATGCTATTATTAACTTAACAATACTGTATGTGTTCAGAGACGCTCACCTGATGCTGAAGCTGAAACCCACTGAAGCTGAGCCAGCGTTTATAATATCTACATTTGTTTTGCTTTTGATGGGCACAAATGATATTTTCCTCGTTGAGAACACCTGTAATATAAACCGTTGCTTGCTGTTTGGTTTGTCCCCTCTTCAAGACATAACTACAATTGTATATTGTGCTTACCCTATATAATTGACCGCTGTTTATGTGAGGCATACATGAGCAAAATGACCAACACCTCGTTATTTATGTAAATGTTACTACAAATGTTATATAAATGTAGTGCAGTATAAAGTACAATATTTCCCTCTGAGATGCAGCGAAGTAGAAGTGGCAAAATGCTTTAAAGGTTCCATGTCATGGCCATTTCTACTGATCATAATTCCATTGTTGAGGTCTACTGCGAGACAACGAGACAGCGAGACACCGCGGAACTCAGCCTGGGCACACACACACCCGCAGCCTGGCTGGGAGTTTGTGTGTGTGCCCAGGCTGAGTTACGCAGTGTCTCGCTGTCTCGCCGACCCTACACCAGTGAGCCAGCTCACAGTGTCCCGCTCCTCACAGCAGCGAGTCTCGCAATGTCCCGCCGAGTGTGTGTGTGTCAGGAAGTCCACGGATTGGTCCAAACGTAACGGCTCCGCGGACGATACGTCACTATACCCGAAATGCGTCACTATACCCAAGAAGTAAACAATGGAAAAAGAGAAATCCCCAACGAGGCGTTCTGGGGCAGCATAGATAGGTATTTTCTGTGTTAGAGTTTTACTCGCTACAGGGTCTACTTTGAAGGTTTGTGACTCTGCAGACCGTTTACATGCAGAAAAAACTACATACAGAGGCGGCCCGACCCATTAAGCGACATAAGTGGACGCTTAGGGCCCCGCAGCCACTAAGCGGCTATTTTTGTAATTAAAAAAATATATATCGGTACACCGTCGCCGTGATAAGTATGTTTAATTAATTGTGTTAATATGCCTAGATTGCCTACTCTCAAAGTCATGTATTATATTATTGAGTCAATAATATAATACATTAACCGTGCTTTACCTGAACCTCATCATGACACAAGAGAGGACGGCAGGATTGTAATTTCCCGTGTTCAGTGAATGCAACAGAGGCAAGACACCAGACCAACCAGAGAGTTGAATGGAAATAAACATCTGTCTTATTGGCTGACAGGTACCAATCCTGTGAGCTGTGACAATGTTTAAAATAAACTGTCAGTCGGACTCAGAGTTTTTGAAGATGGACATAAGAAAAAAATTCTTAAAAAAGACGACAATTCTCAAGTGGTGGCTCACACAACAACCCCAGAGCCACCACTTGAGCAGGTAAACAAGGTATGTAAATGTCAGTAAACTTCCAAGTTATGTGAACATGTAAGCAAAGCATAAATAACAGCTACGTTGACGTTACTTTGAATCGCGGGGGTAAGCTAAACCGTTAGCAAGTAGCTATAGCTAGCCAGATATATTAAATAAACACTTTGTCATACAATCTAAATGTAATGTTGTTTGGCATTACCTGGTGATTTCAAAGAAAGCTCTCTGGGAAATGTTGACTTACTGTTCGACATGAAGCTAGAAGCTACCTTGATCCGGAGTCCTGTCAGTTAAAGTGTTTCATAGTTAGCTTAGCTAAGCATCAACCTAGCACTGAAATATATGGATGTTATGTGACAGTATTTCTGAGAAAGAGTCAGCTGAAATGGTGGCATAGTTGCCACTGCTTTACGTGTCAACAGCATGTTTGAACGTATTTGCAGCAGTAAATGTGGCTGTTTGGCCACTGACGTTGCCATAACAACACCTGAATTTAAATGTGCAACCTCTTTTTGTGACAGCTAGTTTCTACGTATGTGAACATTATGAGATGGACAGCCAGAGAGAACAAATGAAAAACAGTTATGAAATACTATATGACAAAACAAGAATACAGTTTAAGTGATTTGTAAAATATCCATAAAGAAAAATCTGTTTACAGTTCTGTTTCATATGGGTGTTGAGAGATGTATCCATAGATCTCTTAATGTTGCTCTCAAAGTGCACCAGATTGATGCTTTTAACTTCAATATTTAAAAAAAAATCTTACCAGGGGAGCGTGCCTCCGGACCCCCCTAGAGGAGGTTAGGTCCACGGTGTTTACATGCTTATTTATACAATATGTGTGCTTATGCTAACATCATAAGACAAAAGTTGGTTCCGTGTTGTGTGAAGTGAGAACGCGCTAGAGTGAGGGGGGCCCCCAAAAGTCTAGGGCCGGCCCTGGCTACATAGCACACAAGGGGACGGGTAATAACCAGAAAAGCATGACATGGGACCTTTAAAGGTGGGGTAGGTAAGTTTCAGAAACCGGCTCGAGTGCACTAAAATTTGAAAGTACACAGCTGAAAAGAATCCGCCCCTTCCTTCAGACTTCCTTACAGAGCACCTCCTCCAACACACATGAACGCGCACATGACGTCAGCAGACTGGTGAAAGTGGCCGCCTGTTGCTGGCGAGTCATTGAAGTACTGCTGTAATGCACGCCCAATGAGGGCACGAGATACATTTGTGCGTGCACGAGATGGAAGGCTGACAGACAGGGTGGCAATCCAATTGCTTGGATTGGTTGTACTTTTTACAGTATTACGAGTTCCACAGATGACATTTTTTTATGGATTTTTTGTCAAAGCACTTCAGATATTCATTGCTATCGGGATGTTAAGAGCATTCCATGGAATATAACAAAAAGTGTATCTCGAGCCGGTTTCTGAAACTTACCTACCCCACCTTTAATGCTCAAGTAAAGTAAAAGTACCTCAACAATATACTGTACATTACAGTATTCACCACTGCGTTTTAGTTACGCTCAATTAGCTTCCAGTATCTTTAAGAATATATTTCATATATTTTACTTGTTTTTAAAGCTCTTAAAAACATAATAATTATAATTTTCACCATCTCTAAGACCTGCTACTGATGGATTTTTAAAAATACATTCAATCATACGCACAAGAAAATAGGCAGAGAATTTGCAACGGGGACATTTCCAAACTTATTTATTTAATTGGCTTATTTCAGTATCATCTACTTTTTTTTTTATTGTGTGATTTGATTGTTTACTGTCTACCACATTGAGCTGCATCTGTTTTATGAATAGTGATCTATACATGGTTTTATGTATTTTTTATTGTTGTTCTTTTTTGTATTATTGTTATTATCAAGATACAATTTTAAACGCTTTTGATTAAGATTTATTTTCTGCTGTTTTATGACTTAATTTTAATTAAGTGTCTTGTTAGTTTCACAAACAAGTAAATGTTTCACAGGAGACCACAAGATGGCAGGATTGGACACACAGTATTAAACTGGGGTACAGCTTAGTTTACACAACAAATAACCTCTACACGATGATGAAGTGCACCACTAAAGGAACAGCATCTGTTAAAACCAGCCTGCTTTGATATTCACTTCATTTTACAAAACAATAAAAAGAGAAGCAAGATGTTTTTATATGAACTGTTTAGTTTAAATGAATTCCTTTGCAGATAACATACTTGAGGGTGATTATTTTGTTGAAGCAGTTGTATATAAAGCATGGGAGATAAGAGTATAATATGCAGATCAGTGTGACTAAATAGGAGGTGTACGACCTAGACAGTCAATAGACGAATCACACCACTTTCTCCACAGTGAATATAGATCCATGCAGTCACCCATTTCTGTATTCATGTCTGTGCACACACACACCTTTGTGCTAAAGGTTTACCAGGGAGCCTGATGTGACGTCAAAGCTGGGGAGAAGGAAAAAGAAACAGTATTGCCATGGAAACCCATCTCCCTCAGTTCCTCTATGATCTCTGATCCACGGTGGATCGGGGAACATGAAGGCTGTGTTATTGCACAGACATGCAGACCCGCACAAAGAGACAATCTTTCAGGTTACCACATGGCAGTGATGTTTAAATGTTTCTGGACAGTAGCTGACTTTGTGTTTATGTTTAATGTCAGACTGCTCTATACATAGCTTGTATTGCCAGTTCAAAGTATAACTGAGGATGGAGTGCCATTTATAGAACTTCAAGGCAGAATGAACATTTGTAAAACGTTTTTTTTTAATACTTATTTGGATTGCTGAATTGGATCCATAGCCTTGTCCTCCAATACACTGCCATATCAGTATCAATCAGACTGAACATTAAACAGACTGGGCATGTTGAGGACATTTTGACTGTGACTGGTGCAAAATCAGACAACAGCCAAAGGTGAAGAAGAAGGGTTATTCACACGAAAATGTCTTGCTGGAGAGACCTCAATTGAATTGAGAATATTGGGTATGAGCGGAAATCGTCAGACGAATTCATGTCCTGTTTTACTTCATGTAAAAGAGGGAAACTCCACCAATGTCAACACACACTCATTCCCCCCCTGCCTAAAACGCCTCCTTCTGGACTCCTTTGTTTTCTTCCGTAACACAATGACATTATAATGTAACACTCGTGCTCCTATTGGATAGCGCTCTAACACATTGTAAATGATAGGCTAAGGGGCGGGACATCTAGAACTGGTCTCTAAGGGTGGAGGTGGTTTCGTAAAAATTGGGCCTCCTTTGGGGATGTAATAACGTCATCGAACCTTGTTTAAAGGTAAACAAATTAAAAACAGCAATTCTAACTTAATAGGTGCCCTTCAAACATCCACAAGAGTTCCTCTGATTGCAGAGCTGTCAATCAAACAGTGTGAACACGCCCACTCAGCCCTGAGAGGAAGTGTAATCAGGCTGAGTGTAATCACCTGTGTGTTCACCATGGGTGTGCGAGGTCTTTACATGTGGTGGTGTTCCTGCATACTAATAATTGTAATCAGTCCACTATTATGTGACCTCTGATTGACAGATTAATGGTGCTAGTTAGTTAATTAAATTGTAATTTATTTTTACCACGAAAAGATCGAAGGAGCTAATTCCAAGAAAGGAGGAAACATGGACGTTATATTCAAGGTGGAAATCAGCCAGACCGCTATACAAAAGAGGTACAAAGGATGCTGTTTTTGGTGGAGCCCAACAACAGGTGGGTTTTCCATATTTAAATCGTTGTATGCCTGTTTTCTACCTGCTATGGTGTGTGTGAATGTGGCTGTAGTTAGAGATACACTGCAAGATTGTGAGGTTACTTTCCTAGGCCTTTTCAAAACCAAAACACAGACTAAATATGTAAGGTACTGCTCTAATATATAATGCAGTGTCAGAGTAAGAACAATGGCTTACCACCTCAGTAAACAGGAGTTAGCATTTCTGCATATTAGCATGTTGTTATTAATCTCAATGACCCCTTTGATTGTAGTTTTGTAAGATTATCCTCAAGCTTTGTTTATTTTGTATAGCTTTTTTGAAATTGCATAGAAAATAAGTACAGTGACAAACTTTAACCAATGATCCCTCCTCAATGTGTACAATTCCTCCATAAAGCACAATAAGACATTACATTTAGAATAGAAATAAACTAGCTATTGGTAAACACAAAACAAAATAACCAAAAAACAATATGTCATATAGTAGTAGAGAAAGTTAGGTCAAGCTTTTGTTTGTTATGATGATACAAACATATTTACATATGTATTCGCTTAATGGCTAAATATGCCCTGTCTCCTGCATAATGAATGGTGGCCAAATAGCATCCATTGTAATCCACAGGTAATTCATTAATATATGTTAAAAACTAGACTTTTGTGACATTCTGCAGACTCTATAAGTGTCAAAGCTTGGCCTCCCAGCTGCTGTCTTATGAAGCACACAGTGATGCAGTCTGAGAGAAGCAGATATGGATGGAGGAATATGGCATCATGCAAACTGTTCTCAGCTCTCAGCGCTATCTTCCAAAACAGATGTCCCACTTGTGAATCTAAAGGAAGGTCAGTGTAGCATGTAGCGTGGCACGTATGTCTTTCCAATGTTGCCCTCGGCGATGAAATGAGAGCAGCCGTCTGGATGTGGACGGTGTCGAGGCCAGCTGCAATTTGTGTGTCAATTTCACATTTGAGTGCACAGACATGAACCGGAAAAAATCTGTTAAAAGCAGCCAGGAAAGGGCAGAAGGGTCGCAAATGGACATTCAGCTATGTGGTGAGAACATCCGAGTTGTATTTCGTGTTATAGGTTTGGCCATGGCAGTATAACTTTTTTTATTCTGGCTGCACACAAAAGTATCCTCTTTCTTGGTGTAGTGAAAAAGCAGTGGATTATGAATCTGTTAGTTTCCATTGAAATGATTTAGTAGTCTTTGTAGAGAGAGAGAATGAAATGCAAACAATGGTTAAAATAGGTGCTGTGGGCAGTATGAGAACAATAAAGACCTTTTTGAACATTAAAGCATGGAGACATGTCCCAGTAGAGACTCTAAATACTGATATGAACCTGAAAATAAAGAATAATAGGGCCCCTTTAAACTACATCAAATCTAAAGTCATTGCTCAGGTGTATTAATATTCAAAATCAACATCACCACTACAAATTCCCATTTCAGCCAGACATTAGTTATTTAATGCGATGAATATTCGCTGCAGTATTTTAGTCTTAGGCTGTTTAAAGCTCATCTGGTTCAAACCCTTCATCTCGTCTCTGGGATGCACATGTTGTCCTCTTCAGTCACGAGGAGTTGTTTTTGTGTTTGCATTGTTTGACGTCATCATCCTGATTTAATTTGCATCGAAAAGAGATGCCCAAATCTTCCTTGTGTCTGGATTTCCTGTGACTAAAGTCTAGGGGATTATGATGGATATTTATCACTAGTATTTACAGATTTGTTGCACATTTTCAACATTTCGCATAATAACTGTCCTGTTGTCATGCTTGCATAACTCAGGTTTTTTTTTTACCTGACACCAATTTGTATTTCCATAATGTAAATGTGGTCCGAGTTGTTTATCAAGGTGTTTGCTGTGAGGCGGTAACGTCCCCCAGACTTGTTCTGAGCAAAAACCCCACAGATGGCTTTAATTGTACAGCAGCTCGATGATGCATGCTTGCCAAACCAAACACTGGTTTATGACTGAGGAGGGGAGGAGGACTGCAATGTGTCACACACACACACACACACACACACACACACACACACACACACACACACACACACACACACACACACACACACACACACACACACACACACACACACACACACACACACACACACACAGAGGCAGGCAGACCTTGACTGGTGCTGCCTGTCGCTGGCTTTCTGAGTGTTTACAGTGCCGTATGAGGGGGGATCCTGGGAGGCAGCTATTTTTAGCTCTGGTTTCATCATTCCTCTCTCCGCGCTGCAGGCTGGAGCTGAATTCTAATGAAGTGAAGAGCGGATGGCTGTAATACACCTTCTGTTTGCATCCCACAGCTCGGGCTGGGAAGAAACAGACACAAGGTTTAGAAATCAAACAAAAAAGCTTTGGCATCATATCAACTTTTATATTCATTCAGTTTATTACATGCAGTAATAAACTAACTGCTGTATGAAGGCATATTTTAAAGTTACATAAGTTTCAAGCACACATTTTTGACCAGGCAGTGAACTCAGTGTTGGAAGGTCATTTAACATTCAGGGCCATCTGCTTCAGAACGATGACGCCGCCACTGTTTCCTCTGGGTTGGCACAACAGCCTCAGCATCTTATGATCTCACCCTGTCATGTCTTGCATAACCCTTACCTTTCCCCCAACCTCCCCCGACTGTCACCCTTCAACACTTTGAACCAAGAAATGAAAAGGCCACAGTGAAAGGAAGGTAACAACACTTTAAAGATATGGCCAGGCTTCGGACCATTGGGAACAAAAGGTCATGTCCCTGATTTTGGTTTTATTTAGGCAAATAAATCTGGGTGTGATCCTGGATAACAACCTGTCCTTCACTGCAAATATCGCTGCTACAACCTGCTGCTGCAGATACACGCTCTACAACATCAGGAGGATACGTCCCCAGCTGACCCAGAAAGCCACGCAGCTTCTGGTCCAGGCTCTCGTCATCTCACGCCTAGACTACTGCAACTCCCTCCTGGCTGGTCTACCTGCATGTGCCATCCGACCTCTGCAGCTCATCCAGAATGCAGCGGCTCGTCTGGTCTTCAACCTTCCTAAATTTTCCCACACCACTCCGCTCCTCCGCTCCCTCCACTGGCTTCCGGTAACTGCTAGAATCCACTTCAAGACACTGGTACTAGCGTACCATGCTGCGAATGGATCTGGCCCTTCCTACATCCAGGACTTGGTTAAACCGTACACCCCAGCGCGTGCACTCCGCTCTGCATCAGCCAAACGGCTCGCTGCACCCTCGCTGCGAGGGGGACCCAAGTTCCCATCAGCAGAAACACGTGGGTTTGCTATCCTAGCCCCAAAATGGTGGAATGAGCTCCCCATTGACATCAGGACGGCAGAAAGCTTACACACCTTCCGGCGCAGACTGAAAACTCATCTCTTTCGACTCCACCTCGAGCGATAGAACTATTAACAAAGCACTTATATACTAACAAAGGACTGGCTTATCTCAAGCCAGTTGAGTAGCACTTGAAATGATTGGCTCTATGAAACCTGATGTACTTATATGATTCTGTTTTCCTCAAGGTTGTGTCTTCCTGGTCGAATGTACTTATTGTAAGTCGCTTTGGATAAAAGCGTCAGCTAAATGTAATGTAATTTAGACTTGAAAGCTGCACTTGGCCGCATTAATCAATATTTTTAAACATTCGGACGCTGAGCTTCTCCCGTCTGGCTGTCGATTTTTGGTCCCAAGGGCCAGCTGGAAGACAAGTAAAAAGGATTGTATTTCCCTGTGTTATACAGACATTGGAACACAGAAAAAGGGATGCTTTATATATTCAAAAAGTAGCTCCCTTTTCATATTTCTAAAACCTATTGCTGCTACATGTCCATTTGCACTAATGTGTATTTGAAGGACTTTAAGTTGTGTTAAATGTACTTCAAGAAGCCAAAGACAATTTTCCACTGAGACAGACACTAGAGTTAATGTTGACAATTCATTTTTGACTATGTATTGTGAAAGTGGTCGCTCACAGACATATTATCAACTTACTCTGCAGTTCCTGCAACATACAAGCGTTTTTGTGTCTCAACTCATTGTTTTGGGTTTTATAGGCTACTGTATGCTCAGTACAAAGTGACAGAGCGACAAAGTTAAAAAGCTAAGGGTAAAATATTCAGCGGCTAAACAGTTTCAAGTCCATTTTAACTTGTTGAGTTGCATTACTTTTGTGCAGAAAAAATAACCCTTAGAGATCATTTTTTTTACCTTGACTAGATATTATGACGACAAATGCATATAAAACAGGTTTTACTAAATAATGGCTTGTCTGGTTTTTTATCAAATGACGGCCATTAACCTGAAATATCCCTTTTTTCTAGTCCATGATTTACCATTCACTGTGCAATGTGTGCTACCATTGTTGTTTCAGACATCAAAAAACTGATGATTCAATATGATGGGCTGGATTGATTTAAAGGGGACCTATCATGCAAAATGCACTTTTGTACGTCTTTTATACATGAATATGTGTCCCCGGTGTGTCAGGGAACTCACCGAGTGTCAGAAAACACAACCCTCTCTCTTTTCCGCCATACCCAAATCTCTAAAAACGGGGCTGCAACGGATCTGATGCAGACTGATACAGATTTGAAATATCTCTGACGTCAGAAACAAGGAGCTCCGCCTATATGGGCAACTCTCCACCTATCAGGGGAATGGGGGGTTGGGCCACGAACGTGTCCGTTCACACGAGACCGCTCGAAAGAGCTGGAGACGCTGTAGTACATATGCCAGGCCTATAAGTGGCGCTGTAGTCACAGAATCAGCCCTTGCAAAAACAGAGCTGGAATAGAGCAGAGCCATATAATAGAAGAGTTACGACATCTCCGTTCACTCCAATGGACCACTTTTTTACAGCAATGGCGGATCGTGGAGCCTCTCAATCGTTCCCCGGAAGTTAGCGCCAAGGCTGGCAGAGCTGTGGAGTTGCAGCATAATACACCGTTCGTGACGGACTTTTAAAGGTAAGAAGAAGTTTAAAGATTTATATTGCGGATATTATCAGTACATCTGATTCAAATGAACATGTGTATTAAAGGATGTCAGTGGATTATCCCTAAATTAGTAGATTTAGGGAACGTTTACAGATAACAGATTAAGCTAGCATACCGAAGCAAGTTAGCAACACACGTTGAACTGCCTTTCAATTGTAAATTCCGTTCTCTTAATGTCATTTGGTCCAACATGTTGAATTAGAGAAGAGGGGCTTCTAAACGGGATTGTATGCGGGGGTGGAGGGAGTTAAATATTAGATAAATATAACTTTTGTGCGTGTAAGAGTGAGTGTTTTTAGCAGAGCCATATTGTGCCTTTGTGATTCTGTTGATTATTACCTGTCTGTATAATGTTGCAGCTCAGCTGATTCTGGATTGATGGCAAAGGGAGAGGCACTTAAGTGAGAGTGAAAACACAAGGTAAGTTTAATACTACTGTTTTATATAAGTAAACAGCTTATCTCCCCAAGGCATTTCCCATCCAATAGGTGTGCTGTGTGTGTATAACCCTTTCTCCTGTCTGTTGCTCCCTCTTTCAGCACAAGAACCAGAGGGGGATTCAATGGAGCCTGAATACCTGCACTGAGACCCTCACCCTGCACCCTGAGTCTCAACTCTCAGTGTTTTTCAAGCTTTTCCCTGTTTTTTTGTATTAAACAAAACATGAAGCTCTCCCAATGGTGTGGTTTTCGTTTTATGAAAAAGTGCAAATGCAGTGTTTGAATATAAATCACATATTTTGTTGCTGTTGGTCGTGAAATTGCTCCTGCTGACTTGAGCCAGCCATTTTTTCCTCCGCTCTGTGTCAGTGGGGAAGCCGTACATTCGTACTCCTTTCTCTGAGCGATTTGAGCATCCCCAGGCAGCACATCAAACCATGGTGGCGACTAGGAGGCAGCACAGCAAACCATGGTGGCGACTAGGAGGCAGCACAGCAAACCATGGTGGCGACTAGGAGGCAGCACAGCAAACCATGGTGGCGACTAGGAGGCAGCACAGCAAACCAGGACAACACGGAGGAAAAGGCACCGACAAACTGCATGATATGCTATTCAATGTTTATTGAATTCCATGTATTTGCAATGGATGTTCCTAAAGCAACACATTTAACATCATCATCATCATCATATGCTGCTAGTCCTGCTGCTGCTGCTGCTGCTGCTGCTGCTGCTGCTAGTCCTTTGATAGTCACCTGTCGGTCTCCTGTCCTTTCTGAAAGCCATAAAGATGACATTAGTCATTTAGATAACTTGTGTCCTCAATTACCAGGGGATTACTGAAACTACCATGAATTTAAGAAAATGGTAGAAATGAATCCAATCTGAATTTTAAAGCATTACTTTAGATCCCCTCCCTCTAAATGTATCAATAAACATTAGAAAGTGATGCTCCTGACTACCATACAAGTTTAGGAAGATAATATTGGTTTGAAAGAATTCAAAGCTATAAATAAACAGCAACAGGCTCTTTAACAAGGTTGGTAACATGTAAACTAGTTTTTCACACTAATCTTAATATTATCACTTAATATTAGCAAATTCGATTTTATTTTCTAAAACATATTGATGTAAATACATACACATATCGATTTGTTGTATAAATATTGCAAATCAAAACCTTTATTCACTAATAATTAACAAAAATCGTAGTTCTATCTCCTGTTATCAATGCATTCACATTGCCCGCCATGAACTTCCGGGGAACGATCCTCGTCTACATGAACCACGTGACGATAACCGTTTTTGGACTTCCGGTGCCGTAACTCTTCTATCTATATGGCGCTGGAATAGAGCAAAGTGAGGCATGGCTAAAATGAATGATCTGTTTGGTATTTTGAAAAAGAAACTTCCCAGACATGTTTTATATAGGTATGGCCCTACAATATATTATTCAAATATAGCATGATAGGTCCACTTTAAGTTAACAAGCTGTACCAGAACGTCATGTTTCAGTATGAACCATGATAAATTAATTGGGTAAAAATAGATATATGAATACATACGGTAAATGAAAACTGGTGGTTTGAGGGTAAATTAGGAATCCTGACGTCAGTATTTCTAAAGCCCTGGGACACAGACGCTACAATCCACAGGAAATGAGGTTTGAACTAGAAGACCTCAGCTCAGTGTGTATATTTTTGGAAATTAGCTTTGCTGTAGCATTCATTTAGAAGGGGAATTACCATGGAGGCAAAACAAGCTCATGTTTGAATGAGATGTTCCCAAAGCGTGGCCTATTGATAGCCCTGCGGAGTGGAAAACAGACATTACCGGGATGAACTGGTGTTTTCCTTTCTTCAACCTTTCATCTCAGCCCTTCCCGTTCCCTCGTTTTGTTTTTACGTAACTTCAGGCATCTGAACGTCACCAGATCAGTATAAGCACGATAGCTACCACATCTATTCTTGGAAATATAAACTGAATTTTGCTCCGAAGCAGCAGTGTGGCTTGTTTAGAGAGTCTGGTTGCGTCACATTAATTGAGATGGCAGTGAGAGTGAGCAGTGTTTGAGCTGAGGAGGCACCAGCATAGCAGATAAATGGCAGGCCCTGGGATGCAGTCAAACCTGAGAAGAAGCAGAATGTCTTTGATATATGCGGGAGAGTTTTCATCTTGTGAGAAAAGTTTTATGGTGGGACCCCTTTTGACTTTAATGCGTGGTGTGTTCAGAAGATATGCCTCTTGTACAGAATGATCTAAATGTTTTAATAGTTTGGTTCCAGCTACTTTGGTTGTCTCACAAATATTAAAGTAGTTAAAACCGCCAGAATATTCCGAAGCTTGGGATTTTACCCTTTGCAGACCATTAACATGCACAAAATACACACTAAAGGAAGGGAAAACCCCAAAAGGATAATAGCTCCTCTTTAATACTGCATGACAAGCAACTGCCACAAGAAAATTGACATTGAATTTATTTATTTTTTGCCTACTTTATTCATCTATACGCTGGATCATGTTGCTGTTTTTCTTTTCTGGGTTTCTAAGGGAACAAGCCAGAATTTACATGATCAAATATTTCAAGAACAACATGAGTGAAGGCATGCGTTTGGTTATACATCTGTTTCTTTTTGTCTATTATTTGACGTCATCTCTTCATCTGAACAATATATTAATCTCTTCTTCTCATTGGCTCATTATTCTTCTGACGTCTATTCTCATAGCATCAATATTTGAAGTCGAGAGCTCTCCAGCGTGTCTCATCAGATCGGAGCAGACAGGTTCTGCTTTCTGTCCTCCATTCTCTGAGGTAACACTCTTCTTGTTTGAATGTATGTGAAATTGATTTACTGGGTGTAATGATGTGCTCAGTCAGGGCAAATGAGTCAGTCGAGGCAAAGAGAAGCCTGGTGTGTTTATTTAACGTCCATCGGAGAATGAATGAGGGGTGCTTTACACTGTTCATCTGCTTTGACACTTTAAACACTGAACTCGCTGTATGTCAACAACATGAACGTGAGGGATTGACAGACGCTTAATCACAGAGTTCCTCATTTCAATGTTAGTTTGTGCTTTTACATCAAGGCAGTTCCAGGGCATGACTGTGGAAATATGCATAGAAAAAGTTGACAGTGTCTCATTCTGTGTTCAGGCAAGAATACGGTAACACACAGGGTGTACTTGAGCAAATGACATGTGAACACCAGCTCCACCGGTGTTATGACCCGCAGCAAGTGTCAACTCTCTATCCATAAGCCCCCCCCCCTCTCAATCAACTTCCTCCTGACTGCTTTTCTGTTGTGTTTTGTTTCTTTTTGGTTCTGTCTTTGTTTTGTTTTGTTTGTCTACCCTCCCTCCCAAATGTAAAGCGTCTTTGGGTTCAGAAAAGCGCTATATAAAATTAATATATTATTATTATTATTACCAAAACATGATATCAGAATTCAATGTGATGGAGGAGGAAGAGAGTGTCTTGTGCATGTCGCAGCCCAGAAAAATACTGGTTCAAGGTAGTACATATTGTTTAACCAAGCTATAATGATGTGTTCTGCCAAACCTATTCTCTCAGGTAAACCAATACCTCAGCTATATTAAGACATTTTTGCATTTTCTTTAAATGCAAAAATGTCCATGTGTTCTGGAGGGAACATAGGGATTGTAGCCTCTGCAGACCATTTATATGCACACAAACCTATATAACACACTGTAGGAAAAGGAAAACCCCAGAAAGCATAAAATGGCCTCTTTAAATTAAATCAATTTTAAGACCTTGTTTTAAAAATCACACGTCAGTCCTAATGAAATGTTGCGAGACAGCAGAGCTTATCCAGCCGGGATGGCAGTAATTTATCCTCCCGTATTTTCTCTCTGGGACAGGTGGCACAAATGGAGCATTTTAATTAAACTCTGCTGAGACACAGCGATCCTGGAGGAAGCCTTGGCAGCCAGCGTGAAGTATTCCCATTCATGTAGGCAGCACACTATGGCGCACCTAATTTATTTGAGGAAAACCAATAACAGGATCCCATTTACTACCTTAACAGGGAGCCGAAAACCAGACCAAGCTGTCCCAGTGTCTGCTGTTTTTGTTTTTCAGACACTTTTTGAGTGTTATAGGATTAGCAGAAAAATAGTCTGCAGCAGGCGTTTAATTTCAAGCGTGTGACATGCAGGGTAACAGTTTTATATAATAAACAATGTTCAATTCTTCATAGGGAGCTTCCAAAAGCGTCGTCCTATAAAAGATTACATCACTGGTTCCCAATTGTTTCCCTTATGTGACCCTTTTTTTGGCATAAGCTGATTCTGTTTCTGTATTTTTCATTTAGTTTATCAATCAAACTAACCCTACAGGCTTTTTTTTTGACAAATGTAGTCTTGGCCGACGCTTGGCTTTTTTTGAAATACACACTTGTACTGTAGAACGTGGCTGTTTAGCAGGAAGGAGGTTGAGTTTAGGTTTTCATTGCGCTTTTATCCTTTTTTTTTGTTAAGTCAGTTTATTGAACATGTCAGAAACAAAAACATACAACAATAATATATATATATATATTCTCTCTTTTTCCCTTTTTTTTTCTCAATCAAATTAATAATTATAACAAAGTACAACAAAATAATAATAATAACAACAACAACAAAACAATAATAATAATAGATCCTGTGGTACAACAACAAAAGGTGTGTACAGTATCTCAAATTATAATATAAACATTAACAGTATTCAATTCTTATTTTCACAGATACTGTAGGAATCAAATCTTATTTTCAGGGCACTTTGAAATGAATGATAAGCTACTGTAGTAACAACTAAGAAATACAACAACCTTTAACTACAAACAAGTATAGGAACGATTGAGTTTGAATGTTGTTTAGGATCAAACACAGGCTACCTTTTTGTTCCGTTAATTAGGGTGTGATTGTGTTTAATCAAACATTATAATACAGAAGATGCGAGTCAAAATAAAGCTCACATGAAACTTGAGCCGTGACTTCACTGCCCTCAGAAGTGCCTCGATCCCGGTAACATGATTTCACAAAGTACTGATGCACTCATGGTACGCTCACATTACACTGCAGTCCTCCATATATTAATATATATCATATAACTGACAAATGAAAGCACACACTTCCTGTTTTAAAGCAGACTCAAGTTTACTTTTGTTGGACTCTTATCTGTGCACTCAGACAAGCAGCCAATAGAAACACTGAAAATGCAGAAGTCATCTTTTCAAGTGATGTTTAATCTCTTTTTCTTTTGTACAATTGTTACGTCCCCACTAAGGTCTAGGGGACCTGGAGACAATAACGTACAACCAATAATTATGAGAGAGTCAGAGTAAAGGTTGACAAAAGGTTTATTCCTTGTAACCTATCATATCATACAATTAAACAGAAACACTCTGTTGGTGAGGAGGAGGAGGAGGAGGAGGAGGAGGAGGAGGAGGAGGAGGAGGAGGAGGAGGAGGAGGAGGAGTCAAAGGATTGTGCCAAACAAAAGAAACAAGCATAACAAAACCAGGCCTATCTCTACAACTATCCTTTGAAACCAAACTCAAACAAAAACCCTCACTAACTAACTACAAAGAATTTGACAAAACAATATACAGGGGTGGCAACAATCCGCTAACCTAGTGTGTCTAAACAATAGTTAGCTCGGTGGTGAGAAATGTACAGGGTACCCCAGACTTACCTAACTCCTCCACCTCTCAACACACACACACATTAACAAAGTTCAGAGTATTCAAATAGCTTTAGTTGCTAAACACAGCCGTGTTCCTTCCTCAGCAACAGGCCCAGAGTGAGAGAGAGAAGACTTCCTGGGTGCCTCCTTTATGGTCGGCCCTGGTTGCTGATAGGCCAGCTGAGGGTGAGAGGATCCAATCAGCCATCAGACTCAGGTGCACAGGCAGATACCGATCAGCTGCTGATTAGCTGTGCAGAAGACAGGGAGAAGAGAGAAACACAGGAGGGAAAGAAAACCACACATGTACAGCCTGCCTGGCACGTAACACCCCCACACATATAAATCCAAACAGTATGTTTGGCCCTTACAATGAACATTCTATTTACATAGCACGAGATAGTGCATCGGCAAGAACATTATCGGACCCCTTTTTATGGCTTATGTCAAGGTTGTAGTTCTGGACAATCAACGACCAACGCATAAGGCGTTGATTGTGGTTGTACATCCTTGAAAGAAAAACCAGCGGATTGTGATCAGTGTATACCTTAATAGGTTTTACACTGGAGCCAAGATACACCTCAAAGTGCTGCAAGGCAAACAATAGAGCTAAAGCTTCTTTCTCAATAGTAGAGTACTTCAACTGATGTTTGTTGAACTTTCGGGAGAAGTAGCTCACGGGGTGATCGATAGCCTGTGCATCTTCTTGTAGAAGAACAGCCCCTGTCCCAACTCCACTGGCATCGACCTCGAGCTTGAATGGCTTCGAAAAGTCTGGTGCAGAAAGAGCAGGAGTACAACACAGAATACCTTTTAGGCTCTCAAATGACTGCTGACACTCACCGGACCAAACGAAAGACTTTGAGGGACTGGTCAACGTAGTGAGTGGGGCCGCCACCGATGAGAAGTTTCTGCAGAAACGGCGATAGTACCCAGCCATTCCTAGGAAGCGGCGAAGTTCCCTCCTGGTGGATGGCACTGGGAGGGAGGCAATTGCCCTGATCTTTGCATCAGCAGGGCACACCTTCCCCCGACCAACCTGCTGACCTAGGTAGAGAACGGTACCTTTTCCAAACTCACATTTGGCAAGGTTAAGTGTTAGGGATGCGGCCGACAAGCACTTAAAAACTTCTCTTAAGGTAGACATGTGGCTAGACCAGTCCTTAGAATAGACAACAATGTCGTCCAGATATGCCTTACAGTCTGGAACATGTCCTAATACAAGATTTACAAGGAGCCAAGGACATCACCTGAGAACGATAGGTTGTTGGCACGACAACTTGATAAATTGCTAAGGAGTCTGACCCCTCACAGGCATCACTAATCCAGCGACGCATTAATAGGCCATCTTCCATAATGCAGGCCATCTTCTTTGACTTGGCCTCTTCGTGACTGATAACAGAAGAGAGACATTTAGAAAGTGTTTCATCACTTAACTGGGCTGCCATGAATTCTTCCCGAGTGGCAGGCAGTTGTACCAGCTCTGAGCTGTTACTGGGTGATCCAGCACCAGCAGACCGGGCCTCCTCTGGCAGTCGGTCCGACACTGTCATGTCTTCAAGAAACTGCCCTGTTGCAAGAAAAGAATCAGACAAGTCCTCTCCGTATTTCTTTGACTGTGCCCTTGTAACAACACAAGCACGAAAGATTTCGGGAGGTACTTCAGCTGATTTCTCTGCGTCTAAACTTAGATCAGGAGAATCAATGACCTCAGGTACTGGCTTAACTTTGCTCCCAGCCAAGTCATTACTGAGGATGAAATCAACACCTTTGATGGGCAAGGCAGGGAGGACAGCTACTTTAAAGAATCCTTTGACAAGAGATGAGTGAATATAAATATTGTGCAAAGGAGCCGCAACTAGTGTCATGCCTACCCCTTGAACAACAGCACTTGATCCACATGATGATCTGGAGGTTAAAGGTAAGATGCCTTCCCTAATAATGGACTGAGAACCTCCTGTGTCCCTAAGTACCTGTACTGGCAGCTGGTCTTTAGGATCCCCTGTTAAAGAAACACAGCCCTTTGAAATAAAGGGTTTGAAACAGGGATCAGGTACATCATCTTCCTGGGACATTTCTATGTCTGATAGGGAAACTCCTTTAATGAGTCCCATGCCTTTTGGCGTTTGAAAGCGTTGCGAAAATTGTTGTTTACGCTTTAAGAAATGACACCCTGAAATAAGGTGTCCTGTTTTATGGCAGTAGTTACACTCACGGGGCCCCCGTGGAGGTGATGGTGGTCCTCTAGACCTTTCAAAAGTTGTTGGGCCAAGATCAGGTCTTCCGGTTTGTGATATTGAAACTCTATCTGGGCGCAAGGGTGAAGAAAACACAGTCTTGTGAGTGAGCATAAATTCATCCGCTAAAACAGCTGCCTTAGCCAGTGAAGTAACCTTTTGTTCATTTAAGAATATCACCATCCTTTCAGGCAAAGAATTCTTAAAATCTTCCAAGAGAAGTAACTGACGAAGACTCTCAAAATGATCCTTCACTTCATTAGCCGCACACCATTTATCAAAGAGAATGCCCTTCTCTCGCGCAAACTCAACAAATGTCTGCGTAGCAGACTTTTTATGGTTTCTGAACTTTTGTCTGTAGGCCTCCGGCACAAGCTCATAAGCACGCAATATCGACTCTTTAAGCACTTCGTACTGCAAGCTTTCTTCCAAAGAAAGTGAAGATACCACTTCCTGAGCCTTACCTACTAATTTGCACTGAAGTAGGATAGGCCACATGTCTTTAGGCCAGACTAGTGCGGTAGCAATTCTCTCAAAAGCACAACAATATGAGTCAACCTCTGACTCTCTAAAAGTTGGCACTAAAGCAATATTTGTACTAACATCAAAACTCTTTGTATGAGAGACTGTATGTGAAGGTCTTGACCTCTCAAATGTCTGCTCTGAACAGATTCTCAGGGCATCAACTTCAAGCCGCTTTAACGTGATTTCTTTCTCAGCTTCTATCTCTAACTTGCGAATCTGCAGCCTGTGTTCATAGTCCGCTCTACGCTCCTTTTCCTGGCCCTCCATCTGAAGACGGACAAGACGAAATTTTAGTTTGGCATCACTACTTGCACCTAAGCTACCCGGAGAGAAAGCCTCAAACCTAGGAAGCGTTGCAGGAGGAGCTTGAGGACTAAACTTGTCAACTCTAGGTGTAGCTAATACTCTTTCCCTATCATCTTCAATAGACACCTCAGCCCTAGGCTGAGTTGACATGCTTGGGATTTCAAGAATCTTTAACTCCTCTAGTTTTTGCAGGATTTTCTCTCTTATCTCTTTTTTTACTTTATACTTGTCTACTGTAATGTTAAAGTGAGCTGCAATACATAACATGTCATCTTTGCGACAGGAATACAACATATCAACTCTTGGACTTTCAATAAAGTCCTGTAAGTCAAAACCCATTTTTCAGCCAATGTACAACACCTACAATAACTTCTCAATTATTGGTTGTTTTTATTTCAGGAAAATAGATATCCCGGACGAGCCCCCATTTGTTACGTCCCCACTAAGGTCTAGGGGACCTGGAGACAATAACGTACAACCAATAATTATGAGAGAGTCAGAGTAAAGGTTGACAAAAGGTTTATTCCTTGTAACCTATCATATCATACAATTAAACAGAAACACTCTGTTGGTGAGGAGGAGGAGGAGGATTGTGCCAAACAAAAGAAACAAGCATAACAAAACCAGGCCTCTCACCCTCTACAAGGGTGAGAGGATCCAATCAGCCACCAGACTCAGGTGCACAGGCAGATACCGATCAGCTGCTGATTAGCTGTGCAGAAGACAGGGGCTGAAGTCGAATAGTCCATTTAGCTTAGGAACCTTCCTAAAGGAGTGAAATGACCCGGAAGTCTCTCAGTGGCAGCCATGATAAGTGCCGTTCGAATTCTCTAGAATGATGAGAATGATAGGAAAGGAGGTTTCAAACTTCCTTTATAACCTCCTTTAGCTTAGGAACCACTGGACCTCCCTAACCGACAGGAGAAGCGAAAATGCTGCCCCACAATGCCTTGCGGCCGCAGCATTTGCCGTCACTCAACAGTCGGCCGTTCACGGAAACAACCGATTATGACCGAGAAATGATATCATGAAAGTTACGGTGCTTATTAAGCATTTTAAAACATAGGTGGTAAGTTGCCAATGTGCTTTGTTTTGAACGTTCATCAGTATTATAATTAAAAAGAGAAATATGAACGTTAGTTTTTACTGAAATGATCAAATAAAGTCAACATTTCAGTCTTTACTGAGCTGTGTGGGGTTTGTTCAACTTTTAAAAGATGTTTGAATGGTGATATACACAGTGATAGATGTTAAGGACTAACGTTTATAATAAATACATCTGTATTGATTTTAAGATCTTTAGTTCATACAATCATACGTATTGGGATCATTAGTATTAATGTGGACCGGAGGGAGAGGGGGACGAGCATAAGTTTCACTTTCCTTTTTTATTTAAATTCCAACTTTGGTCATGAAGAATATGTTTCTCTGTTGTCCACGTTCATAAAGCAAAGCAGCAGCATCAGAGCACGGTGCAGAGTCTCTCGATGAGTCCCTCGTTCTTATTAAACATCCATGTTGTAGTCCGCTGTATAGAAAACTGTGGTTTCCATAGTTTCCCCACAGCAGCAGACGCACACAATGACGTCCGCTGGCGCATCATAAACACGTCGGATAGTGAAAGTGCATTCGGATTCTCTAAAGTACCGCAGTCTCTTCTCCTAAGTCCTTTTGAATTCTCCTATCCATTATCCCTTAACCCCGTGACGTTTCACTCAGAGGTCAAGGAATAGACGATGGGGTTAGAATTTAGGAGCTGATTTTTAAACTATCCGACTGCAGCCAGAGAGAAGAGAGAAACACAGGAGGGAAAGAAAACCACACATGTACAGCCTGCCTGGCACGTAACAACAATATAACACTCGCAGACCACAAACTGCTGCATGAATCTTTATAAAGCCTTCACAGCTTGACAGCTCTTTGGTGGTGCTACATTCACATTATTTGACATATCTGTATGGGCAGATTACGACACAATAGGCCCCTGGACATGGGCACCAAAGATTGAGTGACTTTATTAGTTTTGTTTTGATCTTTTTGTAGTTATTTTTGTTTGTGGTTGTTTTTGTAGTTTTTTTCTGCAAGCTTGGTTACAACGTTGTCAATATGTGTTCGAATGTGATTTGGTAAATGTATTGTTTTCGCAGGAAAAATGAAATTATGAGTATGGATGATTGTGGAATATTACTAGTATTGGTTTCAACTTTTGAAAAATGTTTACTGCAGCATTATTGTTTATTTTGTTTTGTACTTGCACATGTTTCTGGTTGTTCCAACTCCATTATATTTTGGGTAATTTACTAATATTTTTCAAGGATCAATGTGGGGAGATCAGGCTGAATGGATAGGTCCATTAAAAAGATATCCCTTTCACATAGGACACTGCTGATTTTTTTTAAATCAATCTGTAAATAATTTGCAGTTTTTCAAAGCATGACCTCGAAAAACTGCTTTGTTTTGGTCAAATTCGTGAGACTTTTTGCACAGGGCTTCAGGGGGATTTAGAGCCTGAGCATCAGCTGTTTTTATGAACATGTATATACACTCATCCACTTTTAAAATAGATCCATGATTAAATAAAGCTTTGAGCAGAGAATCTCAGTGTTTTTTTTTTTACTTGAATCACTAAAGTTCTTAAGAAAATGTACTCTCAATCTTTCTGGTTGTCCCTATTCACTTGCTTCGAGACCTTTTTAATAAAGATGAGCAGTTTCTCCACTCAGGAAAGAAAAGAAATACATGCTTGTATCACCATCACCAATGATAAATAAACACTGGATTAACATTGTTGGTCTTTCACCACGTTAATCATCATCTCTGCTTCTGTTTTTCCACCCTCCAGTTTGTGGGGATATTTGCCTTTCCTTCTGTAATTGGTTATCTAGACGTCCACAGTGGGGCTTGTACACTAAAGCATGCTAATCACATTAGCTGTGCAGCTTTTGGCCGATAGATAACAGTGCATCAGTGTGTTTACTCTCAGCAGCTGGAGTACACACTGGAAAAAATGCTGCTCCAAAAACAAGTTAAACAATATTGAAAACAAGCTGTTTTCACTTGAAATAAGTTACAAAAATCTGCCAATAGAACAAGTGAAAATCTGCTCGGTAAGATGTCTTGAAATAAGGGATATTTAGATAAATCAGATCTTGTAATTAGCTGGGAGAACTACTTTTGAACTATATTGACCAGAATCAGGAAATGTTGTGTTACAGGGTTACAATATAAGCGCGAATGCTCAAAGGTTTTGTGTTATGGAAGTTACGAATAAATATGTAAAACAAATTGTGTTTCATTTGAGATACAACTCAAAATAGGATTTTTTGACTTAACAAAATAACGCATTGTCTAAAAACTAGGGCTGTCAAACGATTAAACATTTTAAACAGATTAATCACAGCTTAAAAATGAATTAATCATGATTAATCACCATTCGAACTATGTCCAAAATATGCCATTTATTTATGTATATTGTTGTGGGAATGGAAAGATAAATGAAAGAAGGCGGATATATCAATTTAACATACAGTATGTTTATTATAACATTTTTCTGCATGTCAAAATGAAAGACAACCCACACACCTATCAATCATCAAACCGTGGGGTCTTAATTCATTACGTGTTGATTTCTATCAACGGGGGAGTACTTCAGGAAAGTCGACAGAGGGGGGGGGGGGGCGCGCTAGTGGAGTACTTCGTGACCACAGAGTGTGAACGTTGTGATCAGCTGTTTTAGCGCAGTTCTCCAGTGAAGGGGGGAGTCTCCCTCCGCAGCCGGTTGGCGTAGTTTTGGCACAGTTCCGTTGTACAGACCGACGTTAACAGCAGCCCTGTCTGTGCACACGGAGACCGACTCTGTCGTCCGGTGATCTAACCGCCTTCTGGAAAAGCTTCACAAGTACGTCGGTACGCAAATGCGCTTTGTGACACAAGTGACGGTACGCATTTCAGATTACGCACATAACCTGCGTACCAGTTATGTGCACCCCTGTACCAGAGCCATATTATTACTATTATATGGCTCTGCCCTGTACTACAGCAAGAGTATTCTCCGTCGGGACTTCCTGCAACAACACCACGCCGTTATCAAAGATGTTCTATTGAGAAGACGATCACTACGTGACAAAAGTTTTCAAAACCGTGGCTACTGAAATCAGTCTTACTAACTGCTGTCTGTGCAATTTACTCCGCGCGAGTTGGCAGACTTTATTTTGCTTACTTTAACATCATTGTTCATGGTGGGGCTAAGCCATTTCTTGGTATGGGTGTAGCCTACCCCAGCCATACCCTGGCGCTGCCACTGGTGGCACGTATGGGGCGGGCCATTCTGCACATGCGTTAAATGCGTTAAATATTTTAACGCAATTAATTCAAAAAATGAATTACCGCCGTTAACGCGATAATTTTGACAGCACTACTAAAAACAAGACCTGATATCTCACTGCAGTGTTACTTCTGAAGTTATTATGTCTTATATCAGGTGTAGAGACATATTCTGACTAGATATTAGACAAATACACTTGGCAAGATTTCGAGTTTTTGTAGTGTTCCATGATCAGCTGCGGAAATGAAAGAAAACGATCCAGGATGATCACATAAAGCTTTAGGAACAAACTAATCACATGACCATTCAGCTGGGGATTCACTAATGCCCCTTTCACACCAGCGCCTTTTCAGCTCCGGCTCGGAGCTAGAGCCTGAAAAGCGCCGGGTTTTCCAGTTCACACCAGAGCTGCGCCGGCTCTTAGCTCCGGAATCCGCTTCATTTCCAGCTCCAAAAAATTGTCGGTCCAGAGGCAAGAGCTTTGGAGCTAAGAGGCGACGTCGCTTACGTCTCTCTTACGTCGAGGCGTGCAGGAAACTAAACCCACCTCCCATGGGTCGACTGTTATGCCTTCCTACAAGCAGTGTGCCTATAAACACACTTTATAAAGTCAGGCAGCACTAACCAGGCTTCGTGTGGTTCTGTTTATTTGTGCCTTACTTTGACCATCCGTTCACTGTTATTGATCATTGTGGAGGGAGGCAGACGTGTTGTTTTGTATTATTGGAGCTATCGGATGCAAGTAGTCAGTTTAGCTTCGGTTGCTATGCTAACATCACCCGTGTTAGGCTATACCAGAGAAACTTTCATAACAGCGTTGTGATACCAAACAGTGTCAATTCAGACTGACACACATTCACTTAGGCTAAGGGAACTGGGGATATGCATCAGCTGCTTGTGTGAGTCGGACAGTGAATACTTTAGAGCGGCCGCTGCAGTGCGAGCTAACGGGAGCTAACGGGAGAATAAACTCCCGTGGAAGAGCAGCACTGCAGCGGTCGGTAAATGCTGCAGAAAAACATTAATACACAATGAACCACGGCACTCTGGAGCAAAGCATCAGGTTGGAGAAGTCGTTATTCAATTTATTCTGGCTTCGTGTGATTAAAAGCAACACGATCATCGACCCGACGCAGTTGTTGTTGTTGTTGTTGTTGTTGTGAGCTGCCGTTGGGGGGCAAATCAGCGATGTAAACGGTGACGTCATGACGCAGCAAGGGCAGCTCTGGGGCGCCAGTGGGCGGTGTGCACAGAGCGGGAGCTGAAAAGGGAAACCGGAGCTGAACCAGAAAAGCTCCCGCTCGGAGCTAGAAACTGAAAAGCGCTGGTGTGAAAGCCGCATAATTCACTGATTGCCTGTTTGGCCTTCTGTTTCCCTCACGACACAGCCTGTGCACTTGGGAGGAATAATGTCAGGGAATCAACAAATGTATACAAATTCTAAAATGTTGGTACAATATTTGTTGGTAATCCATTCAATAATAGAGCGGTGCAGGGATGACCTATTTACCCGGAAGTAAGCTGCGCATGGGTTCCCTCGACAAAAAAGCAATGGGATTTCTCCATAGGATTTTGGAAAATAGCTCGAAATCAGGTCTGTGGAAAACACACCTGTTAGATAAATGCACGTTTTGTTCAGCAGGATAATCCCCACATGTCTACCCTACTTTTATATTTTCGAATCATAAATCTAGTCGCCAGAAGCAAAATGCTAACATTATGCTATAAACGAACTACAGCAGGGTCGCACGACTTCAACGTCACGCCAATTAAGATCAATATTCAAACATACAGATTCAACATTTTACAAGTTGAAGCTTTTGTTTTAACAGTTTGCAAGAGCGCAGGTACTTGGGGAAACAAACTTAGTGGGGTCACTGCTGATGTATTTAATGTCGTAGAACAAAACGTGATCCGCCTCTTAAATGTGTCTCAACCACAGACCTTAGTTCCAGCTATTTTCCAAAATCCTATGGAGAAATCCCATTGGCACTTCCTGGTTTTAGGACTCGTCACTGCACCACTCTATTGTTGAGATGTTTAGTCTGGACCAAAGTTGTGGACGGCCAGTCAGACAATTGTATTTCTTCAGACGTGTGTGTGTGTGTGTGTGTGTGTGTGTGTGTGTGTGTGTGTGTGTGTGTGTGTGTGTGTGTGTGTGTGTGTGTGTGTGTGTGTGTGTGTGTGTGTGTGTGTGTGTGTGTGTGTGTGTGTGTGTGTGTGTGTGTGTGTGTGTGTGTGTGTGTGTGTGTGTGTGTGTGTGTGTGTGTGTGTGTGTGTGTGTGTGTGTGTGTGTGTGTGTGTGTGTGTGTGTGTGTGTGTGTGTGTGTGTGTGACACATTGCAGTCCTCCTCCCCTCCTCAGTCATAAACCAGTGTTTGGTTTGGCAAGCATGCATCATCGAGCTGCTGTACAATTAAAGCCATCTGTGGGGTTTTTGCTCAGAACAAGTCTGGGGGACGTTACCGCCTCACAGCAAACACCTTGATAAACAACTCGGACCACATTTACATTATGGAAATACAAATTGGTGTCAGGTAAAAAAAAAACCTGAGTTATGCAAGCATGACAACAGGACAGTTATTATGCGAAATGTTGAAAATGTGCAACAAATCTGTAAATACTAGTGATAAATATCCATCATAATCCCCTAGACTTTAGTCACAGGAAATCCAGACACAAGGAAGATTTGGGCATCTCTTTTCGATGCAAATTAAATCAGGATGATGACGTCAAACAATGCAAACACAAAAACAACTCCTCGTGACTGAAGAGGACAACATGTGCATCCCAGAGACGAGATGAAGGGTTTGAACCAGATGAGCTTTAAACAGCCTAAGACTAAAATACTGCAGCGAATATTCATCGCATTAAATAACTAATGTCTGGCTGAAATGGGAATTTGTAGTGGTGATGTTGATTTTGAATATTAATACACCTGAGCAATGACTTTAGATTTGATGTAGTTTAAAGGGGCCCTATTATTCTTTATTTTCAGGTTCATATCAGTATTTAGTGTCTCTACTGGGACATGTCTCCATGCTTTAATGTTCAAAAAGGTCTTTATTGTTCTCATACTGCCCACAGCACCTATTTTAACCATTGTTTGCATTTCATTCTCTCTCTCTACAAAGACTACTAAATCATTTCAATGGAAACTAACAGATTCATAATCCACTGCTTTTTCACTACACCAAGAAAGAGGATACTTTTGTGTGCAGCCAGAATAAAAAAAGTTATACTGCCAAGGCCAAACCTATAACACGAAATACAACTCGGATGTTCTCACCACGTACGTGTACGTGTGTGTGTGTGTGTGTGTGTGTGTGTGTGTGTGTGTGTGTGTGTGTGTGTGTGTGTGTGTGTGTGTGTGTGTGTGTGTGTGTGTGTGTGTGTGTGTGTGTGTGTGTGTGTGTGTGTGTGTTTCACATCTAAGGGAACATGCCGCTCCTGCCTTCACACCCTCTGAGAGGTGAAGAAAGGTGACTTTTATAGCGGAGGGAAAACACATCAGGTAGCAGATATAGAGTGTCTTTCAACAGTTACATCTCCACCTTTTTACTCTGCCTTTCTCAGGAGTGACCAAAAGAATTCTGTCTGGTTCAGCTCCAACGCAATAATTTATCACATCTCTTATGACGGAACATAAAACTGTGTTTCAGGGGAGTGTGAGAAATGTTTTTATAATTGCTACAAAGCTAGTTTAAAGATGCATGACTTGGAAGGAAAGTAGACTACAAACCCTGCAGCAGACTGAGGTGAGGCGGTGAGGCGGAGGATCAAACTGGAGAAGCATACAGTAAAACAAAGTCTACTGTATAAGTGGGAAATGTGGTTGTCATTTACACCAACTAAGGGTTAAAACTAAAGAAGTGGAGCAAAACATATAAAAATAAAGATAAAGAAACTTCCAATACCGAACTGATATTGTCACATTTAGTCTCAAAATAAAGTGATAATTCATTCCACCTTTAGTAATAAGGGAACCACAGTGAGAGTTCTTCATTTGTATTATGAAATCTCAACACAACTGGCAGGGGCAAAGTAAATTTTTTGATCTACAGTACTTAAGTAGAGTAATAATTATACTTAGTTCAGAGTCCACGTACTACATTTATGTGATATCATCCGTTTCAGATTAGTGTGATTAAAACCACAGTCCTATAATAAAAAACATATTTGACGTTTATATCTTCAGAGGTTAGAATAAAATGAGCAAATCAAAATGCTTATTGAAGATTAGGGAAACGTCAGAGTCATGTGATCACCGTCTTTGGGTTTATCTGTGGGGGTGACCGTTTTCACCTTTTCTCCAGATATAAAAACAATATTAATGGAGCTTTAAAGGGGACCTATCATGCAAAATGCACTTTTGGATGTCTTCTCTACATGAACATGTGTCCCCGGTGTGTCAGGGAACTCACGCAGCGTCAGAAAACAAAACCCTCTCTCTTTTCCTCCGTACCCAAATCTCTAAAAACGGGGAACAACGGAGCTGATCCAGATTTGCGGCCGATATGACGTAATATCGTCGGCGGACCCACAGCACTATCAGAAAGTTGCTATCAGAAACAATGCCCGGCTGTTTTGGACGTAATATGGTCGGTGTTTACATTAGCATCGCTAACACTCAGAGCTAACCTGTACTGGAGAGCATGTGTGTGAAGAAGCAGGAAGTAAAAAGGAACTCACCTTGTGGTGTAACCGGCAAGACAGAAAGCCTTTGAGCTCCAGACTGTTTCAGAAATAATCCTTGATCTAATCCTTGCGTTTCATCACCGCAGCATTTTAGACGGTATCTGCCAGGCAGTTGCGGAGCCAGAGTATTTGTGTTGGGTAGTCTATGGTAGGGCTAACCCATACGGTGGTGGGGCTCAAGTCAGTATTCACAATGTAATTACATACACGCTATATCGCCCCCTTGACAGTGAAATGCCACGCGTGAGGTTTAGATTATTTCCCTGTCTCAATCAAAATGGAACTGTATGAAATAAAACGGCACATTTGTCTTGTAATAAATAAAAAGGGAGCACTGTGAACGTGACAGTACACGTTGAAGATCCAATGGGGATACTGAATGGCGTTTCCGATTGATCTCAATCAGTAATGTATGACGCAGACCCAACGTTTCGTCGCTCTGATTGGCTGTAGATCTATTAAAATTGCATTCAGAGGCATTTTGATCTAACCGCGGCCGCGCTGATATTATAATGCCAGAGAATTTCTACACCTTTAGTGTATAAAACTCCCCCACTACTTAGACCTTGAATGGTCTCAACCATATTGCATCAGTAACGTGCACTTGTTGCTACAGCAGGATCAGTTTGTGTGTTGTGGACACGACCCGTATATTTTCGCAAGCCGTGTTCTCAACATTTAGCATTTTGCTTATTATTTAATTGAATTTGCTTCCTGTAACATCATTTTTCATGGTGGGGCTAAGCCATTTCTTGGTATGGCTGTAGCCTACCCCAGCCATAGCCTACCACAGCCATAGCCTACCCCAGCCATAGCCTACTACAGCCATAGCCTACCCCAGCCGTAGCCTACCACAGCCATAGCCTACCCCAGCCATAGCCTACCCCAGCCATAGCCTACCACAGCCATAGCCTACCCCAGCCATAGCCTACCCCAGCCGTAGCCTACCCCAGCCATAGCCTACCCCAGCCATACCCTATTACCCCTGTATTTAGCCTTTATTTATACAGGTGAAAATCTCATTGAGACACAGGGTCTCATTCTCAAGAGAGGCCTGTTTGTACCCAGAATCAGCTCTTTAGAAACAGGAAGTGAAATAGAGAGATATGAGGCATGGCTAGAATGGATGATCGGTTTGGTTTTTTGACCAAAACATGTTTTTTATATTTGTTTATATATCTGAGACCTGATGCTATTGCCTAAAAATAGCATGATAGGTGACATTTAAGATATGCAAAAACATAACTCAAAGCCTAAATGGTCAATTTCATTTGATAGTGTTGTTAACTTCCTATAAAGATCATAACATTGTATTGTACTGTATGTACAATGTCTGTTGGCTTCCTTAATATGCCCTTTTATTAAAAGTAAATCACCCATACAATGAAGATATAAATGGGAAAAGGGAAGTAATAAAAAAGCATTATATATGTATAAACCTATACTGTAAGGCATCAGCTGTGACTTCAGTTTTCTCTTAGTTCAACTCGGCTGTTATTATTGTACTCGGTGCAGCACATTGGAGAGGCAGCATTTCTGTAGGTCTAATGCATTTGAATATTTAAAATCTAATTTCTGCTCTTTCTTTTGAATTAAAGATAACATAATTGAACAGAGTCTTTAAATAATTCAGTGAATGCTTTGGTAGTTGAGGTCAGCAGGATGAGGCCGCAGTTGTAGTGCAAATGTAATAAATAAAATGGTGTGTACACACACAGTGGAGATCGTCATGCAGGGGACACCAAATGTTTGATTTTGCTTGATTTATCTACCCGAAACCATATTTACAACAAATCATACATAGATGAATTGGCTGGTGCCATGATGTAAAGTTAATGTCCATTTGATTTCCCAGACTTCTGTTTGTTCTGCATTCAAACTATTGTTGGGAAAGTGGTGAGGGATCATGTTCTGGTTGGTCAAAAGAAGAAAAAAAACATCCAATGCATTTTATTTAAAACCTGCAATAACTCCTTTTTTGTGCACTTCAAAACAAGGTCTTTAAATAACATGTTATCCTAATAGACGAGGCATGTTTATCTTTTGCAAGATTCAGAACAACTTATCATTAATTCTATACAATAATATTACCTTAGCTTTATTTCTGGTCCTGAGTAAAATAGTGTCTTTTTATCTGCTTAATGCTCCAGTTTGTTCACCAGCTTGTCTCTAACAGTGTCTGTTTTCTGCTGAATGAAGTACTTCTGATGATCGTACAAGTAAATGAGCCATGCGAGTAAATCAGAAAAAAACGACAAAAAAAAGACAATGAGCAGAAAGACACTAAAATGTCCATGAGATTCAGATCATCTTTGAGTGACCATACACATAGTTATTTGGTCTATATTTAATATATATTACTATTAATAAAGGCAGATTTAATTTGCTAATATTTATTCATATATGTTTTCATTTGTTTTAGTTTCCTATTAGAATATAATCTTAATTCACATTTTGCTTTTTAAGAAGAAGCATTGGGAGGGATGAAACCCTCTTTAATGGTCACACATGCACAGCACACAGTGACATGTGTTCTCTGCTGAGCAATGGGAGTGAGGGGGGAAGGGGGGTGTCCGGTGCCTTGCTCAAGGGCACCACGCCAGGTCAGCAGGTGAACTGGAACCTCTCCAAGTAGAAGTCCACACTCCATATTTAGGTCTAGTCGGGGACTTGAACCGGCGACCCTACGGCCCCCAGTCCAAGCCCCGACTGACTGAGCAACTGCCAGACCAATACATCGTTATGGATTTATCTGTTTACCTGGTGATACACCTGTATAAAAAATGCAGCTTATATTATTAACATATCTGTTCCTTTACCATATTTAACAATGTTGTTGATGAACCATTTGAACTTCATGCACAAATTCCCACTATAAAAATACTTTATGAATCACTTAGGTTTTTTTTTAAAGTGGTACATTTGTTTGTTTTATAATCACCGATACACTTTAAAAAAAATAATGCACATATGTCATACTTTCTCAAGTCAACACTGCTGATTTGTTCACCTCTCTAATCATATTTATTTAGTTTGATTCATATTGCATGACCATGACCAGTCCATTACTTTTCCTAATAATGTTCTTGATTTGACAATGCGGCTAAGTTCCCTTTTCCATGTCAAGTTGAATCATGGATGAACAATACATCTTGTGCTGTCTTCATTAACAACCAGCATGTGCAAAGTGGAGTGTCATCAGAGAGGGATTTATCTCGTAGGATCAAAGCCATCCTTGAAATTAGTGTCCTTCACAGCCTCCTCTGCGTCCTCCTCCCACGTCCACCCTCCAGTGGGCCATCTGGGAGCGTTTCAAGAGCCTCTGTGCTTCAGATTAGGACATAATGAGCAGGGGGAATCACTGCATTGTTCCCCTGCACATGTAGAAAGCACATGTACATTCTCATTAACTTGGACATGTTGTTTTCTTAATTAATGAAAGCTGTATAAAAGTGTTTTAAAAAAGATGCAGTCTGTGAAAATGATCCTAAATTAGACGCACATTTCCTTTTTCCAAATGAACAAAGAAACCACATTCAAGTCTTAGTGCTTTTAAGGCTATTTCGTGCAACTTTACAGATGTTTGCTTTTTTCTCTTACTAAAGCACCGTCAGATACACTTTTATGAATGCAAAACTTTAAAACTATTAAAACAAGAAGTAGTTTGTCTAACTTGATTTTCGTTAAATCGCTTCTATTGGCTTCTATTGGCTAGCGCTCCAACACATTATACGTGATAGACTAAGGGGCGGGACATCTCTAAGCAGTTGACCAATCACAACAGAGCCGGCCAGCTAACCAATCAGAGCAGCTCTGGTTTCAGACAGGTGCTGCAGCACAGGCAGTATGAACAAATAAAGAGCTTTTTGAACATTAAAGCATGGAGACATGTAGAGACACTAAATACAAATATGAACCTAAACATTTGCACAATGTCTACTACAACCTTTTTATCTGCATACTGACCTCTGTTATATCTGTTCAACATTTGACTTCCTTTTGCATTAAAACCCAGACAAAGGAAGTCATATGTCATGCTTTAATTGGCCTTTCAAATGTCACGTCCTACACGAGGTGAACTCCATCAATACATTGATTCTTAGTGATTCACTGTCTCCTCTTTTAGCCACAAGTGTCACGCCCGTTCATGGGATTAACTGTGAGATCAATGTGATTTCCTAAAGCAGCAGATAGATGGTACCATCACTCTGAACAGACGGAGCTTCTAGGTTAATTAATGAATAAAAGAACGAGCACCAGAGTCGATTATAATTGGGAATTTCTGCTAATCTGCTAAAATTGAGTTTATTTCAAGATACTGGTAGAAGCTACTCGGAGCAATATTGGCTTTTCAGGCTATTGAATATTAATCACTCTGGTTTTTCTTTCATCCAATACATTCATTCTTTTTTGTATCAAGAACAATATTTGCCACAGTGGGAGCTCAGTGTTAACTCGTCCTTATGCCTTTGCTCCCCAGAGGAAGTCCAGGCTGCTCAATATTCCACAAATAAATCCCTTTATTGGCTGGCTGTGATGTATCTGGATTGGCTGCATACGTTACTGCGGTGAGTCCAGCAGAGAGTAAAACAGGCCGAGCAGAGGAACTGATTAATGTCCTCAAGAATGTTGTTGTTGGTTTTCAGCCCTTAAGATTTTATGGAATCAAAGGCTCACTTTTAGGTCTGCATTATCCGTCACGTCGATTCAGTAATTATATCTCTATGTGGTACCATTTATAGAGAACCAAAGGAATTTAACAGAATTGATGGAAAAGTAATTCAAAATCCCGTTGACATTTGTAGCAATTTCAACAAATATAATATACAAATTCAGCTTTTGAACGTTTCTCGTGGTCATGTGACTCACTTCATATGTTCAGATCATTTTGCAGTTATTTTAGCTCCCTATTAATCATAGACTTTAAGTATGAAGTAGATTTAGTCTCCATGAATTCACCAATCGGTTTGTGAAGTCTTTATTATGACGTTTTGGCCGTGACCATCTTTTTCGTAATACCAGAAGTGACCCAATTTGTAAATGTCCTTTAAGATTACATTCCATGTCACTTGTTAGACGCTTTTATCCAAAGCGACTAACATACTCAATACTGTGGAACATCCCCACAGGAGCAAGTTGGGGTGAAGTGTCTTGCCCAGAGACACAACGACCTGCTGACTGCAGTGGGGTTTGAACCTGTGCTCCCCTGATCCGAACACCAACGCACTGCACCACACGCCTCAGATGGGACTAAAAAAGGATTTCTGAGCAAAACATGTTACAATTACATTTCACGAACTGAAAACACACTTTCAAAGGGTTAAAGTTGTAAGACGAACAAATTGATAACACGGTGGTAGCATACCCTGATTTATTTACAAAATAATCCCCATGATGTATTGAGGAATACTTTAAACTAGAGATTCAGACCATAAACTTATCAAGAAAGTTTAGTGAAAAGTTGGGTCATTTTCTATATAGAATCCCCTGCTGGATATTGGAGAGATTGCATGATATCACATTGCAGTTGTAACTCATATTGACTGACTTCTTATACAAAACAATGCATTTGTTTGGCTCAGTTTCTATATGTTTGTTGCACACTGATTTCTGGGAACAGTAGTGTAAAACCGCTTTGTTGTAAAAACTGACATTCAAAAATGGTTGCCCTGAACCTGAAAGCTTGAGGCCTTTTTAGATTAACTCTTGTCTGAGGCTAATTAAATAATCCTCGATGTGCATGCCTTTTGGAGAAGAGGCATGAATGAATGCAGGATGTCAAGGCCGCCGCCGCAGAAAAAAACAACCCATTCTTTGGAGTAATTGAGTTGTCGGCCACTTAGCAGCCATGAGTGGGCTCCATTATGAAATGTGCACAAATGTTTCCAATGGCTCTGGAGAGCGTCCCTGACTGATTTCTGTGAACTCTTTCATTCATACGTTGTGGGGGAGGTGTTGATGGAGATGAGTAGAATGATGAGTAGGTTGGACAGAAGGTGTAGTGACTTCAGCTGCTATCATTTTCTGTGTCCAATCGAGGATAAAGAAATGAGTTTTCAATACTTGGACAGAAACTGCTGAACGTGAGGCAAGACCAATTAAATGGAAAATGCTTTTAAGTAAGTGTTGTCTTGTTATTGTCCTTTTGCTGCTGCTGCCTTGCACACTCTACTGTCTGTCCATGTATTTCTACCCCCACTTCCTGTTCTGCTGTTACCGCATTGATTGTGTGTGTGGCTGCGTGGGTGGATGGGAGTCAACGATGCATACGTGGATGTGAGGTGTGTATGGACCCGTTGATTCAAGGACAATCTGTGTGTTTGTGACATATAAACAATGCTGCGCTGTGATAAAGAAACGTGAAGTGAAGCAAGAGTGGAGCTCCTAACCCAACCACTATGGCTACAGAGGATCTCCAGAAGTGAAAACGAGAAGAGTTTGTGGCAGCAGATGCTTCCCCTGCTGTTTTTTCAGCAGGTGTCACATGAAACTGAGTGACGTGGGACCTTACAAAGCTTCAGTTTGAGCGTCACATCTTCTTGTTTGAACTGCAGTACACTTTTTTTGATGTTGCAACTGCCAGTTTTCTCCGTGATGAAACCTACCCGATGTCCTATCATCTCCTCTCTTGAACGGTTAAATGCCACCTGTGTCCGAGCCCACATATTACGCCCACACACGTTTGACAAATGGAAGAAATATAAAAACAGTCACTCAAGAAAACTGTGCCTTTCTTCAGATTGACTTTCTTTTCACACTTCACAAAGAGATGTGGTTTTCTGTGAAGACGGTTGTTTCCTGAGGGTTGGAGTTAAAGAGGAAATACTGAGTCAAACTAATCACACTATTATTGTGATGTTAAAGAAATACCTACTTAAACAAACCATCTTCTATCAATTCTACTTCAAAACCGCAAAATATCCACTTATAACAATTAAAGCATGAGGTTAGGTCTTGTTTAAAAAATTACTCTGACATTTTAGACTGCTCGTATTCCAGAGAGTCGGATGATCACTCGTGTCCTCTTGTTAAGCAAGCAGCTAGTTAGCTTAGCACAAATACTCTAAACAAGAACACAACAACAGGTTGACGGACTCTATCTAGTGCTAACAAAGTGCAAGCGATCTCCAATCTCTGGGCTAGGCTTAGCGGCTTCAGGAGGTGGCTTTGCTAAAGACTCAAACCTTTCATCAACTATTTTAAAAATAACAAATTTTAATTTAATTTATATATTTATTTGACAGGGACACATTGATTGACATTTCTGTAAATGCGCCAGAGTTCGCCAACAGGCTATTTTTCGTCTGTAGTCCCTTGACAGATGTTGAAAGTCATCCTAAAAACAAAAATTCACTTAAAATAACAGGTAAATACAATCAGTAAAACAACATTCAACAGAGATGCTTATATTATGATAAAAGCATAAAATATATATAATGAAACGACAATGTGAAAATAATATGAAACGAACCAAAAGACAGGATGCAAATGGATGCTTGATTGTTAAAGTGTTGCTCCTATACTCTCTCCACTCATCCCACAACCCAGTCTGACGGCACTTCATGTTATAGTCACGAAATTAATTTAATCTATTGATTCGTGTTCACCAACACGATTTTCGCATTGTTTTCGCGTCACACAGAACGATTTTAAAAGCAATGTATTTCTAAGTATGTTTCGTGCCTGCACCACGTCTTTTTGTCTCTTTGGAATACCGGAAGCTGTGGTTCATAAAACATTTTTCTTACTCAATATCATACCCTAAGCCTAAGCCTATCCCTTTTATTTTAAGTTGTCGGAGTTTTGTGGCTGTAAACACCAGGTTTACTAATCTACCCGCACAAGTTGTCTGGTGTCGGAATGTCTCGCTATGTTAGTACATTGTTAAAAAACAAAACGCCATTTAATTTCGGGTTAAAATGTGTTGTAACTGCGTTACTGAGCATTGTAACGGGTAATATATGACCCACATTTCATTAGTAATGCGTTACATTACTTCGTTACAGCAAAAAGTAATATATTACTGTAACTGCGTTACTTTTGTAACGCGTTACACCCAACACTGGTCACGAATCAATAGATTAATTTCGTGACTATAACACAAAATGCCGTGAGACTATGTTGCATCCCAACCTACTCCATACTGTATGTGTGTGATGCAGAAACTCTGCACTTACAACTCAGTGTCTGCTTAAATGATCAGGCATTAGCGAAGTTGCGCATCACAACATACTTATTTAAGGAGAATGCAATTGAGTTATTGGGAGCGAGCATGTAATGTGGATGTCAGTGAAATGCTTCCCAGACGAAAACAATCTGCTTTTGATCACTAAAGAGGCAACGATGTGCTATTTTGATCCCGTGTTGCTGCTACTCAAATTAAGCTGAGAGCCGTTTGTTTTGCTGCAGTTTAAGCCCTTTCTGTCTGCTGTCTGATATTCAAATGACATCACCATCGCTGACATTCAACAGGCTTCCCCTCCTTCCGTCTTCTGTCTAAAAAATCCCACCAACCACCCAGTGCTCTAAAGTTATCAGTGAATTCTTTGGGGAGTGGTAGGAACTTGGAGCGATTTGTGTTTTTCTCCTTCCACACAATCCCATTCCTCTGAGCTACTTTGGAGACCCACGGCAGCAGGAGAGCCAATTTCTTTTTTAAGATTAGTTTGTGCCCTGTAAGGTTTTTCACAGAATTCCCATTGCCATCGTTAGGATTGTCCCCATCTGTGGGTTGTGGGCTTACAGGACAACCTCTGCTCTTAGATTCTCCTTTTTTTGACAATCTCTAGAGCTCTCTTTGACAGAAATACAAAAGCGTGAAAAGCAGTGAGGACATTTCATTCCCTGAAATGGACAAAGGCTCAGTGTAGAATCCAGGAAGATGGAAATGTGAGAAAAATAAAGCACACTCTTATTTCTCTAGGGATCTGCCTCGATTAGCCGATAAGTCTGTGAAATGAGGCAAATCACCACACGTATGAACAGAAACATATATATTTGTTCTTGTGTGTGCATGAGGAGCTTTGAGGAATCAAATAGATGGCTGCTGGCTTTTCCCATCAATGACTTCACTACAGAAATAGCCGGCAGCACAACAACAGGCCGACATATTGAAGTGACAGCTTAAGAGGTGTGTGTGTGTGTGTGTGTGTGTGTGTGTGTGTGTGTGTGTGTGTGTGTGTGTGTGTGTGTGTGTGTGTGTGTGTGTGTGTGTGTGTGTGTGTGTGTGTGTGTGTGTGTGTGTGTGTGTGTGTGTGTGTGTGTGTGTGTGTGTGTGTGTGTGTGTGTGTGTGTGTGTGTGTGTGTGTGTGTGTGTGTGTGTGTGTTTCTTAAGTCTATGTACAGTAAGACATAATATACTATTACATCCATTTTAACACCTGTAATACACCCATGCTACATTGATATTACAACTATAAAAAAACGTTCTTCGACCCATATTACAACCCATGTAACACCGATATTACACTGTTCTAAACCCAACTACTAATATACCCAATTAATAATGTTATTACACCCATTTTCCACATTTAAACCCCTATTACATCCATGTTAAGACATTAAAACACACCCATAGTATACCCAAGTTACACCAATGTTACTATACATTGTTAATAAATCCATAACACACATATTAGACCCACATTACACTGTAAGTACATTGTTATTACACATTTTAAACATGGCCACAGCCTGTCAAATGATTTTAAACCCAAGGATACAGAAACCATTTAAGTGTTTAAAGAAGTAAGAGTTGCAGTTCTCTGGGAGTTAAAGCGTTGAAAGCAAAACAATAAGAATATCCCAAGTTAATTTCCCAGTTCACTGATTCCTTTGTTCACCGCGAGAAAAGACAGCTTTAACTCTGCAGAAGGGACGCGGAGGAGGAAGAGGCTCTCATCTGTTGATCAGTGACACAGAAAGGAGGAAGAGGGCTCGAGAGGAAACTGAACACAGGGGGAAGCAGAGAGAAGCAGAGAGAGGAAGAGGAGGAGGAGGAGGAGGAGGGTTAATTAATTCAGGGTGGATGGGAGGGATGTTGCTGCCGAGGCTCCAGTGCCTCCGCGGTCGTGCCGAGTGTTTGTTTGAGGACGTTTGGCTGCTGCTGCTCACGGGGAACCAGACACCCGCTCCCCTCCACGTCCGGATCGCTTTGCTCTCCTTTGATCCGGCAAACAGGGACGTTACATGGACTACAGTGGCAGCCGGAACAGCCAGAGGTAAGGAAGACTTTCTGTGATTACTCCTCCTGTAGTCAAATGTCTGTCTCGATCTGTTTTGCGTCGATGTTCATGTTGTGTTGTGTACGTGGGATCGCTCTGCTCCACTTCTGCTGCTTCTCATCTGACACATTTCACTCCTTGGTCCTTTCAAACATTCAAAGGCTTTAATGTCATGTGCACAGTAGCTACAGTGGAGTTATGGACATCTTAAGTCCAAGCCTCCTACAACAATGCAACATAAATGTATATAAGACATTAAACAATGAATATAGAGTAGAAATAAAATAACACATTGCTAGACTAATGTACATTCAGAAATGTTGCGCCTTTTCACACCATCAACTTTTTGAAATCACTCTTTGTTACTGTATCCAAACTAGACTTGTGATGTGGGTTTAGGTGCTGCATTGTCTGGTATGGGTTAGTGCATGTGATGTGTGTTTGGGTGGAGAAGGATTCAAAAACAAAATGTCTTTACCTCAACACAAGCCAGATCTATACTGTACTTGGATCAGTTAGTATCCAGTGACGGTGCCACCTCGAAGGGTCAGGTCCGTCTTTTCTGGAGAAAAGAAATCAATAAAGACTCTTTTTCTTGCCAGGCTAATGTAATGAACTCAAAATAAACCGCATTCAGGTGACCTTTGCTAGGGAGTCACAAGACGTCGTTCTGCAGAAGCAAGTGCTGTTAATTAAACCATTTCCAACCAAAGCAATAGACCAAGAGTGTGTATCTTTATTTCAGATTATTTCTAATCTTTTGCTGCCCTTAGTTCTGGGAGTAAGATATATATATCGTTAGCTATAATTGCACAGCTACCACTTTATATTGAACTATAATTAAAAGATGTTTGGGTATATGTTGCACGCGTTAATGTCCCTCCCTTTTTACCGAGAGCGATGCTTCGTCTGACTTCTCGTGATTAATCCGCCGTCAACACGCCTAACTACATCTCATCAAGCAATCGCCAAATGCCATGGTTATTTAGTCCCTGACAGCGTGCACTTGGCTGGTGATAAACATTAGGAGATCTCTGCCCTGAGTCTCCACTGCGAGGATAATAAGCGAGCACACAATCGACAGAGAGGGGGGGGGGGGTACAGGGAGAGGAGGAATAGAGAGGGGGGTACAGGGAGAGGAGGAAGAGAGAGGGTGAAGGGAAGAGGAGGAAGAGAGGGGGGTACAGGGAGAGGAGGAAGAGAGGGGGGGTACAGGGAGAGGAGGAAGAGAGAGGGTGAAGGGAAGAGGAGGAAGAGAGAGGATACAGGGAGAGGAGGAAGAGAGAGGGGATACAGGGAGAGGAGGAAGAGAGAGGGTACAGGGAGAGGAGGAAGAGAGAGGGGATACAGGGAGAGGAGGAAGAGAGAGGGGATACAGGGAGAGGAGGAAGAGAGAGGGTACAGGGAGAGGAGGAAGAGAGAGGGGATACAGGGAGAGGAGGAAGAGAGAGGGGGGTACCGGGAGAGGAGGAAGAGGGGGGGGTACAGGGAGAGGAGGAAGAGAGAGGGTGAAGGGAGAGGAGGAAGAGAGAGGGTGAAGGGAAGAGCATCATTTAGCAGCGCTGTGATATGCAGCTCACGTTCTCTTCAGTCCCACAAGAGAATACGCACTTGATACAGTGTATATCCGCGTGTGTGATTGCAGCTGGTGAGTCAGTGCAGGTCCGATGGAGATGGAGCCTCATGACGATGATCCGCCTGCCATCAGGCAGTAGTTCATCACATGGATTAAGAGGTGAACAATCGCCTGTCTGCACAGAGCCACTCACATCGATTCCTTTTATCATGTCCGCACTGACCTCATTAAAAGAGGACACACTTGTTTTGCAACACCTGTTTCTGGACAAATGAAGCATCTGTTGTGTCTTTCACCTTAAAGCAACATTTAAATAACCGCCCTGTTAATCACTATCAACTAAATAATAGATCATGAATCTTTGAGTGATTACTGTCACTGAAGATTCAGAAGCCTCTGGGATAGCAGCTCCCCTCGCAGGTGACTGAAAGCGTTGTTGTTTTTCTCACCGTTTTACTTCCAGGTATAAATAATACTGACAGGCTGATGTGAAAGCTTAAAGTTTGAGTCATTAAACGTTATAGATGGACGTTTTGTGGGCCTAGTTTATGCTAAAATGAATGAGTTTGAAGAAGCAACAGATTTGATGAAATCCAAGACATGATGATATAGGGGTCGCTTATTATCATCAACTGTATGGAGATGTTACAACAGAGCACCTTTATGAGTGTTTTTAGTCGTGTTTGTGTCCCAGATGAATAAAGGGTATTTAAGAAGTCAAACCAAATGGTAATACTCCTAGCAGGCCTTCCTAGTGTCAGTGGAAGTTAAACATATTACATAGATATCACAAGAATATTTTGTTTAGTTAAATAGAGCTCAGTTTATTCCACCTTAATCAATAACTGTTTTAAAGACGCCCGATTGTGTTTTTTGGGGTGTTCCCTTTCTTGTGGTTTGTTTAATAGGTTTTAGTGCATGTAAATGGTCAGCAAAGGCTACAATCCACGGAGTTTCTGTGAAAAGAGGTTCTTCAGCACAGGAGGTATGATGGTAGCATGGAGACATGTCACAGTAGAGACACAAAATACAAAGATGGACCTGAAAAGGAGCATCATTTTTGTCGTCTTTAAAAGGTAGGGACACACCAAGCTGACACCTAAGAACTGACACAGACGGACCCGACTGTTGCGTCTCCTGCGTCTTGGCCATGTGTCACACTGGAACACACCGCAAAGACTTCAGCCGACGGCCAAGTAGCACATACGAACTGCGCATGCGGGAGTGGCAATAACTGTCCTTACCAGCAGGCGGCGGTAGTGTGTATTCGTCGTTCAAAAGAGGCAACAACCGGAAGACAGACTGCGTGATAACCGAGAGAAGAAGAACAGACTGCGTGATATAAACAAACAACAAATAGCGTGTCCGTTCCATTGTCACTCTACAGCGAGAAGCTCACGGGGCTTTCCCGAACCTGTGTCGAGAGCTGGAGCTAAATAAAATCTCAGATTTGCCTTCTTAATCGTTTGTTTGGGTCCCTCGCTTCCGTTTCGCTTCTCATGCACTGATTCGCTTGCTGAACAGCCAATCAGAGTGATTTTTTTGACCGACAGCCTTTGGCCGATTGCCTACCGAATCGACATGTAGAGTCGGTAGGCAATCGGCCAAAAAGGTGTCGGCACGGCCGAAAAGACCCGACGGTGCGGGACACACCAATCTGAGTAGGGCGACAGGACGCTCATCGTCGGCCTGACATCCATCGACGGCCAAAATCAGCTTGGTGTGTCCGATTCTTAAGACTTTAAGTATTTGATGTAGTCGTATGTTAGGTCAAACGGTATCATGAGGTTTACCTGGCTCAAGTCTATGGATTCAAATAACGTAATCATTATGCCATTAGCATCAAGGAATGTACGATGTCCTTTTTGTTGTTCTGTTTGTGTTTATGTTTCATGTGAAACCTACTTGAGCAGGTCTCCCTTGAAAAAGAGATCAATGATCTCAATGGGATACACCTGGGTAAATAAAGGTTTGAAATTAAATGAAATTGTCCAAATACTAGTAAACTTTGAGTCTTAGACCCCCAGTCTTACACTTTAAAACCTCTGCTATTACTGCTGTTTATTATATGATGTCATAAACTAATAAATGCCTTGAGTTTGTTCTCTTTTAACTGCAGAGGGTAATATCTGTCTCTTTAGCTGCTGTTTGCCATTGAGCAGGATGATTACAGTGAACACTGTGTCTGCTGTAGTCCAAATTCTCTCCATGAAAGTAAACCAAAACAATACATTTAAAGACCTGACACTGAACATCGAGCTGAGGCTGCTATAAAGCTCAGTCAAGCCTGGAGGAGCTGCAGATTAGGTGATAAATCTGTGCAGATTCATCACTACCATCGCTTTTATGCTGTTTTCCCACCGTCATTATACACAAAAAATATATATGTGTATATATATTTAGACGCTTTCAAAACATAAAAGCTACTAGCTAAAAATACTGAATTATGTGATTCTCTACTAAGTTGAAAGTGAAAAACAAAAGTTATCATATTTTTCTATTAAGACGCAAACCAGTAACATCTTTTGATGTGTCCTTCTAATTCAATCTAACCGTGTCGTGCATAATCAGTATTAAGCACTGGATCCAACAGATTGATTTATTTGCGATGTGTTCATCCCAGAAGCTGCTCCTTTATTTTTATTTTCACAAACACTCCTGTCAAGCTCTTGGAAGCAATTCGTTTTTTGATCACAGGAAGAAGACAACTGTTCCTTTTAATGTGTCTTTGTCGTACCGTCTTGTAACATGACACTTCTGGAGCATTTCTATTTGACTCGGTGAATATGTGAAGTAAAGACTTAACGACGAGGCACTTTTTTACAGCTGAAAACTTGACTGGAAAATGTAAAACTCCAGGTGGAAATTCATAAGCCTTGAAAGACATTTATTGAGATTTTCACGTCTTTTTTAATTCTAAATCGGAACTAATTGCTATATGAATAATGTGCATGTATGTAATCACTCAGTACGTGTAAAAAATGCACACTGAGCATTTCAAAACTAAACCTTGTATATTTTGACAGTATTTTTCTGGATGCACTGTAACTGAATGAAATCAACAAACAAGCAAGCCTGGCAATGCAATTAAAAAGTTAAAATGGAGTATTTTTTGGACAGACGGGAAATACTGGGTAACGGTTTCCTGTTGCATGATAGCATGATAGCATGTGCTCGTAGCAGGGGCGGACTGGGACTAAAAATCAGCCCGGGAAACTCGACTGGCCCAACTCAGTACCGCTAGTAGTCAATTGTCAAAGAAGGGGGGGGGGGGGGGTGCTAGTGAATTGTCCGACCGGCCCACTTCGGTACCGGCCCACCTGGAAAGCTCCCGGTATTCCCAATGGCCAGTATGCCCCTGGCTCGTCGTAACCCAAAATAGAAAAAGAGGCCTGTAGGTGACAGCATGCATTTAGGCCAACATGGTATCTGAATAGAGTTCATTCAGTAGCTCTCAGACAGGTCCAACGCCTCCAATTGAATATATCCTGCACACAAGACCCACTGCAGTGCTCTTGTTTCACAACAGGCCTCCAGTTGTATTATGACATACCTTCACTGGAATGTAACTTCAGAGTTTTTAAGATGGCTTTCGAAGAAAATTAGGTCATCAGTTCGGGGTTTTTAACAGTTTTGCATAAAATGTCCCACATTTAAAGACACTTTGAGCCGTTGTATTGGGAGTTGGCAGTATTCATCATGGGTGACAAACATGAGGCTTTATCTTTTTGACAATAGAGGTCTTCCAGTGGTTTGGTGGTGGGGCATTTTTACAATGAAGTATTGCTACTTTTCCTTAACTAAAATATCTATGTACTTTTTCCACCACAACAACACTTTGTATGTCAGTCAGTCAGTTGGCATCCCCCTTCAGACACAGTGCAATCAGTGGTTGTGGGTAGTGTGGCCTTTCCATTCCCCTCAGCGTTTTTTAACACACAATCCCCCAGTGGCCATGACACCCAGGCTGTCCATAAATACTGGTGGTATTTGTGAGGCTACATCCCCTGTAGGTTAGACAGCATGTGAGTCCGGCCTGCAGTGCAGAAAATCATGTCAATCCACAACATAGTGTGAATGTACAGGGAGCTACAGGTGTTAGCTACAAGCAGAACACACTTTCATTTATTTTCCATACAGTTGTGGCTAATCTTCTGCTTTATTATGCTGATGTTCAGGTGTATATCAGTATGTAGTGTCTCTACTTTAAAGAGTCCTCTCCTGCTGATGTTCAGGTGTATATCAGTATGTAGTGTCTCTACTTTAAAGAGTCCTCTCCTGCTGATGTTCAGGTGCATATCAGTATGTAGTGTCTCTACTTTAAAGAGTCCTCTCCTGCTGATGTTCAGGTGTATATCAGTATGTAGTGTCTCTACTTTAAAGAGTCCTCTCCTGCTGATGTTCAGGTGTATATCAGTATGTAGTGTCTCTACTTTAAAGAGTCCTCTCCTGCTGATGTTCAGGTGTATATCAGTATGTAGTGTCTCTACTTTAAAGAGTCCTCTCCTGCTGATGTTCAGGTGTATATCAGTATGTAGTGTCTCTACTTTAAAGAGTCCTCTCCTGCTGATGTTCAGGTGTATATCAGTATGTAGTGTCTCTACTTTAAAGAGTCCTCTCCTGCTGATGTTCAGGTGTATATCAGTATGTAGTGTCTCTACTTTAAAGAGTCCTCTCCTGCTGATGTTCAGGTGTATATCAGTATGTAGTGTCTCTACTTTAAAGAGTCCTCTCCTGCTGATGTTCAGGTGTATATCAGGATGTAGTGTCTCTACTTTAAAGAGTCCTCTCCTGCTGATGTTCAGGTGTATATCAGTATGTAGTGTCTCTACATGTCTCCATGCTTTAATGTTCAAAAAGCTCTTTATTTGTCTCATACTGCCTGTGCTGCAGCACCTCTTTTCACCCTCTGCCTGAAACCAGAGCCCAGTCTGCTCTGATTGGTTAGCTGGCCAGCTCTGTTGTGATTGGGCAAACGCTTAGAGATGTCCTGCCCCTTAGCCTATCACGTACAATGTGTTGGAACGCTAGCCAATAGAAGTGCAAGACTTCAGCCTTTGCAGAACATTTACGTGCACAGAAACCTTTAGAACACACTTAAGGTAAGGGATAACCCCAAAAAGCATAATAGGGCCTCTTTAAAGACTCCATTACGGGTTGAGCGTGAATCAGTGATTCTAAAACGGGGGAAGCCCATTATGAAAATGTATTTACTTAAAAGCTCAACAGTTCCAGATATATGTGTAATATATATATATATTTCAACCATTTAACCATAGCCCAAAATACATCTTTTACATATCCTCGTCATGAATTCCAAAGCTCCAAATAGCTCCGACAACACCTGCTGCAGGCAGACGATGACTAACGCTGTGAGGAAGATGTGACATTGAAGCTGTGAAAAAACTCCCATGATTCATTCTCTGCAGACGGAAAGAAAGAAAAGATCACATTTAAAATGAAAGTGGAAACAGTGATTTTCTGATAACAGGGGCGAGAGGTGAAGATAGTCTGGGACAAGAGGCAGGGAAAATGTGTGTGTGTGTTTCGGTGCTGTGTGTGTCTTGACAAGGGATCAGCAGCGCTCCTTGTATGGGTACAGATGGATCCCAGAGTGCAGCCCCTAAGGTTAACTGTGCCCACTTGCAGTTCATTCTGTGTCACTAAATGTGTCCTGAATGAGGTCTTTGGCCTTTTGACCCCCCCCCCCCCCTTTGCCCTTTGGAGCCCCCCCACTGAAAACCTCCGACAGGAAGAAACTCTGGAGCAAAACATCAAATAAAATCCACCCTGGCAGAAATGTTTCCCACATCATTTCGTCCCAAAACAAAGCACTTCTCAGAGTAAAAGCTCTTAATTTGGAGAGTCCTCTTCCCCTGTACTGTGGCTGCTAATTCCCTCCGTACACCTTATAGGCAGTAAATACACAACATGCGCGTCTGTCCATAAGAAGAGAATATGTTTTGTAGCAAGAAGGTATAATATGCAACAGGAACCTACACACAGTGGACATGATGCATTGCAGCAATTAGGTATAAGACGCAGGAAACAAAGAGGCATGTAATGGTATATTGGAATTACGTGCAGCCCTTTGGCTACTCCCCAACAAGTTTATTTGTTATGCACACCATCAAATCAGTTTTATGATGTTAGTGCTATGGTAAAGGAAAGGGAACTGTATAGATGGTAGAGAGATAGATGGGTATATGTAGTTGTCATGCCTACTGTAAGTAAAAGCTTTAGTTGGAAACAAACAGCAGCCTGCTTTTAATTTTGTTTTCTTCTGTTGACCCATCCACTCCCTCCTCTCACTATCTGTACTACAACACAGGCTCACCTGACTTTTTCCATGGCTTTACAACTTGGACGTTAAAGGTCCCGAGTCATGGCCATTTCTACTGATCATAATTCCATTGTTGAGGTCTACTAGAATAGATTTACATTGTTCAATGTTCCAAACTCACATTGGTTTCTCACGGCATCTCTGTAAAGTGTGTGTATTCACTCTCTGTCCTCCACGGCTTGTTGGAGCTCCTGCCGGATTGGTCCATTTAGACGTTACGTCACTATACTCAGGAAGAAAAAAAATGGAAAAAAGAGAAATCTCCAACGAGGCGTTCTGGGGCAGCATAGACAGGTATTTTCTGTGTTAGTTGTACTCGCTACAGGGTGTGCTTTGAGGGTGTGTGACTCTGCAGACCGTTCACATGCAGAAAAAGCTTCATAACACACAAGCTCCTAAAGTAGAGTTATAGTCGGGGTGGCCTTTGAGTACATTTTCCTTCAATTGTCTTGGCACAAAAGTCACTTGTCTGGGTAAAAATGAGTTTTTTATTTCTGTTTGAGAACTCAGCATCATAAAATAACAATTCAGATTTAAAAAAAACAGTTACGAGAGTTAGGTATTTTTGTTGTTTAGCTAATCTCAACACATAGTTTTGGGTCACTACGATTCAGTGAGAGCAAGTCACACATTTTAAGGTTGGTGCTTCGAAATGTCTTCCAGTTTGTCCTTGTACGCTGCCGGACCTAACGACAGCGTTTCGTATCCCGTACCCCCTAAACAAATGTGTAATTTGTGATCTTTGGCAACATAAATAAAATGTGAGATTGATAACATAATCGTTGTAGCACCTAATACTAACTAGCAAACGCACTTAACATTAGTTTGCTCCGAGCAGACACCGCAGAACTTCACCCCCTTACACTTCTCAGTTGTAATGTTAGTCTGCTTTCCTGAAAGAACATCACACTGTTCTTCTGAGGTCAACTCTGCAAAACACTTGGATCAATCAATGCGTTTTCAGTTGGACGTGTCATGTGGAAAACATGCAGTTGTTTAAAATCACTATATTAGAATAGATGGCCTCAATCCTGAAGTAACACCTTATTGTTTATCACTTCTAATGTGTTGGAATGGGCAAGTACAGTTCCCTTCTACTTGTCCTACAAGAAATCCACGTGTCCCGGACATACGTTTTGTCCGGCAGGAGTTTAAGATGTGCCCAGTTTCTCTCACAGACTTTGATCCACTAAGTCATTGAGAGCCAGGACTGTGCTGCAGGGAAATCAGCCCTTGATGCACACACTCTATAAGCAATAGAGGTACACACACAAAAACAATGTCGGTGTGTTATCAAAACTACAAATTGCCTGGCTTCGAAAATGGCCTTTCTTTTTTGCTCAAGCACGGTGAGCGTTTTTTTTATTAAGCATCCTAGTTTTCTACTAAGAGCCATTACAGGCGCTAATTTGTCTGAACAAAGCAGTGGAAACCTGCCATTGGATGGAGGTAATTGAAGTGCTTGAAGTGCTTCAGTGACAAAGACTGAAGAATTGGCCCACTTTTGGTCTCAAGGGTGAAAGACTTAAAACCTCAGCCCACTCACACTTGAGCCGTTTGATTTCCTTAGTCTAAGGAAAGCGATGATGAGGGCAAAACTGAGGATTCCAGGCACCCACGCACACACACGTCTACACACACTTGGGTCATGTGGAAATGCAAGGCAGACATACTTTACTTCTGCAGGTGTGCAACGCTTTTACAGTCAGAAAGCACGCTGCCATATTCATAATGCATGCAGCTAATGTGCACGCATAATAATTTAAAGTACGCATTCAGCCCCTGTGATTTCCCTGTCCGGCTGAAGAGCTGGTTTGGAGGAAGCGCTCCTGTTGGGAGGTTCGTTTCTTTGTGTAGCACCCTGCAGATGTAGCAGTTAAGCATCATGTGTGTGTTATTATGAACACTCGAATAACCAATGGCTTCTCATGAGACAATTAGTGTACTCAAGGACTTTGGGTGATGGTCGTTAATATGGCTGACTACATTTATGTTAAGCTAACCTCCAACCTGTCTCCAAGCCGGGAGAATTATAGCACCTTCTGTTAAAGTTGTTAATCGGCCTAAAAGGACGTTTCTATGCAGTGCTGGAAATACTGTCGATCTCCTTTTTAAGAGCAAAGATAACATTTAGATAATATTATCTTAATTGATCCCAAATAAGAAATTGTTTTGTAACAGTGTGAAGCTGACCGTTGAGCAGCCCAGACCAAGCAAGGAGGCAGAGGCAGAACGTCCAAAAATATAACCCGACGTGGGCATTTATTAAAATCATGGGCACAAAGTTCACCGCCTCAATCCTGCTGTTCTCCTTGCACACATCCTGCAGCCACAAGGATCTCACACACACACCCAGCCCTCCCAACAGACAGGGCAACAGAGGCTGAATACACACACTCCAATCATCACAACAAGACACAGGTGAGGGGGGAGGAGACACCACAGGACACCAGGTGAGGGGGGAGGAGACACCACAGGACACCAGGTGCACACCGTCATCAGCCACAGACAACCTATACTGTGCAATCACGCTATAAAGTGCCATATTACCCGGCCTGAAGCCGTCAGTCCAAGTTACAAACGGCAAGATGTAAAAAAACATGTGTATACACTACAGGTATATTTAAATCTTAATGACACACAACGAGCAGCTGAGCTCTAAGATTGTACACATTATTTAAGTGCTCCTAACACTAGGATGGGTCAAATGCAGAGAAACCATAGTAAGTAGGCCCACTGTGTGATGACAATAAAAGTATAAACATTTTTTTTTAAAGTGCTTCATCCAGCAAATAGTTTTTTTCTGGAGAACTTGCATCAAATACATATTAAGCTTCAATTAAGAAAAAAATAACGAATCATTGCAATGCATCGGTAAGGAGCCGTCTTGTTATGCAGGTGCAAATTAGAGCTTGGATCTGTGGGGTTCTTGGAGTCGCTCAGTAAGCTCCTGACCCATTTCCGGGCTATATTTAGCATGGACTATGAAGATGATCTAAGTGCTGAAGAGGACTGATGTTTGATGCCGAAAAGCTGACGTTGGTGTCCATTTAATCGCATCGACGCTCACTCCTCGGCTTCCTGCAGCAGACGTGCCCTCACAGAGAGTCTGCATCGAGCTTCTCTCTGCTATCAGGACCTCGACAGCTTCTTCCTGCCGAGCCCACCGCTTCCTGCTCCGCGCGCTGCAGGGGAATGTCAGTTAGACGCATCCTGTCTGGCATCTCACTTTCAGTTTGACAGACCCAACCCCAAACAGACCCCCAGACCCTCTCCTTCTCCACCTCCACTGCATGTGTGCATGTGCATGGAGGGTCCCAATTAATTTAGCCAGGAGCAGAATCAAACCCATTTATTTTGGAATGCACTGACAGGATGAGATGACGGTAAATGAAGCTCCCATGCATGTCAGTTGTAAAGTAGAAAAAGAGACCAACAAATGAAACTTAAGGTCATGATATAAACATTACAACTAGTATTGCTCCCATCTTCCTCTGCAAATGAGGGGAACATTGAAATTAGCTGCAACACTTTTTCTTCTACAATAACAGCTGATCCAAACAAACGTGTGGGGTGTAGAAGTTATGAAATACTCCGATAGGAAGTCCGCATCCATCCTGACTTAACCTGCTGTCCTAACTGACCATTTGCAACAAAGTGTGTGTCCAAAAACACATACAAATAATTCAAATGAAGACCTACTTAATTCAATCCTGGGGGGAAATGAAATGTTGTTCACTTTACAATACATTACACACATTGTCCAAACATACCCACATGCACAAACATGCCCTATACACACAAGCAGTGGGCAAATAGGCTGCTGATGGTTTGGAGCCATTGAGCAAAATGCCCAGGAGGAACCGGAACCTCTGCAGCTTTTGGTCAGCAGATTGTATTTCGGTTCGATTGGGACTCGAACCGGCGACCCTTCGGTTCCCAAGATGAGTCCCGATAGAAACAGTGACATGCAAACATTTACTGCTTGAAATAAGACTTTTTATATTGTCCTCCAGATGTTAACAACTTCAAGATAAAAAAAATTACTCACGCACTTGTGTACTGAAGAACCATTATGAAATACTCTTACTTTAATATTTAAACATTATGGCTGCAATGAAACCTTAAAGGTGGGGTAGGTAATTTTGGAGAAACCGGCTCGAGTGCGCTAGAATTAGAAAATACACAGCTGGAACAAACCTGCCCCTTCCTCACAGAGCCCCTCCTCCAACACACACGGACGCGCACATGACCAATGAGGGCACGAGATCAGTGTGTGCCCCGATTGAAGGCTGACAGGCAGGTAGGCCATCCAGTTATTTTAGCCGGCTCAGATGATTGGTCGTGCTTTTTACAGCGCCACGGCTTCCACAGATGATATTTCTTTATGGATTTGTTGTCAAAGCATTTCAGATATTCATTGCTATCGGGATGTTAAGAGCATTCCATGGAATATAACAAAAAGTGTATCTCGAGCCGGTTTCTCAAACTTACCTACCCCACCTTTAAAGAAGGAGTTACTAGTGCCGAGAGTGAAACTATAGAATCAGATGAAGCTCATTCCCTGTATGTCTGTTTTGAATTGGGTCGAATTAAAGCACACTGCTAACGATGAGCTGCACAGGTCTGACTCTGGATCAGCTCTCCACTTTCCCTCTGCGGACATAATTATGTCAGAGCTCCGGTTTCTGTTAACCCTCCTCTTCAGTGTTTTCCCTCTAATCATCGTCAGTATCCAAATTTGGCCGCGATGCTCTCCGCACCCGGGTTACGTCTTGGAACACCTCTTGAATGTTCAGACATAACAACATCAGACGGGAGAGTTGGACTCGATCTAGTGAAGATTAAACGAGCCACCCTCAGCTGTGTGCTACATTAGGTTTAGTTTAGGCTTATAACATCTGGCTTATGTGACCTTGAACATTTTCACTGTGGTATGTTATCAAACACCTTTTATGGAGGTCGGACAGTTGTATTAACAAAATGTGAGACTTAATATTAGCTATTAGATATCAAAAGTGGGACGAGGTCATTGTTTTACAAGTCACTGGTTTCTCTCAAGTCTTTGCATTCATGTCCCAAATAAATCATAATTAACAGCCATTTAGCAGGAGTTAAAAGTATAATACAATTGTAAACATTGAATATATGCATACACACAGTAGAAGTGTATCTAAAGAATACACAAAATAAAACATACAGAATCATGCAACCCTTTTCTCTGTACTGAGGTGTGTTGTCTTGCTTCCAGTCTGTATGCCAAGCTAAAGCCATTTCTTATCCTTTATGGACGTCATGAATTAATGGCTAAGTTTGTTTCCATTTGTTTTTGATACGCCAACTTTCCACTTGAGTCATATCTTGAATGGGATCTTGTTTTTCCAGCGTTTGCAGTCTTTGATGCATCATTTGAAAATGGAAATGGTCTCATTTGTTGCAATCAACTCTCCGCCAGAAAGTTAAAATTGAACATATTTACCAAAATATTAATTTAGGGTGTCTCTCCAACCTTTTCTTTCTCAATAAGTGAGTGAAAACAGACCGGACCAAAAGGACAATCAGTGGAATGATCTGCTGCCTCTGTGCTGAGGCTTAGACAAAAGGCAGTGACTCACAGCCTTTAGGTGTTGATGAAGAAAGAGGCGAAGATGAATAGTTATTTACACCTCCACGGCACATTATGTTCATTACAGACTCCGTCTCTTCCACTCTGAGTGCTGGAAAAAAAGCTGTGGCCACTTAGGAAACAAACAAACAAATGCGGTTAATTCATAAAACCCAGATCATCTTTAAATGCGTTTAAATGTCCCATGTCATGCTTTTCCGGTTATCACCCGTCCCCTTGTTGTTATGAAGCTTGTTCTGCATGTGAACGGTCTGCAGTCACAAACCCTCAGAGTGCACCCTGTAGCGAGTAAAGCTCTAACACAGAGAAGACCCGTCTGCCCCAGAACGCCTCGTTGGACATTTCTCATCTTCCATTGTTTACTTCTTGGGTATAGTGACATAACGTAGCCGTTACTTTTGGACCAATCCGTGGACTTCCTCACACACACACACACACACACTCGGCGAGACGTTGCAAGGCTCGCTGCTGCGAGGAGCGGGACACTGTGAGCTGGCTCACTGGTGTGGGGTCGGCGAGACAGCGAGACACCGCGGAACTCAGCCTGGGCACACACACAAACTCCCAGCCAGGCTGCGGGTGTGTGTTCGGGCTGGGTTTCGCTGTGTCTCGCAGACGGCCACTGGGCTCATATGGAGGGGGGGGGGGGGGGCAGGAGCTCCAACAAGCCGTTTAGGACATAGAGTGAATACACAGAGATGCTGTATGAGAAACCAATGTGAGTTTGGAAAATAGCACAATATAAATCAATCAATCAATCAATGTTTATTTATATAGCCCAATATCACAAATGTTACATTTGTCTCAGTGGTCTTCACAGTGTGTACAGAATATCAGTATGACAATACGACACCCTCTGTCCTTAGACCCTCTGTCCTCAGACCCTCTGTCCTCAGACCCTCTGTCCTTAGACCCTCTGTCCTTAGACCCTCACATCGTACAAGGAAACACTTCCGGAGAAAACCCACAGTTTAAAGGGAACATGGAGAAACCTCAGGGAGAGCAACAGAGGAGGGATCCCTCTCCCAGGACGGACAGACGTGCAATAGATGCCGTGTGTAAATTGAAAAGATAATACATTTGCAACAAATCTATTCTAGTAGACCTCAACAATGGAATTATGATCAGTAGAAAAGGCCATGACACGGGACCTTTAAGCAACTTTCATGTTTATTTGATGGTCAATTATTGGACTGGGAATACAGTTTTGTTTTGTTTGTCAATATTGATAACGGTTAATACTGTGGACGAGTAAATGGATTATCTTTTGCTGCAATATTCACACACCTTTATTAGAACACTATTAAAAGGCTTTTCTCTCGGACGAAGAGGTTGCTGCTTTTGTTTAACATACAGATAACAGTGGTATTTAGTTTGTGTACTCTAACTCTTGTATAGCACTGACAAAAAGACAATGGGATGTTTTCATTGTATTTTGAAATATTGTACAAAGTAAGGTATTTGGCAATATCTCAGAACGATAATCTCCACGGTTTTGATTTTTGAAGCGTTAATGCAATTGCAAGAAACTTAAAGCTATCGTCAGGTTAGACATGAACTACAGTCATCTCACGACTTAAGTCACCCCCCTTAAGGCGGGTTTAGCCTTAATGGGTAAACCTATAATGTTCAGATTGATGACATTTAGGAGTCTCGTTTAGCCACGTGTCGGATACACCTTTTTTTAGAGTCGTAGGAGCTTAACAAATTCATGAGTGAGGTATGGTAAGTGTGCTTTCTCATTTAAGGACATAAGACATTTAGCTGAACTTAAAACATGCACAAACTTTCACTCTTCCCCCCATGTTGCATAACAATGTAGCCTATATTCAGCAACCACTAATTTGACTGTTATTACAAATTGTATTTGAAATGAAGTGTAATTTAATAGTTGTACTGATACATGGGCTGTTTTTTCAAATCTAATCTTTACATGTTGATCTGTTTTATCTGTCTTTGTTGTGGTTGTGCCTCAGGCTCAGTTGATGCATGTCATGTCAGTTACATGTGCTCACAGTAATCCCGGCGATCTCTGACATGGTGCTCCTCTTTGTCGGGCTCTCCGGTGACGTCATTGTTGCCGGACAACCTCGCGACCAAAACAGATTCCCTCTCTGCAGCGGGGCCTCCCCTCGCAGCACGTGCTCCTCTCTCAGTAATTACATACAGATCCCCCCCCTTTTATCCTCCATCAGCAAACATGTCGCCCGTCAGCTGTCCAACATGTAGACCAACAGAGAGCAGCTGGTGGACAGAGAGGGAAAGTACGAGCATTTTAAAGCCTGTCTGTTGGGACTAAAAGCAAAAAATGAAGGTGAGAGATCAGGGTTGAAATGGGAGAGACACAGAATGTGTGTGTGTGTGTGTGTGTGTGTGTGTGTGTGTGTGTGTGTGTGTGTGTGTGTGTGTGTGTGTGTGTGTGTGTGTGTGTGTGTGTGTGTGTGTGTGTGTGTGTGTGTGTGTGTGTGTGTGTGTGTGTGTGTGTGTGTGTGTGTGTGTGTGTGTGTGTGTGTGTGTGTGTGTGTGTGTGTGTGTGTGTGTGTGTGTGTGTGAAAAGGAGAGGGTGATTCTAAGTCTCTATATGCAAAAGGTTGAGTCTGACCAAAGTCAAATGATGCTGATCCGTTCTCACGAGAGTGTTTACAAATGAACTGGCCTGAAGTGACCCTGATACACAGTTCATGTCAGGAGAAGTTTGTTATTGTAGTTTTTAAGTAGTATTTTATTCATTAATTATGCAGTATTTACAGGAGAAACACCCAAAATATATGTGTATCGTCCATAATGCATCCAAATACTTTACAATACTAACATTACATTTTGCTCTTTCCAAAACGACCTTACATATATCCTTTAGCTTATAAGCCATATGATTGTATTCCATGGTGGATACGTCTCAATTTACCCAAATATTTGAAGTAGGCCTACTACAACTTTGTCAGATTGAATGGTACAGAAATACTTCAGAATACTGTGTTCCTAGTATGACTTGCAGTGGCTCGTATCATGATGGGATGATTTCATGCTAAATCCAAACCGTTTTCTTTTCCTTGCAGTGGAGAACCTTTTCTAAAAATACTCTTTATTTTCCCTTGGTGAATTCAAAAGAAGTCACTCGTGCTTTTATCTTTGCTCCCTGGGAACTATGTGTACTCTGGCATCAGTCAGAAGGCCAACTTGCAAAAAATGCAAAATCATTTGAAACCTTTCTACCAGAGTCCAGTTGGTGTCCCAGGTGACTTTAGTAACAGAGTGAATGTCAGCTGCTCAGTCTCAACAACAATTTGATTTATTAGAAGCACACTGATGCATTTCATACCGTTAACGACGGCTCTGTTTAATTTAAGTGATCCAGGAGCTGAGTCAGCAGCGCAGCACTCTCACTAATGCATCAAATATATCGGTCATTATAAAGACCGACTGCTATGGGCGTTATATATGTGAGAAAGGGATATAAGGTGCATTACATTTTGTTCCTTTGCAAGCACATATGTTATTCTGGTTATTACTATATGCCAAACGTATATAGAATTAGACTTAATAAGGTCAGAACATGCACTGTATTGCATAGTTTTACATGTAATAAGAAAAACACATATTTTGTGTCATTACGGTTTGAGGACATGGACTGAATTCCAGTTTGAACTACCTTCAGCTATTTGGAAGTCAAACTTAAATAACAGATTCAGAAATAACATCAACTTCAAACCTAAAAATAGCCAAATAAATAACAACGTGTTTCTTAATTTCTAGAGGTCTCTATTGATGCATAGTTTTGGTTTATTTGTCCAAGTTTTGAGAATTCCACGTGTGAATCGCTGCCAGATTTCATCCGTGGGAATAAAAGCTCCCAATAAATTACATGAAAAAGCACATGTTCAATGTTGCATTGGATAAATTATTTCCACATTTACTCTTCTGCTGGTTTTTTTATACAGTGCCACAGTGACGCGTCCTAAAACCCGGAATTAAGTTAGCATTTTACCACTTCCGGTTCCTTCGACCAAAAGCAACGCAATCTCTCCATAGCATGTTGGAAAATAGCTGAACTAAGGTCTGCGGTTGAGACACGTTGAAGAGACGGATCACGTTTTGTTCTACGACATCAAACACATCAGCAGTGACCCCACTGGTGATTTCTGAAGAGTTTACGTGTCTGAAAAACGATGGTTGTTACCAAGTGGCTGAATAGGACTACAGAAGATGTTGAGGCCGTTTTACGTCATTACACCGAACACGTAAACACTCCCGCTAAGTTTGTTTGCCCTGTTCTGCTTGAAAGCAAGTTCCTGCTGTCACTACCCGATCCGTCCCCCTGCCCGATCGGTTCTGCGCATGTGCGAGAGGGTCCGCCATGTTGGACAACTCCGGACGGCAACACCAGATGGACACTTGACACAGTGGCTTTTAGCAAAACTCAAAAAGAAAAACCGAGAGAGATGAGGTATTGTTATTACAACGTGACTTCACTATTATTTAACAACTCTTTTTATTGGGTTCTTTTATTTGGGGTTAAGTACATTGTCAGAATAAGTGAGAAATGGATTTAACTTCTGTTAGACAGCTATCATACTGAATACATATTTACTGTGAATGTGTGCAAACATGTATGGCATATGGCTGTCCAACAGACGTTAAATCCATTTCTCACATATTCTGACAATGTACTTAACCCCAAATAAAAGAACCCAATACAAAGAGTTGTTAAATAATAGTGAAGTCACGTTGTAATAACAATAACTCATCTCTCTCGGTTTTTCTTTTTGAGCTTTGCTAAAAGCCACTGTGTCAACTCTCCATCGTGGGTTGCCGTCCGGAGTTGTCCAATATGGCGGACCATCTCGCACATGCGCAGTACCGATCGGGCAGGGTGACGGATCAGGTAGTGACAACTGCCTCCTCCAAACTGTTCAAACAAACGCTTCAACTTGTACCATTTATGGCGCGTTTCCACTGCAGGCCTCGCTCGGTTTGGTTAGGCCTTATTAGGCCCGGCTCACTTTAATGCTGCGCTTCCATTACAGTTTAGGAACTGGGGTAGTTACTATAGTAACGCACTAACGCAGTGTAGGCGGAGCCGTGACGTCATCTTCAATGCGCACCCCAGAAAAACAACACAGCCGTTAGCTGTTAGCACTCAGAGCTCACAGCTCCTCATATCTGTTCAGAAACTAGACAAAAGTTAAACAAGTCCAAACCACAGACTGTCTGTGTCATGGAGGATACAGTCGCTGGTTTATTTATGTCTGTATAGGCCGTTGTTGTGAGTGAGGACGGTCGGAGCATATACAACGTTAGCTTAGCCAAGCTCCATTTAGAAAGCACGCATTTTAAAGGGTTTTCCGCCTGCCGTCTGTCTGCAGACTTGTCAAAGCATTAATTCATGGTTTTTACTAACCGGTATCAGTATGTTGTTACTTCGGCATCATTTTGAAACGTGTATTACAATTAAATCACGGTCAAATATGTTCATCTTGTTGTAGTTGTAGCCCCCTTGCCAGCGATTCTCTCTCGAGTTTAGCATGCTCAGCCCGACTCAGCCTGGTTGTTCCTGGCCCTAGAACCACGATTTAATCGGGCCAGAAAAAAGGTGAAAAAGTCGCCCCGGGCCAAAACTAGGTCAAGTGGAAGCGCAACCAAAATCGGGCCCCGCACGGCTCGGCACGCTTAAAGCGAGCTACCCGCTGCAGCGGAAACGCGCCGTTAGAGTCTGTAGTTTTGAATATGGATCTTAAGTCGGCGTGACGTTGAAGCAGCGACCCTGCTGTAGGTCCTTTATAGCATAACGTTAGCATTTTGCTTCTGGCGACTAGATTTATGATTCGAAAATGATAAAAGCAGGATAGACATGTGGAGATAATCCGGCTGAACAAAACGTGATCCGTCTCTTAAATGTGTTTCAACCACAGACCATATTTCCAGCTATTTTCCAAAATCCTAAAGAGAGATTGCGTTGCTTTTTTGTCGAAGGAACCGGAAGGAGTTTGCTTCCGGGTTTTAGGACGCGTCACTGCGGCAAACTATTGTTAAATGTTGTGTGAGTTGATTTATTTGGACCATTATTTTGTTACCTTTTTGTAAAGCGTCTGAGCACCTGTAAAAGCACTCGCCACATACAATGTATTATTCATATGTTTTCCCAACACACATCAATGACCAATCGGGTTGATTCAGTCAACATTTGAGGTAATAACAAATACATTATTTTGGTAAAAGGTTGTCATACAACTAAACTGCAATATATAATAAGAATTGTACAAATCAATTCTCTGGATTAAATTGAGGAAGTGTTCCCTCTGTGCTGTAAACACTATGTTTGTGCTTCCTTTGATTTTGACAGAGAAACAATTATAGTATAAATCAAGAGCAGATTGAATACTATAAATCCAGGACAGTAATCTTCCTTCAGCTCGTAAATATCTCTGTGTTCATATTTAACTGTCGTCCTCGCTGCCTACATCCTCGCTTTCTTTACAATGACTGAGATGTTACAGAGATGTTTATGACGAAAGCTTTTCATGTATTTCATATTATATACACTCCTGATGAATGTTGGTTATTATCTTTTTTTTAAATATCTGTTTTCTCGTTCTGCAGGTCAGAGACGGTGTCTTTTGGTGCAGACCTGCTGAAAAACCCTTGTGCCATCTCCAAATCATGAGGAATATTCATTTGGTGTGACAGACAATCACCAAACATCCTTCTTCTGGAGCACCTCAGCGATAATCAGGACAACTTCTGGCTGCGGATAAACACTTGAAAAACCCTGTTTGATTGAACATTTCCATCATTCCCCGCCTCCTCCTCCGCTGCTCATATTGCCTGGGGTAATTTGAGCTCTCGAACTGTGGGCTTGCAAGGGGATTTTTTTAAAAGGCGGAGATGACATCCCAAAATCTTTTCGTCTCAGCCTCGATACACAACTTGACCGAAGGATAACCATCTGTCCTCTGAGGGACACTTTTGGACCGACACACTTTCAGACACAGAGCCTCGGAGGCAGGCAGGATGGGGGACAGCTGGGTGTGTCTGAGCCCGGCCGAGTTCACCCAGCTGCAGAAATACAGCGAGTGTGAGTACACACATGCACGCACACACACACACGTCTCCCACACAAACAAAAGAACAAAAACAAGTGTGTGTGTGTGGGGGGGGGGAGGGTGTGTGTGTGTGTGTGTGTGTGTGTGTGTGTGTGTGTGTGTGTGTGTGTGTGTGTGTGTGTGTGTGTGTGTGTGTGTGTGTGTGTGTGTGTGTGTGTGTGTGTGTGTGTGTGTGTGTGTGTGTGTGTGTGTGTGTGTGTGTGTGTGTGTGTGTGTGTGTGTGTGTGTGTGTAAAGAACAAATAATGTGGTGTACATGCTATAGCCCGCCGGATGCTTCATGCAACTCAAATTCAAAATAGTGTTTTAAGTAGGTTTGCAGATCAGGAAGCCACAAAAGTCACTAATAACATCTATATATCACACTAATATTAATATATATATGTAAGGCATACTTTAAGACACGTTTGTCTTTTTTTATTTATACTATATGTTGGAAGATGTTTCTTCATTTGCATGTTTTCTGGCACATTTGTGTTTTTATATTTGCATTATTTTTTAAACTGTAACGCGTTTCTCCAGAGGTGTTTTGGGCATTTGCAAATATCGGCTACCGTATGTATTGATAAACTATTACAAACATAGAATAAAATAAGCTTTATATTTTATTAAAAAAAAGTTATTTTACCTCCAAGTCAGTTCAATAAAGAAGTTTCAGTTTTTTCTCACTTTTCAAATTATTTGTACGTTTGCCGTTGTTTACATTAAAGCAAAAGGAAATAAGCCATTCTGTCATTTTAATCACTTTACTAACCCTATCATTTACTCCCGATAGTTTGGATTGTAAACAACATTGCAGCAGGACTTCAGTCGTCTGTTTGGTGTCACATTCTTCCTCCATGTTTTTCTTTCACAAGGACACTCATTAGCCTGCGGGATGAGCGTTGTGGTTACCTACCCTCCCTAATATTTGTTAGTCAAAAGAGCATCTGTCATCTGTGTCATGGAGATGAAGAGAGTCTGACACGCAACCATCCTGCAGAGTGATTACACAACCATGCATAAATCATGGTTTCACAGACCTGAGCGCGGTGCGACAGGCAGGCTGTGATTGATAGGAAAGTGTGTGTGTGTGTGTGTGTGTGTGTGTGTGTGTGTGTGTGTGTGTGTGTGTGTGTGTGTGTGTGTGTGTGTGTGTGTGTGTGTGTGTGTGTGTGTGTGTGTGTGTGTGTGTGTGTGTGTGTGTGTGTGTGTGTGTGTGTGTGTGGGCACACTAATGCAAGGATCTATATGTTGCGTCACTGTTATGCACGTACTGTAGGAGAATGATGTCGTACCTGGTCCACAACTTCTTAGATCTTGAAGGACGCCTTTAGGACCAACAAATGGCCACATTGTTTTCACATAGGACACAAGCAATTGTTAGTCATTTTGAAATGGATATTCAGACATATTGTGTATTCGTATGGGTTGAGAACCAGCCTCACGTGTTTGACAGATGGAGAGTGTTGCGCAGCATGTTAGTAGCTGGTGGGCTTCATCAGGCTCGTGGCTGACAACGCGTTAGTGGGATCTTTTGGTTAGATGTTCCGGTTTGAATTCAACTCAATTCAAAGACTTCACACTGTCCCGTCTGTTGTCAAAACCTTTTTACTAAATGGACATTTCAGGTGTCTTTTTCCGGCGTGGTTTCCCTGTTGTTATATATTGGGGATTTGCATATTAATAATAATAATACATGACACTTATATAGCGCTTTTCTAAAAATTCAAAGACGCTTGATTGGCTATTAGACGCTGATTGGCTGTTTGAAATGTGTGACGTACATAATATAATAACACGTGTTGATGTAGAAGAGACATGGAGAAGAGGGGACACATGTTGATGAAGAAGAGACATGAAGAAGAGGGGACACATGTTGATGTAGAAGAGACATGAAGAAGAGGGGACACATGTTGATGTAGAAGAGACATGAAGAAGAGGGGACACATGTTGATGTAGAAGAGACATGAAGAAGAGGGGACACATGTTGATGAAGAAGAGACATGAAGAAGAGGGGACACATGTTGATGTAGAAGAGACATGGAGAAGAGGGGACATGTGTTGATGTAGAAGAGACATGAAGAAGAGGGGACATATGTTGATGTAGAAGAGACATGGAGAAGAGGGGACACATGTTGATGTAGAAGAGACATGAAGAAGAGGGGACACATGTTGATGTAGAAGAGACATGAAGAAGAGGGGACACATGTTGATGTAGAAGAGACATGAAGAAGAGGGGACACATGTTGATGTAGAAGAGACATGAAGAAGAGGGGACACATGTTGATGTAGAAGAGACATGAAGAAGAGGGGACACATGTTGATGTAGAAGAGACATGAAGAAGAGGGGACACATGTTGATGTAGAAGAGACATGAAGAAGAGGGGACACATGTTGATGTAGAAGAGACATGAAGAAGAGGGGACACATGTTGATGTAGAAGAGACATGGAGAAGAGGGGACACATGTTGATGTAGAAGAGACATGAAGAAGAGGGGACACATGTTGATGTAGAAGAGACATGAAGAAGAGGGGACACGTGTTGATGTAGAAGAGACATGAAGAAGAGGGGACACGTGTTGATGTAGAAGAGACATGAAGAAGAGGGGACACGTGTTGATGTAGAAGAGACATGAAGAAGAGGGGACACGTGTTGATGTAGAAGAGACATGAAGAAGAGGGGACACGTGTTTATGTAGAAGAGACATGAAGAAGAGGGGACACGTGTTGATGTAGAAGAGACATGAAGAAGAGGGGACACGTGTTGATGTAGAAGAGACATGATGAAGAGGGGACACGTGTTGATGTAGAAGAGACATGAAGAAGAGGGGACACGTGTTGATGTAGAAGAGACATGAAGAAGAGGAGACACGTGTTGATGTAGAAGAGACATGAAGAAGAGGGGACACGTGTTGATGGAGAAGGGACATTAAGAAGAAGGGACACGTGTTGATGTGGAAGAGACATGAAGAAGAGGGGACACATGTTGATGTGGAAGAGACATGAAGAAGAGGGGACACGTGTTGATGGAGAAGAGACATGAAGAAGTGTATTTTGTATAATAGGTGACCTTTAAACTGAACACAAATGAGGACAACATCCGCCTTGACCGGTTTAAAGCCTCGTGGAAGCGGACGCTGAAGTGATCTAGTCCTAATCCTTCTTGCTGCTGTCTCTGTGAGCAGAGTCTTGCTTTATGAGCCGGTTGCAGTGGAGACTATAATGGAAACGTGATGGATGTGCACACTGGGAAGAACCCTGCAGGCGGGGAAGGTCTGATTTTAACTGATGGCGAGGAGAGACAGGAAGCCCTGCGTATCAGCAGCAGATCAATCAAGGACTTAATGAAGGACACTGGCTGTGTTTCAGCTGCAGACACAAGTATGTGAGGGAGAAACCCGATCCTGCTGAAGAGCCAGGGTCATTAATAAGCCATGTAATCAAATACAACTGAAACCATTAGCTCATCAATCCTTCAGAAATCATTTTAGTAATTGATAACCGACCGGTTTTCAAACTATCAGGATGTCATGGTTTTGTTTGTGTTCATATTTTTGTGGCACTCTTTCACTCTTCACAACATTTTATTAACAAAATGATTAATGATGTGATTAGTTGGTAATGGACATGATGATTGGCTGCAGCTTTAATACAATTAGTTAGAGTTGATTTATGTATTAGTCGAACAACAGAAATTAATCCGCATTAGTTCAGATAACTACTTTTTCATTGAAGTTATTTATCTGGCAGAGACGACAAACAGTTCCAGCTTTGCAAGTGTAAGAGTTAGCTTCTTTATTTCAATAATGCTACTAGTTTTAGATAAATCAACGACTGTCAAGATGTCAGATTGGACTTTGGAAACATTCTGTATGACATTTTACGCTATCGTTTTTTACTTTTAATGGACACAATTATCAAAAAGTGAAATTTAAAGTGCATTTTTTTTTTGCGGCCTTTAAATAAACTAAAAACATCAGTTTCTCACACTGGCTGAAGCTGTGATTTTAAAAGCAAGATATTCCTGATTGTGTGACTTTGTGTGTTAAGCAGCAATTCATGTCCATATACCAATGTATTTGAGTGTGATAATTTCATCGGGAAACAGTGAAATATCAATATCATTTCTAAAATATCGGTTAAAAGGGACACATTCTGCTCATGTTCAGGTGTATATCAGTATGTAGTGTCTCTACTTTAAAGAGTCCTCTCCTGCTGATGTTCAGGTGTATATCAGTATGTAGTGTCTCTACTTTAAAGAGTCCTCTCCTGCTGATGTTCAGGTGTATATCAGTATGCAGTATCTCTACTTTAAAGAGTCCTCTCCTGCTGATGTTCAGGTGTATATCAGTATGTAGTGTCTCTACTTTAAAGAGTCCTCTCCTGCTGATGTTCAGGTGTATATCAGTATGTAGTGTCTCTACTTTAAAGAGTCCTCTCCTGCTGATGTTCAGGTGTATATCAGTATGTCGTGTCTCTACTTTAAAGAGTCCTCTCCTGCTAATGTTCAGGTGTATCTCAGTATGTAGTGTCTCTACTTTAAAGAGTGCTCTCCTGCTGATGTTCAGGTGTATATCAGTATGTAGTGTCTCTACTTTAAAGAGTCCTCTCCTGCTGATGTTCAGGTGTATATCAGTATGTAGTGTCTCTACTTTAAAGAGTCCTCTCCTGCTGATGTTCAGGTGTATATCAGTATGTCGTGTCTCTACTTTAAAGAGTCCTCTCCTGCTAATGTTCAGGTGTATCTCAGTATGTAGTGTCTCTACTTTAAAGAGTGCTCTCCTGCTGATGTTCAGGTGTATATCAGTATTTAGTGTCTCTACTTTAAAGAGTCCTCTCCTGCTGATGTTCAGGTGTATATCAGTATGTATTGTCTCTACTTTAAAGAGTCCTCTCCTGCTGATGTTCAGGTGTATCTCAGTATGTAGTGTCTCTACTTTAAAGAGTCCTCTCCTGCTGATGTTCAGGTGTATATCAGTATGTAGTGTCTCTACTTTAAAGAGTCCTCTCCTGCTGATGTTCAGGTGTATATCAGTATGTAGTGTCTCTACTTTAAAGAGTCCTCTCCTGCTGATGTTCAGGTGTATATCAGTATGCAGTATCTCTACTTTAAAGAGTCCTCTCCTGCTGATGTTCAGGTGTATATCAGTATGTAGTGTCTCTACTTTAAAGAGTCCTCTCCTGCTGATGTTCAGGTGTATATCAGTATGTAGTGTCTCTACTTTAAAGAGTCCTCTCCTGCTGATGTTCAGGTGTATATCAGTATGTAGTGTCTCTACTTTAAAGAGTCCTCTCCTGCTGATGTTCAGGTGTATATCAGTGTGTAGTGTCTCTACTTTAAAGAGTCCTCTCCTGCTGATGTTCAGGTGTATATCAGTATGTCGTGTCTCTACTTTAAAGAGTCCTCTCCTGCTGATGTTCAGGTGTATATCAGTATGTAGTGTCTCTACTTTAAAGAGTCCTCTCCTGCTGATGTTCAGGTGTATATCAGTATGTAGTGTCTCTACTTTAAAGAGTCCTCTCCTGCTGATGTTCAGGTGTATATCAGTATGTAGTGTCTCTACTTTAAAGAGTCCTCTCCTGCTGATGTTCAGGTGCATATCAGTATGTAGTGTCTCTACTTTAAAGAGTCCTCTCCTGCTGATGTTCAGGTGTATATCAGTATGTAGTGTCTCTACTTTAAAGAGTCCTCTCCTGCTGATGTTCAGGTGTATATCAGTATGTAGTGGCTCTACTTTAAAGAGTCCTCTCCTGCTGATGTTCAGGTGTATATCAGTATGTAGTGTCTCCATGCTTTAATGTTCAAATGTGTGTGTGTGTGTGTGTGTGTGTGTGTGTGTGTGTGTGTGTGTATATGTGTGTGTGTGTGTGTGTGTGTGTGTGTGTGTGTGTGTGTGTGTGTGTGTGTGTGTGTGTGTGTGTGTGTGTGTGTGTGTGTGTGTGTGTGTGTGTGTGTGTGTGTGTGTGTGTGTGTGTGTGTGTGTGTGTGTGTGTGTGTGTGTGTGTGTGTCAGCCCCTCTGATGCTGCAGTTTCTGGTGCAGATGAATATTCATCAGGACATTTTATAATGGAATGCTGCATATATTAATTCAGTTTTGAGAAAAGTGTTCTATCCAAAGGAGCATTTCCTCTCAGAGATATGATTATAAAGACAGTTTATTTTCTGGAAAATGCTCTGCTGGGTCGTCGCATGGTTTTCAGAAGTGTATTAAAGAAAATGCACAACATGTAATGACACAATGCTGCTTGTTCTCCTCCTCAGACTCCACTAAGAAGCTGAAGGATATGCTGGAGGAGTTTCACGGGGAAGGAGTTCTGTCCAAATACAATCCAGAGCAGGTGTGTTTATAACCTTCTCCATTATCCTGCATCCACTTTATTTTCACTTGATATTCTGCAAACACATGGTGTGACGCCATCAGGTGCTTCTTTGGTTCCTCTGATTCAGAAAGCTCAGTCCTTTTGTCCCATTTTTAGAAAAGGGCCCCTGACTATAGACTGAATGTATGTTTTAAAGGTCCCGTGTCTTGGCCATTTCTACTGATCCTAATTCCATTGTTGAGGTCGACTAGGATAGATTTATATTCTGCAATTTTCCAAACTCACATTGGTTTCTCACAGCATCTCTGTATAGTATGTGTATTCACTCTCTGTCCTAAGCGGCTTGTTGGAGCTCCTGCCCCCCCCTCCCTGTGAGCCCAGTGGCTGTCTGCGAGACACAGCGAAACCTAGCACGAAACCAGCCCGAGCACGTGCACACACCCGCAGCCTGGCTGAGAGTTTGTGTGTGTGCTCACACAGACTCGCAGCCTCGCCTCGTCCCGCCGTCTCAGGGAGGAGAAAAAAAACAATGGAAAAAGAGAAACAACGAGGCGTTCTGGGGCAGCATCGACAGGTCTTCTTTGTTAGAGTTTTACTCGCTACAGGGTGCACTTTGAGGGTTTGTGACCCTGCAGACCGTTTACATGCAGAAACACCTTCACAACAAGGGGACGGGTGATAACTGGAAAAGCATGACATGGGCCCTTTAATACAGTGGTCTGGACTTGTGAGGATGCTACTAATAGACTTTATTCCGTGTTTACTGTCATCTCTGTTCACATTACACACTTATCTTTCTAGATACATGTTTTGCTTTACTTGCTGTGCAGTAAACAAAATACAAGTAAACATATTTTCATTTGCTTTGATTACGTGTCACAATTTGAGCCTGTCTGAAATACATGTTGTATGAAGATGTATTAACTTAACTTACTCACTTCTTTCTTTGTTTTGTCTCTCATCTTATGGTGTAAATTAATGTTTGTCAGACAGCTACAAGCATTTTTACGAACGTCAGTGTGAAGAAAATCTATTGACTAATGGCTTTGCAGAGAGCATAGATAAAATATAAATATAGTATGCACTTAAACTGATATTGACTTTTTTTTTTTAGGAGTCAAATAAATAATGTTGCCTCTCCCTTCCACAGCAGTTCATCACCAAGCTTCTTTGCTGTTACTCCTTTCTCAGAACTGGAGACATGTCGAATGCCATACTGTAGATAATAAATAATACACAAAACGATGTTGTGATTGATCAACCGCTTACAGATGTCCCGCCCCTTAGCCTATCCCGTACTATGAGTTGGAGTGATAGCCAATAGAAGCACAAGCAGTGGCGGTTCTACATCAATTTGACTGGGGGGCCAGTTATTTTCTGAGGGGCACAATAAATGCAGGACGAAAAAGACAAAGACAGTTTGAAGTAATTGCGCATAAGAAAACAACGTAATACAGTTATTGGTACACATTTTTATTTAAGATACTTATAGTTGCAGTTTTTACGCTCTAATGGGTCCGACTAGAATGACAAATAACGTTAGTTCCGCCTATTCCGTGAGCCAAGAAATCGTTTAATCATAAACTTTTCATTTTCAGTGGGGTCACAGTCAGTGTTACGGGGCAATGGCCCCCCCTGCCCCCCCCCCCCCTAGAACCGCCCCTGAGCACAAGTATTACAAAGTGATGTCATTATGTTCCAGAAGTAAACAAAGGAGTCCAAAGGAGGCGTGTCAGGGAGAGGGGAAGGGATGTTAGCCTCTGCAGACCATTTACATGCACAACAACCTATATAACACACTACAGGAAAGAGAAAACAATAGGGCCTCTTTAAAGATAGTGACGTCCATCTTCGTCCATGCCAACATGAACCTCTGGTATTTTTCCCATTTCTTTATTCCTCTCCCTCTTTATTATCACCTCCACTCTGCTGTAAGCTTCCTCTGTTTTTTTGATTGACTAACAGCCCGGCTGGACTTTGGGCGCCATATAAATCAGATTTAATGTTCATGTATGGACCAAACCATCACCTGGCGCCTGTGTGTGTGTGTGTGTGTGTGTGTGTGTGTGTGTGTGTGTGTGTGTGTGTGTGTGTGTGTGTGTGTGTGTGTGTGTGTGTGTGTGTGTGTGTGTGTGTGTGTGTGTGTGTGTGTGTGTGTGTGTGTGTGTGTGTGTGTGTGTGTGTGTGTGTGTGTGTGTGTGTGTGTGTGTGTGTGTGTGTGTGTGTGTGTGTCTAATGACTCAGTCCTTTGCGCCAGCTGTAGTGGAATCTACTCAGCCAGCTGGCGACAGGAGAAAACTCTGACCTCTCGTTGGGCTTTAATTTAGTGTATTTTTAGCCAAGGTGTTGCTCTGCTTCACCTGAAGGACATTTGTTGCCGTCAGTCATGTCTCCATTTAACAAATTAGAAAACAGACATCATCTTCCCTGATTGATAAGTGACTGAGAGACGCATTACACCCACAGGGTTTTTCTTTAAAGGCTCCAACAGACATCATGCATTTATATAACTTAACTGGTTTAGCAGCACACTTAATTATGTAACATAAACACGTCCTACATGATTGTCGCACAAAGAAAAAAACTGCCAATGCTTTTAAAAGGTTTCTTTGTGTTTGAATGTGAACTATGATTTGTTGATGTGTCATAAAGGTTATATTTAGTGCAGAAATGACAACAACATTCAAACAAAACAAATTACAGAAAGAGAAACTTGAATTCCGAATTGATTTTAAACTCCTTTTATTTGTTTTTAAAGCCCTAAATGGGCTGGCTCCGTCTTATTTAGCAGAACTCCTCCAGCGCTACACCCCAGGCAGAGCCTTAAGGTCTGCTGACCAGCTGCTGCTGGTAGGGCCCAAGACCAGGCTCAAAACCCGAGGGCACCCAGCCTTCGCAGCAGATGGGCAGGGGTGTCAAACTCAATTTCATCGCGGGCCACATCAGCATTATGGTTGCACTCAAAGGGCCGGTTGTAACTTTAAGACTATATAAAAATACATATATAAATATATAATATATATAAAATAATGTATTATATTACATCATTGCCTCTGCATTGGATTATCATCGGATAGGGTAATAACTTCATAATTAACTACGTCTGAAAGCAGAAGATAGGGCAAATAATTGCAAGTCTCTTCAGTGTGTATGTCCCAAAATGATTTAAAAAGAAAAGCCAAATTCTGGAGAAAAAATAAATAGAAGTGACATTTTGAAATAAAAATCTAATTCTGAGAAAAAGGAATTCTATGAAAAAATGCATATTTTGAAGAAAAAAAGGCAAATTCTGAGAAAAAAGTCATATTTGAGATGCATTGTGGGACATGTAGTTTATGGGCAACATGCTTCTGTAGCATGTAACCGTATAATAAACATATTATATTCTTTGCAAGCGCTTGTGGGGCCACATAACATGAAGTCGTGGGCCGAATGTGGCCCCCGGGCCTTGAGTTTGACACCCCTGCCCTAGGGTTTTTTTTAAATCCTCACTAAAGACTCACTTCTTCTCCCTGGCCTTGTAGTCAGAGCGGAGCACGACACCTGACATTTCCCTGTGTGTGATTTTTATATTTCTGTTGTCAATTATTGTCTTTTATTGTGTTGTAGTAATGTGTTTTTATTACATGTACAGCACTTTGGCTCGACCAAAAATCGCTTTTAAATGTGCTATCTAAATAAAACTTGATTTGATTTGAAAGCAAGCAGCTAAAAAGTGTGTTATTGTAACCTGTTGAAGTTGTCAAAAAAGGGAATTCATCTGTCTTTGCTTTTAAAAATAACTTAAATGCAGATAAAAACAGTATCTAGGAAAACAAGCAGTACACTATTACTAAATATAAAGACCCTCTTTTTATTTTCTCTTTCTTCTGACCCGTTTGTTGCAGGAGGACACTACAATATATCTGATTAACTATAACATGTTATGAACAGTGTCTACGTGTGATTTTGTTTAATGTTTCATTTATTATATTAAAATCCTAAAACGTATAAAATAAAGAGCCCCAAGCTACGTTTTGAACCTCCATGTCTCCCCTCTCAGACAAAATAGATTCAATTTATCACACATTTTACTTTCTTAAATATAATTGTACCAAGTGCGGGATGGTTTACACACCTCGCATTCAATATTTCAACATACTATTTCATTTTGATTTCGTCCAAAAGAAGGTACCAAATCATAGTATACTGCAAAGAAAAAGACAATCAAAACCACATTTCTAGAAACTCACGTGATTGTACGGTAGATGCCGATCTGTGTCCTCAGCAGGACAGCAGCCCCTGTAGTCCCTTCTCTCTTTCATGCAAACAAGAAAGTCAATCAAACCCTCGTCACAGGCCCAAAACAAGACTAAATGAACCGTGTAAATGTGTCACAGCGGCCCTCGGGAGATGTTTACAGACAGGCAGCCGCCCACAGGGAACATCATGTGGAGGTAAAGAAGACTCCGGGCTAAAGGTGTTTTCCAGAGGGACGAACATTTCCACAAAAGCATCTGTGTCCACTTTCATTCAACGCTAATTCATCAATGTTTTATAACTGTAAAGAGACTGTTTACTATGGCGTGTGAGCGTACTTATCGGAACCTGCTGTTATGCACACATTATTAAATCCTCGTGGTTTGTTTGGCCAAATAAGGAGAAGAGATGTGAAGATGCCTGGATCAGAGTTGGGTCAACATGGCAGATCAGAAGTCTTCAGTGTGTTCCTCTGTGATCAAGTTGCAGTGCTAGAAGTCTAGACGTGCAAAAGTCATTTCCTATTAAGGTGTGAACTACATTTACCCTGAGAGGAGAATTGTGTACTTAGCTCGTATTAAAACCTCATGTTTTCTTAGCTTACTTGCATTTATTTGCAGATCTGTTTTAAAGCGGAGAGGAATTATTGAACACATACTTGGACTGAGCTTGATAAACACCGATGGCTCCGATTTGATGTGGAGCTGAGCTTGCGAATAAACTTCACTTTGTTCTATTTTGGTGTGAAGCACATTTTTCCTGGGAGGAAAATGGTTTACTTTGGTCACATTAAACCCTCATTATTTGTCTAATTATTTGCAGATCTGAAAGATATTCTTGACCACATACTGGAATGGATTTGGCAAACATGAATGGCACTGATTTGATCTCGAGCTGAACTAATAAACAGATTAATCAACTAGATTATTAACCTCCTGCACCCAGAGAATCTGAAATGGACTATAACGCATGAAGATTACTTTTATTTTTGGTACTTTAAATAGATTTTGAATAATAATAATAAACGTTATTTGTATAGCACCTTTCATGCACAAAGCAGCCCAAAGTGCTTTACAGAACAAGCTAAAACATCTACAGTGATCCTAATGAAATCCCCTTGAATTAAAGCTGACAAGATATTAAAATAGGTTAAGATTCAAAATGTAAAATAAAAGCAAAACTGTAAAAATACAGTAAAACATGGACGATGATACGAGTGAGAATTGACAGGTAACTGAAATTAAAAGCCATATTAAAACGTTTTTTATTTGCTTTTAAACATTTAAAGGGATTCATGACTTTTACTTGTACCACAGTTTTTTTTACAATTTAGAAATTCTACTTTGATTCCAAGTATCTACTTTCACCACTTTGCACCCTGACCACCCCCCTCCACACGGCAGCTAACCTTCTCTTCTTCCCCCTCCCTCACTCCTTCCTCACTCCTCCTCTTCGTCATTGTCCCAACTGTTAAACAGAAGCAGGACGTTCTGAACCAAGTAAGCCTCGGCCGGCGGGCTCTGCATGCTGTGTGGTGTCTGTGTCATCAGACTGCATGCGCGTTCTGTCCACGAACACAACGCCGCTGCAGATGGTCGGTCCCCCGTCAGAGGGGCAGAGGTCACGGGGGGCGTTGGGTTGAGATGAGTGCCGCTATGCCCCCGCCACATGGCAGTGGAAGATGGTGGTGTGGCAGGAGGAAGGATAATCAGAGTGTGAATATGACATGTTGCTTGTCATATAAGGTTGTATCTGGACGCAGCTTCCATCACCTCCAGTCTGCTGTTGCTAACCATTAAGACAATAATCTGTGGTGGATAGTAACACCTTTACAGTATTTACAGGGCGATACGAACGGTTATATTTTGGGGTATAGTCCGTCGTCATGTAAGAGCAATAACAAAATTGTTTTCGAAAGTATCACTTTTTACGCTAGCCTATAGCTAACGTTAGCCATATGTGTTGGTGCCACTAATAAGTCTTTACCATCCATTTATGATAGTTTGTAAATTGACTACAAAGTGGCCAAACAACTACTGGCCCCATTGTCTTCACTTTACAGTATAAACTGAGATTCAGTTAGCGTCAGCAACAACGAGGGCTAAGCTAATCAGTTAGCATGCTAATTTCAGTCTCTGTAACAGAATACATAGCTGCTCTGACACAATGTCAACGCTGTAGCCTTTCCACTTTATTTTTGAATATTTTAAACCTAAATCCTGGCCATAATCTACCACTGTACTTTTTTAATTCAATATCAAGAAATATTTAATCCTCATGACTTTTTCTGCTATATCTCCCAGCCCTACTTTAAAAACAATTCTGCTATAAAATCTCATTAATAGCTTCCAACCATATAGTCATTCAGCTGTAACTTTTAAGAAGATGCCGGCATGTCAATCACAACCCAACCCATACCTTCATTTCAGGGCAGATCATCGAAAGGAGGTCCATCGCTTCCTTCATCTCTCTTGTTTCCAGCCATGGTTGGTGTAAACTTCATTAATTGTCGAGTGTTTTCTTAACGAATACACTCTTTCCTTCCCCATGCAGCCCATTGACTATGAGGGTTTCCAGCTCTTCATGGCCACATACCTGGAGAACGACATCCCAGAGGAGCTGTGTCAGCACCTCTTCACCTCCTTCAAGAGCAAGACCGGAGGAGGCTCCCCCGATCACTCCCGAGCAGGAACCAGTTTACTGGGTAGGCTGCTTGTATTTGTATACCTAGCGAAGTGCATTCATCTTTTTGCCTCCTTCAGAGAATGCTACAATAATGCAATGATCCGGTGTACCCCTACTTTCCTTTCATCCGTGCACATTCGGTTTAAAACAAACAAAATCTACCACAACTCTTTTGAAACCAGGTCTGGAAATGGAACACAATCTGACCCTTAAAATCATCCCATCAGAATATATGATTACGGTACATTTGTTTAAGTAATGGAAAGTGATCAAATTGTATACAAGCAAATCTCAGACACCATACCAAGGACATCTCATGTTGAATACTGAAAAAGTGGGACACCCTTCAGCGTCTGTGGATTACCATCGTAGTTGTTTTGTGGTGTTTCAAAACTCAAAGTCAACGCAGTTCTACACAAAATGTAGGTACTGGGAAATCTAAAAAACTATAAATATATAAAAAAAAAAAAATGTGTCTCCTCAGACTCTACAATTCACCCTATTTCTTTGCAGCAAAAACAAATAAACAACCCAAAATCATGCAGATAAACACACAGACAGGCATATTCACCCATCACTGTTTGCTTGAGGGTTTCACGCTGAGCAGAGCCTAGGTCTTCAGGTGCTGTAGGTCGTTTGCACGTCGCTGCCGGTGCAAACTGTGTCCCTCCATCCATCCGTCCATGTGAGCGCTGCGTGGCCCCGGGGCCTGAAGTCTGCTCCTCTCTGAGAGCAGCTGATCGGACAGATGGACGGAGGAACTGAGCATCTATTTCTGTGGTGGAGAGCTTGTAAAAGTTAGAGGCAACAAGTGCAGCGAGGCCAAATGTCAGCGACTTTGTGCAGCATCATTGGCTGAGAGTCGCAGTTAGTTTGTGATGTCCTTGCTTTGGCGGCTTTCTAGTTTGTGAGCATTACGAATGATCTGATAAACTTTGAAAATGTGTTATTTCAGGGGGGTTTTAATAAATGAAAGGTGCTCTGTAGAGTTTCCCTGTGGAGATTCAGTTTTATTTATGATTGTTTGAATTCTTGAGGCATGACAAATGAATATTCAATACATATTTTTGAGAGCTTCAGATAACATATATTGTCCGTACAAATTGCCTTTATAATTGTCCAGCTAAACTAAGCTAAGCCCAGCCAACCACCACTCCTAAATCTAATCATGTTGGTATCATACATGCCTTCAAAGTAGATAATCCTCTGATGCTGTAATCAAAGTGTTTGGAATATACACTGAACACAAATATAAAAGCAACACTTTTGTTTTTGCTCCCATTTTTCATGAGATGAACTCAAAGATCTAAAACATTTTCTATATACACAAAATAACCATTTCTCTCAAAATTGTTCACAAATCTGAAAACATCTGTGATAGTGAGCACTTCTCCTTTGCCGAGATAATCCATCCCACCTCACAGGTGTGGCATATCAAGATGCTGATTAGACAGCATGATTATTGCACAGGTGTGCCTTAGGCTGGCCACAATAAAAGGCCACTCTGAAACGTGCAGTTTTGCTTTATTGGGGGGTCTGGGGGGGTCCGAAAAGCAGTCAGTATCTGGTGTGACCACCATTTGCCTCACGCAGTGCAACACATCTCCTTCGCATAGAGTTGATCAGGTTGTTGATTGTGGCCTGTGGAATGTTGGTCCACTCCTCTTCAATGGCTGTGCCAAGTTGCTGGATATTGGCAGGAACTGGAACACGCTGTCGTATACGCCGATCCAGAGCATCCCAAATATGCTCAATGGGTGACATCTCCGGTGAGTATGCTGGCCATGCAAGAACTGGGATGTTTTCAGCCTCCAGGAATTATGTACAGATCCTTGCAACATGGGGCCGTGCATTATCATGCTGCAACATGAGGTGATGGTCGTGGATGAATGGCACAACAATGGGCCTCTGGATCTCATCACGGTATCTCTGTGCATTCACAATGCCATCAATAAAATGCACCTGTGTTCGTCGTCCATAACATACGCCTGCTCATACCATAACCCCACCACCACCATGGGCCACTCGATTCACAACATTGACATCAGAAAACCGCTCACCCACACGACGCCACACACGCTGTCTGCCATCTGCCCTGAACACTGAAAACCGCGATTCATCTGTGAAGAGAACACCTCTCCAACGTGCCAGACGCCATCGAATGTGAGCATTTGCCCACTCAAGTCGGTTACGACGACGAATCGGAGTCGGGTCGAGACCCCGATGAGGACGACGAGCATGCAGATGAGCTTCCCTGAGACGGTTTCTGACAGTTTGTGCAGAAATTCTTTGGTTATGCAAACCGATTTTTGCAGCAGCTGTCCGAGTGGCTGGTCTCAGACGATCTTGGAGGTGAACGTGCTGGATGTGTGGAGGTCCTGGGCTGGTGTGGTTACACGTGGTCTGCGGTTGTGAGGCCGGTTGGATGTACTGCCAAATTCTCTGAACCGCCTTTGGAGACGGCTTATGGTAGAGACATGAACATTCAATTCACGGGCAACAGCTCTGGTGGACATTCCTGCTGTCCGCATGCCAATTGCACGCTCCCTCAAAACTTGCGACATCTGTGGCATCGTGCTGTGTGATAAAACTGAACGTTTCAGAGTGGCCTTTTATTGTGGCCAGCCTAAGGCACACCTGTGCAATAATCATGCTGTCTAATCAGCATCTTGATATGCCACACCTGTGAGGTGGGATGGATTATCTTGACAAAGGAGAAGTGCTCACTATCACAGATTTTTTCAGATTTGTGAACAATATTTGAGAGAAATGGTTATTTTGTGTATATAGACAATGTTTTAGATCTTTGAGTTCATCTCATGAAAAATGGGAGCAAAAACAAGTGTTGCATTTATATTTGTGTTCAGTGTATATATATTTTAAATAGTGCTGTCAAAATTATCGCGTTAAAGGCAGTAATTAATTTTTTGAATTAATTGCGTTAAAATATTTAACGTATTTAACGCATGTGCAGAATGGCCCGCCCCATACGTGCCACCAGTGGCAGCACCAGGGTATGGCTGGGGTAGGCTACACCCATACCAAGAAATGGCTTAGCCCCACCATGAAAAATGATGTTAAAGTAAGCAAAATAAAGTCTGCCAACTCGCGGAGTAAATTGCACAGACAGCAGTTAGTAAGACTGATTTCAGTAGCCACGGTTTTGAAAACTTTTGTCACGTAGTGATCGTCTTCTCAATAGAACATCTTTGATAACGGCGTGGTGTTGTTGCAGGAAGTCCAGACGGAGAATACTCTTGCTGTAGTTCAGGGCAGAGCCATATAATAGTAATAATATGGCTCTGGTACAGGGGTGCACATAACTGGTACGCAGGTTATGTAATCTGAAATGCGTACCGTCACTTGTGTCACAAAGCGCAATGAATTAAGACCCCACGGTTTGATGATTGATAGGTGTGTGTGTGTGGGCTGTCTTTCATTTTGACACACAGAACAATGTTATAATAAACATAAATACTGTATGTTAAATGGATATATCCGCCTTCTTTCATTTATCTTTCCATTCCCACAACAATATACATAAATAAATGGCATATGTTGGACATAGTTCGAATGGTGATTAATCATGATTAATTAATTTTTAAACTGTGATTAATCTGATTAAAATTTGTAATCGTTGGACAGCCCTAATTTTAAATACTCCAATTATTTACCGTCTGAATAGTTGCTGGTTCATTTCCTGTCACCTGACTAATTAGTACATTGACTATTTTTTTAGCAGCTTATTAGAATATAATATAAGGTCAGTAGACTCTTAACCGGGTTCCCTGCAGATCCTTAAAAAGTCTAAACATCCATTGAATTAATTTATAAAAAGAATGCCTTCAAATAAACAGTGTTAAATATGCTATGACAAAAGATTAGGAGGAACCTTGTAAACAAATTCAATTAATCTTGAATGGTAATGCCACTTCTTTTTCTGTAATTTGCTAATTGCTTCCATGGTAATCAACTCAGTGTTAAAGTGTATAAATTCACATCTAGAGAACTTAGTATATAATTACATATATATATAGACAGGGATATCCTTTTGTTGACCCTGCAGGTACACAGATGCAGTTATAAGGCTTTGAGTGTGTGTGCAGTGTGTGAATTAGCAATAGCAAAAATAGATCGGTGCCACTTAGAAAGCCGAAATAAATGCTTGGAGATATGCTTAGCGTCATTATTTAAAAAGAGCAAGACACAGTTCAGTGATTCTGCGGCTGCTTCAGTGTGTGTTTAGATGTATTTCTCATTGTGAGTCCGCTGATAGAGCCTGCACTGACACCTGGTGGACATCTTTCAAAAGAAATGGAGTGAAGCAGTGTGGATGGATCTCATTTCTGTACTGAATGAACCCTTTCATATCCTTAGATTTCAGTTTTTAATGTCTGTAAAAATAATGTCCTGTCCCAGTATTTCAAAGCAATTCAGGATAGGATCAGCCTGATCCAGATTACGACTTTTCAAGGTGACTAGATCCTGAATAACAGTGCTTTAATCGTACCGAGCGCCATCTAGTGGACATGACAAATAATACAAGGAAGACAAGAGACCACATTGCAGAGACTTCTATTGTCCGCAATTACTTTTGAAAGGTGATGACAGATGATGGACTTTTTTTTGGTTGAAGATATTTTCTCTTTAATCTAAATGACATTTGTGATTGACAATCTTTGTTGTGATAATTTTATGAGCATAAACATTTGTCATCAACATTTGGTTGAAAACAAAATAGGCCACCACAAACGTGACCGAAAAATAAAATTGATTTGCAATGAAGGCTAAAAATGGTGTATTATTTCAGTTAACAAACTTTGCCATCTTATTTATATTGAAACATATTTTAAAATAAATGGTACAGTATATTTTGCTCTGGTAATCCACTGGAAATCCACCCCTCTGGTGGGATCAGGATAATCCAGTTTTTTGGGAACAAACTGATCCCAATCCTGTGTTGTCGGTTTGAACTACCCGTTTTGAAGATTTAATAATAATAATAATACTGCATTTATTTTATATAGGCGCCTTTCAAGGCTCTCAAGGTCGCCGTACAGACACATAAAAAACAAGATACACAACACCAGCATAAGAGACATAAACAAGACAATGCAGTATATAAATCAATCAAATAAATAAAACGGGATGTGTGATGGATAATGATCAGGGTGGATATGCGAGTGTGAAGAGACGTGATTTGAAGATGGGGAGAGAGTCAGTGTTGCAGATGTCAGGTGGGAGAGAGTTCCAGAGGCGGGTTAATCCAGATTAAAGCTTGGATTTGAGTTCCTGATCTGATCGGATATCAAAGTGATCCTAATCCTGTTTTTTGGTTTTGAACTACCCAAAATCAGATTGGGATCCAAAGTGTTGAACTACTGGACCCAGGAGGCCAGAAGTCAGATTGAAGACACAGATGCAATATGTTGTTTCCATGCTGCGTGAATATCTGGAGAGAATGTTTCATTTGATAGAATGCAATGTTTTCTGTTACCTAACACATACCTAGTAGTGGACAGTAACTAAGCCCATGTACTCTTGTACTGTACTGAAGTACAAGTAAAGGTACTTATTTTCTGAAGCATTATTGACTTCCTGTTACTTTGTACTTCTACTATACTTCTCAAATTCAGATGTACTTTTTACTCCTCTCCATTTGACGGCTTTATTTTACATTGCAGATTCAGATTACTTATAATTAACACACAATTCGACTTTATTAATGAAGCAAATTCAAAAGCCACACATCATTGTATATATAATAAAACATAGCTTCTCTTTTATAAGCTGCACAATTTAAGTGATTAAATCAATATATCAACACTAAAAGACAATATATGTTTTACTGTGTTAAAGTAAACATGTTGTAGGACTTTAGCGCATACCAGAGTATTTTTAAACTGTGGTATTACTACTTGTACTTCAGTATCCTGAACTCAATGAGGAGAACAAGTTATCGAGTCAAATTCATTTACATTTTCTTCATTTATTTAACGCAAATGTGAGTGTAATTGCTCACAATATAATTATCACACAACTCATTAGCATCATGTTTGTAACTCAACCAACACATTAGAAACTGTTCTCTTGCATTTCATTAAGTATTGGTAGTAAGTCTTTTTCCACCACTGCATACATCAGAGGCCTCTTTTATGATGCATAGCTAAAAGGTCTGTTATTCTCATGTGTGTGTGTATATATATAATCCTGTCTCCCTGATAATGGCCTTGTTGTTTTGAACCCATGCGGTGTCCGTAAACAGTGCTATATATAAATATATATGCAGAACATAAAGCAAACTCTTTCTCCACTCGTTCTCGCTGCTGCTGTTTTCCCCCTGCGAACACTGACTGGCTGCAGACGCCCGCTCCATTGACGCAGGCATCTCCATTCAGACTGAAGTGGCCTGTGCCCCCATCACAGGTAGCCCTTTCCCCAGAGACCCTCAGCGTGAAGCGGACTGCAATTCTCCTCCTTCTCCCCTCTCTGTGCTCTTGTTGTGACTCTGATGTGATGTGACTGTTGTTCTGTGTGGATGACTTTGCTTTGTGAATTTGTGTAAGGTTTTAACGCGGTGTTGTATCTGTTTCTTGTACCTCTATGCAGTTGTTGTGTAGTTGTTGTATTGTAAGGTTTTACAGTGTTCATTTTGTGTTGCTCCTTACTGTTAACGAGCTTCCCTCTTCATACAGTAATGTTTCTGACAAAACCCAATTGTCCTTTACAGAAACGTATGAAAGGGAAGCTTCTGGATCCATCAAAGTGTACGCCGTAAAGGATCTCGGTCTCAATGCGGATGTAGTCTTAACGTTTTTATGTAAAAAATAATTTTGTCTGAATAGGCTTCCACGTTTTCTTTTTTTACTGATTGTTAAATATGTAAACCTTTTGTCCGTTTATTGTTACTTCATCCGTTTGAGTGTACTGAACATGGGTTTGGTTGGAACTATTAGATCACGCAAAAATATTTGTGATACAATTATGAATATAAGAAACCTGACATTAAATTAAAAATAATAATAATTACATTCCACTTCAAAAAATATATCTGGACTTAAATTATGTTTGTTTCTGCAACCACTGGGGTGGGGTAGGTACATTTGAGAAACCGGCTCGAGATCGCTAGAATTTGAAAATACACAACCGGAGAAAATCTGCCACTTCCTTATAGAGCCCCTCCTCCAACACACACGAACGCGCACATGACCAATGAGGGCACGATAGCCGGGCCGGCTAAACGGATTGGATGTACTTTTTACAGTATTACGAGTTCCACAGATGACATTTTTTTAAGAGCATTCCATGGAATATAACAAAAAGTGTATCTCAAGCCGGTTTCTCAAACTTACCTACCCCACCTTTAAATATACATACTTTTTAATTCAACACACGCTTTCTTTTCAGTGTAATCTTATTTAATGCTATTTTGCATTTATTACTTCACCTTCCATGTTAATATCTGGGTCATGTGACCTGCCTCCCATTGGCTATTCCCACTATAGCTGAGGGGGCTAGACCCGTGTTCCACTATCATGTCGTGTTTTTGATGATTTAGCCACTAAAGGATTTCTTATTATTTCCTCCTCATTGTTACTTGTTCTTATATATACAGTAGGAGTCCTGTTGGATAAAATGTATATATAGATAGATAGATAGATAGATAGATAGATGGTACTTTATTGATCCCAATTTGGGAAATGTTTGCGTTGCAGCAGCATAACAAACAATATAAATTAAGACACTAGATATAAAAGAATCCAAAACATTTCTGAAATATAAATAAAATAGCATTGGAAATACAAATTGCCAGTAACAAATATAATGCAGGATATTACATTAATTGTGCAAGAAATTGATTATTCAATATTAACTAGAATATGAATGTAAAATGTACAGTGTGAGTTTAAGTCCAGTTATTAAGAGACGCTGTGGAGCAGAGAGTTCTCTTCCGGCCAGAGGTGCTTTGTTGTACAGAGTTATTGCATTGGGCAGGAATGTTTTCCTGTATCTGTCCTTGTGACAGCGTATATTTAACTTATTCTGCGTCCTCCTTCTTCTTCTCCTTCCTCCCCCCCTCCTCCTCTTTTGTCAGGGATGAATGGTAAGAGCATCCTGTCAGCGATGGGTCGTCATACCCCCGATCACTCTGCAGTGATGACCACAGCGAGCTCCACCTCCCCCTGTTCCTCTCGCTCCTCCTCTCAGCGCTCAGGGAAGGGGGCCCAAACACCGGGGGGGCCCCATCGGTCCCCCTGCTCCCAGGTCAGATCCTCAGAGGTCGGCTGCAACGCCCTGACCCCCAACTCTGGTCCTGCCCGGTCCCCTGCCTCCCCCAAACTCTCCCCAGGTGAGCTCAGCGACACTCAGAGCAATTCAGTTCAAAGGTTTTATTGTCATACAGCTACAGTTATTCTAAACCTGAGCTCCTCCAACAATGTAACGTATATAATAAAATACAAAAATACAAAATGAAAAGTAGTACAAAAAGTGTATATACATGTCGATAGAATATGAAATTAAATAATGTAAATTAAGACAATCCATTTCAATTTAAAGAATAGATATTATACGTTCAGTTACTCATGTGTGTCTTTACGCTTTAACAAAGCAACGGTAAAAATGTGAAGCAACATCGGAAAAAATGCAAATATTTCTAATATAAACTGACTTTTGAAATAAGATGAAGTGAATACAAATCTGTAACTTTTAAACACACAACAAGGAATAATGACTATTTGTTTACAATTAAATCAATACGAGTTTCTTGTCTATAAAGATTGCCAAATATATTTAATATTTGCAACTTCTTGTCATAAATGTTGGACATACTGTATTTGTGATAAAATGAAGTTGTTAAAAAAAAAAAAAACCTGCGTGTTGTTCCTCCACAGAGAGGAGTCGCTCTGAGAAGCATCTGTCGCTGCGGAGGAGCCCGTCGCCCCAGAAGGGAACCCCCCTGCCGGCGCCCCAGGTGGTTTTCCTGAAGGACATCGTCTGCTACCTGTCGCTGCTGGAGAGGGGGACGCCGGAGGACAAGCTGGAGTGTGAGTGACAGGGAGGGGGGAGGAGGAGGAGGAGGAGGAGGAGGTCATGTGTGAATGTGCTCATGTTGAACCCAGGACTCACGTTTCTGTCCCTCCTCAGGGGGTTTACATACTGGGATCACACACATCTCCTGCTGGTGTTCAGGTGTATATCAGTATGTAGTGTCTCTACTTTAAAGAGTCCTCTCCTGCTGATGTTCAGGTGTATATCAGTATGTAGTGTCTCTACTTTAAAGAGTCCTCTCCTGCTGATGTTCAGGTGTATTTCAGTATGTAGTGTCTCTACTTTAAAGAGTCCTCTCCTGCTGATGTTCAGGTGTATTTCAGTATGTAGTGTCTCTACTTTAAAGAGTCCTCTCCTGCTGATGTTCAGGTGTATATCAGTATGTAGTGTCTCTACTTTAAAGAGTCCTCTCCTGCTGATGTTCAGGTGTATTTCAGTATGTAGTGTCTCTACTTTAAAGAGTCCTCTCCTGCTGATGTTCAGGTGTATATCAGTATGTAGTGTCTCTACTTTAAAGAGTCATCTCCTGCTGATGTTCAGGTGTATTTCAGTATGTAGTGTCTCTACTTTAAAGAGTCCTCTCCTGCTGATGTTCAGGTGTATATCAGTATGTAGTGTCTCTACTTTAAAGAGTCCTCTCCTGCTGATGTTCAGGTGTATTTCAGTATGTAGTGCCTCTACTTTAAAGAGTCCTCTCCTGCTGATGTTCAGGTGTATATCAGTATGTAGTGTCTCTACTTTAAAGAGTCCTCTCCTGCTGATGTTCAGGTGTATATCAGTATGTAGTGTCTCTACTTTAAAGAGTCCTCTCCTGCTGATGTTCAGGTGTATATCAGTATGTAGTGTCTCTACTTTAAAGAGTCCTCTCCTGCTGATGTTCAGGTGTATATCAGTATGTAGTGTCTCTACTTTAAAGAATCCTCTCCTGCTGATGTTCAGGTGTATATCAGTATGTAGTGTCTCTACTTTAAAGAGTCCTCTCCTGCTGATGTTCAGGTGTATATCAGCATGTAGTGTCTCTACTTTAAAGAGTCCTCTCCTGCTGATGTTCAGGTGTATATCAGTATGTAGTGTCTCTACTTTAAAGAGTCCTCTCCTGCTGATGTTCAGGTGTATATCAGTATGTAGTGTCTCTACTTTAAAGAGTTATCTCCTGCTGATGTTCAGGTGTATATCAGTATGTAGTGTCTCTACTTTAAAGAGTCCTCTCCAGCTGGTGTTCAGCTGTATATCAGTATGTAGTGTCTCTACTTTAAAGAGTCCTCTCCAGCTGGTGTTCAGCTGTATATCAGTATGTAGTGTCTCTACTTTAAAGAGTCCTCTCCTGCTGATGTGCAGGTGTATATCAGTATGTAGTGTCTCTACTTTAAAGAGTCCTCTCCTGCTGATGTTCAGGTGTATATCAGTGTGTAGTGTCTCTACTTTAAAGAGTCCTCTCCTGCTGATGTTCAGGTGTATATCAGTATGTAGAGTGTCTCTACTTTAAAGAGTCCTCTCCTGCTGATGTTCAGGTGTATATCAGTATGTAGTGTCTCTACTTTAAAGAGTCCTCTCCTGCTGATGTTCAGGTGCATATCAGTATGTAGTGTCTCTACTTTAAAGAGTCCTCTCCTGCTGATGTCCAGGTGTATATCAGTATGTAGTGTCTCTACTTTAAAGAGTCCTCTCCTGCTGATGTTCAGGTGTATATCAGTATGTAGTGTCTCTACTTTAAAGAGTCCTCTCCTGCTGATGTTCAGGTGTATATCAGTATGTAGTGTCTCTACTTTAAAGAGTCCTCTCCTGCTGATGTTCAGGTGTATATCAGTATGTAGTGTCTCTACTTTAAAGAGTCCTCTCCTGCTGATGTTCAGGTGTATATCAGTATGTAGTGTCTCTACTTTAAAGAGTCCTCTCCTGCTGATGTTCAGGTGTATATCAGTATGTAGTGTCTCTACTTTAAAGAGTCCTCTCCTTCTGATGTTCAGGTGTATATCAGTATTTAGTGTCTCTACGTTAAAGAGTCCTCTCCTGCTGATGTTCAGTTGTATATCAGTATGTGGTGTCTCTACTTTAAAGAGTCCTCTCCAGCTGGTGTTCAGCTGTATATCAGTATGTAGTGTCTCTACTTTAAAGAGTCCTCTCCAGCTGGTGTTCAGCTGTATATCAGTATGTAGTGTCTCTACTTTAAAGAGTCCTCTCCTGCTGATGTGCAGGTGTATATCAGTATGTAGTGTCTCTACTTTAAAGAGTCCTCTCCTGCTGATGTTCAGGTGTATATCAGTGTGTAGTGTCTCTACTTTAAAGAGTCCTCTCCTGCTGATGTTCAGGTGTATATCAGTATGTAGAGTGTCTCTACTTTAAAGAGTCCTCTCCTGCTGATGTTCAGGTGTATATCAGTATGTAGTGTCTCTACTTTAAAGAGTCCTCTCCTGCTGATGTTCAGGTGCATATCAGTATGTAGTGTCTCTACTTTAAAGAGTCCTCTCCTGCTGATGTCCAGGTGTATATTAGTATGTAGTGTCTCTACTTTAAAGAGTCCTCTCCTGCTGATGTTCAGGTGTATATCAGTATGTAGTGTCTCTACTTTAAAGAGTCCTCTCCTGCTGATGTTCAGGTGTATATCAGTATGTAGTGTCTCTACTTTAAAGAGTCCTCTCCTGCTGATGTTCAGGTGTATATCAGTATGTAGTGTCTCTACTTTAAAGAGTCCTCTCCTGCTGATGTTCAGGTGTATATCAGTATGTAGTGTCTCTACTTTAAAGAGTCCTCTCCTGCTGATGTTCAGGTGTATATCAGTATGTAGTGTCTCTACTTTAAAGAGTCCTCTCCTGCTGATGTTCAGGTGTATATCAGTATGTAGTGTCTCTACTTTAAAGAGTCCTCTCCTGCTGATGTTCAGGTGCATATCAGTATGTAGTGTCTCTACTTTAAAGAGTCCTCTCCTGCTGATGTCCAGGTGTATATCAGTATGTAGTGTCTCTACTTTAAAGAGTCCTCTCCTGCTGATGTTCAGGTGTATATCAGTATGTAGTGTCTCTACTTTAAAGAGTCCTCTCCTGCTGATGTTCAGGTGCATATCAGTATGTAGTGTCTCTACTTTAAAGAGTCCTCTCCTGCTGATGTTCAGGTGTATATCAGTATGTAGTGTCTCTACTTTAAAGAGTCCTCTCCTGCTGATGTTCAGGTGTATATCAGTATGTAGTGTCTCTACTTTAAAGAGTCCTCTCCTGCTGATGTTCAGGTGTATATCAGTATGTAGTGTCTCTACTTTAAAGAGTCCTCTCCTGCTGATGTTCAGGTGTATATCAGTATGTAGTGTCTCTACTTTAAAGAGTCCTCTCCTGCTGATGTTCAGGTGTATATCAGTATGTAGTGTCTCTACTTTAAAGAGTCCTCTCCTGCTGATGTCCAGGTGTATATCAGTATGTAGTGTCTCTACTTTAAAGAGTCCTCTCCTGCTGATGTTCAGGTGTATATCAGTATGTAGTGTCTCTACTTTAAAGAGTCCTCTCCTGCTGATGTTCAGGTGTATATCAGTATGTAGTGTCTCTACTTTAAAGAGTCCTCTCCTGCTGATGTCCAGGTGTATATCAGTATGTAGTGTCTCTACTTTAAAGAGTCCTCTCCTGCTGATGTTCAGGTGTATATCAGTATGTAGTGTCTCTACTTTAAAGAGTCCTCTCCTGCTGATGTTCAGGTGTATATCAGTATGTAGTGTCTCTACATGTCTCCATGCTTTAATGTTCAAAAAGCTCTTTATTTTTCTCATACCCAGCCTGCTCTGATTGGTTAAGTAATGTCACTACACAATATTCAAGTAGTAACAAAAGGAGGTGGTGCAGGCAGTGTGGGAGAGAAACTCCCTCTGGATGTATCCACATGCACAGGAACCTGTACAACACACTGCGGGAGAGGGACAATAGGGCCTCTTTCAGGGCTCAGGCTGATCTCTGCTGACTACCCGACGCTGGAAATGGCTGCTGCTCTTCACCCTGCAGCCATCACAGGAACAAAAATGTTAGCGGGTAATTATCCGAGTCATCATGAGATCTTCTCTCCTCTCCCTCTAGTCATGTTCAGGCTGTACGACACAGACGGCAACGGGGTGCTGGACAGCTCGGTGAGTTCCTCTTCTTGGTTTTGTTTCTCACCCTCTCATCTTTCTGTCTCCCCCCTCGGTCTCTCCGTTTGCCCTTTGCACACTGCAGCTCTAAGAATAAACACCTGAACACAGCGACAGTGTTTACATGAGATCTCCTCCGTTTAATCTGAGCTGCAGTGTTCACATATTAGGATATGGAAAAAAGTGGCTTGCAGTAGTAACTCTTAGAAACTCCTCAGGCTTCAATAAATACATTGCAATGTTGTCCTGTGTATTATCTTATTTCAAAAGACGCTGAAAATACGTTTATTTTATTATCACCAAAAGGCATCAAGGACTTATGCAGAATTGAAGAAGAACATTATCTTATTCTAGTTTATCACTTTTGATTTTGTAGTTTTTTAAATGTCTAGCCAATTTGTCACTTTTTAATGAATAATGTGTTTTGATAGGCACGGATCAGTGTGTAACTATGAGTATTGAATACATCTATTGGTGTAAAAGGTTAAATATATTCCTCCAAATGTAAACGTGCTTTCAGAGAATTGTAAAATCTGCCACAAATTGTGGCTTGAAACTTTTTTACCATTGTTTTTCACGATGTCATTTTGACAACCACCAGACTCAGAGACAGTTTCATTCCACAATGACACTGCTAAACACCTTGAATCTAGAAATGCAAAGTCAAACACATTATTAAAACCTGTCCCTTATAGTCTTCAGTATAATTACAAAGGGTATCTGAACTAGTGTGTTTTACTCCCTTAAACCAAACTGTATCCTAACCTTCAGTATCTCCTCACTAACGGCATTAGCATAGCTAGCACATAAGGTTAATGAGTTACAGTTATAATGTGATTTTGAGGTTGTTTACCTGTTATTGGTGGAGCTGGAAATGGTACGATACACCACAGCTATATTTATTAAAGATACGCACAATTAAACAATAATACACTTTGTAATGTAATACTGTTGCATCTAAACATTATTATTAAAGTGTGTGCACATGTTTTGGAGCCATTACTATGATATCTAAAAAATATATTTTTAATTTACAGTAAGGCTTATGAAATACACTTTCTATGAAGGTTAAAATACTTCTGTTTTGATTAGCGCATTATTTCTGACAGACGATTGCCTGATTTTGGATTATTAGGGTCATTATATAATATGTCATGTTGACATATTATATAATGATACTTATGCACTTCTCATATAATTCTGTGTATTTTTCCTCCCTTTTATGAACTTAAAGGGGACCTATCATGCAAAATGCACCTTTGTACGTCTTTTATACATGAATATGTGTCCCCGGTGTGTCAGGGAAATCACCAAGTGTCAGAAAACACAGCCCTCTCTCTTTTCCTCCGTACCCAAATCTCTAAAAACGGGGCTGCAACGGAGCTGATTGAATTGTTCTGACGTCAGAAACAGGGAGCTCCGCCTATATGGGCAACTCTCCACCTATCAGGGGAATGAGAGGTTGCGTGGCATGGTAACAGCATGGTAACAGCATGGTAACAGCATGGTGACATGACGTGCCCTCCTTTGCAGGGGGGCGTGGTCAGCTGCAGCTCATTTGCCACAGAATCAGCCCTTTCAAAAACAGGGCTGGAATAGAGCAAATAGAGCGAAATGAGGCATGGCTAAAATGCAGGATCCGTTTGGTATTTTGAAAAAAAAAACTTCACAGACATGTTTTATATAGGTATGGCCCTACAATATATGTTTCAAATATAGCATGATAGGTCCACTTTAAATAACCTCATTTATCTTACTAATCCTTAACTTTAATGTTGACCAGAAGAATGTCTTAGGCCTCGGCCTGCCATTAATGTTTGAGTTTATTTTGGCAGAGGGTAAAGTAACGTTGTCCTTTATGTTGTATCGTTCTGATTGTAGGAGCTGGATCGCATCATAAATCAGATGGTGCACGTGGCAGAGTATCTGGAGTGGGATTCAACTGAGCTGCGACCGGTGAGCAAACACTCTCAAAGATTAAAGTCTGAAGCTAAAACAAGAAGAGAAATGTAAACAGTCTCTCCATGCAGGTTTGGTTCTTATTTACTCAGACTTTACACCAGCTGAGCCTCAAGTGACACCAAGAAAATAGATTTTAGGTCAAAAAAAGGAGGGGAAACAAACCGAAAGTAGCTTCTCCATGAAGTGTTACAAAGACAAACTGCTGGCTTGTTTGAAGATGAACATGAACCTTCATTTATCCCCCTGGGGGGAAAGTTTGCGCCTGATCTCTAGAAGAAATGTACTTTGTTCTCGTGTTCAACAGTGTATTATTTGTGTTGTTGGCTGTGTTGCTGTAGATACTGAAGGAGATGATGGAGGAGATTGACTACGACAGAGATGGGACGGTGACTCTGGAGGAGTGGATCAGAGGAGGCCTCACCACCATCCCTCTGCTGGTGCTGCTGGGCATGGAGACGGTGTGTGTGTGGGGGTGTGTGTGGGGGGGTGTGTGTGTGTGTGGGGGGGGGGGGGGTGTGTCGATGTTAATAATGTGTGAGCATAATGACACACTGTAGTGGGGCGTTTATTCCCCAGGTATGTTTGCAACCCTGCGGCTGTGAATTGGTGTTGCCTTCAGGGACAAAGGGAAACATAGTTACAACTAAAACACAGTTCAGAGCCAAGGCAGGAGCCTTCACAATAACTTTATTTTGGTTGTATTCCATATATTCTCTTACTGTTTAAACTGTTAATACCTGTATGCAACTACACGGCTCTTAATGTTTATACCACATATCACCCCAAAACAAATCTTAATTTACTGCTTTTTGCACTTAGAATAGATTCAACTGGTTTGATGCTTGGATGCATTTCACAGTCATCTTATGTTATTCCTTAATATTTTTTGTATTGAGCTCATTTCAAACACGGCCCAAATTAGTTTTGCACCAATAATGTGCATGCTGGTTTGAGTTGATGTTCATTTAAGAATCCTCTGAACTTCACTATGTGTCCAAGGGGAAGAAAAATAACCAAAATCATCACATTTCAAACCACTAAAAGGACAGATGTGTTTTTATTGTCTCCTCACAGAACGTACAGGAAGACGGCCAGCATGTTTGGCGTCTGAAGCACTTCAACAAACCGGCGTACTGTAACTACTGCCACACCATGCTGCTGGGGGTCCGCAAACAGGGCCTCTGCTGCTCCTGTGAGTCTCCGTCTCTCTCTCTGTCTACATCTCGTTGTCTCTGTTTTACCCGACGTCCTTTCCTCTTCCTCCCTGTTAGTATCTCTTTGTCAGTCAGCACCAGAGGTGGAAGAAGTACTCAGGTCTTGTACTTAAGTAAAAGTAGAAGTACCAGAGTAGAGATGGGTATCGAGAACCGGTACTAAGTCAATACCGGTATCTGATTGGACGGTATCAGTATTCTTTCTGGTTGGTTGGGAACCCTCATCCCGTGTGATGTATCCGGTTTGAGACCCCTCTGATTGGCCACTGTAAATGCCACTCGCCATCTCTCTCAACAGCGCTCTTATTATTGTTGTGAGACTCCCGCAGGCATGGCGGACAGAGCGAAGCGATTGATGGTCTGGGTAAAGTAAAAGTCCTTCAATCAAAATGTTACTTTAAAAAGTCAAACAAATATTTGCATTATAATATAGTTAAAGTACCAAAAGTAAAAGTAGTCGTTGTGCAGATTGGTCCATTTCAGAATAATATATATGATATGTTTTATAATGATTGATCATGAAAGTGTTCTCACAGCTGGTGAAGGTGCAGCTAGTCTGAATGGCTTTGTAGACTGCAGGGTAGCTGGTGGATTCACTCCAGGTGGAACTAAAGTCTGATTCAACACTTGATTATATTTCACAGCATTCATCCAGATCTGTGAAGTAACTAAAGGTATTAAATACATGTAGTGGAGTAGAAGTTCACCTTTTACCTCTGAACTGTAGTGGGGTAGAAATACAAAGTAGCAAGTTTCTCAAAATAGTACTGTACTTGAGTTAATCTACTTTTACTTATTAATGTACACACAATGTACACTATATCTGTTTTCTTGTCTTTTTGATTACTGCCGATCTTTTCTTTTTCATATTTTATTCCTTTTTCCATGCCATTCCATTGCAATGTAAATACTGTTATATTTTACTATATTTGTATTATATTTTTTATTATTTTAAATATTTTTTCTAGTTCCCTACCTGTGTTTTAATTCATGTTTTATTTGTATGTACCTCCCATGACGTCAAGTCAAATTCCTCGTAGTCCGGCAGTGGCTCAGTCAGTAGGGGCTTGGACTGGTTGCTGGGGTCGCCGGTTCAAGTCCCCGACCAGACCTAAAGTATGGAGTGTGGACTGCTACTTGGAGAGGTCCCAGTTCACCTCCTGCCCTGCCGTGGTGCCCTTGAGCAAGGCACCGGACACCCCCCTTCCCCCCTCACTCCCATTGCTCCCCGGGCGCTGTACAATAGCTGCCCACTGCTCCTAGTACTAGACTCCTGGTACTAGGATGGGTTGAAAGCAGAGAACACATTTCACTGTGCGTGCTGTGTGCTCTGCATGTGTGACCATTAGAGAGGGTTTCATCTCTCCCTATTATAAACCTACCTGGTAATAAACCTGATTCTGATTTACACCACTTGTCAGGACTCATATGTCCTAGTTTGTTTAAAGTAGCATTTCATGTTAAAGATAAGCACTTTGTCAAACATCTCTGAGTCTTGTTCATGATGTAAAGTATGCAGACTTTTACAAACTCTTGTCTCTTTGTTTTTCCCACAGTATGCAAGTACACGGTGCACGAGCGCTGTGTGTCCAAAGACATCGCCGCCTGCATCAGCACCTACGCCAAGTCCCGCAGACACACCAACGTGAGTACACACACACACACACACACACACACACACACACACACACACACACACACACACACACACACACACACACTATAAGGGTTAACTGTGCACATGACTCAGTGCTGATAGCGTGCACTGATGCTGCAGGCAGTGAGACAGGAACACTGAGCGCTCTGTTAACAGGCAGAGAGCATCATGGGATTGTTTATGCAATGGCTTTTATCTGCCCAATATCCTCTGTACTTCAGCGTTGATGTGATTAGGCTCTATAAGCAGGGCTGCACATAACTGGTGCACATGCGCACCAGTTATGTGCAAAAAAAGAGCACCGGGTCATTTGAAAAAAGGCGCATTTGCGTACCAAAATTGAGAGGGAGAGAGAGGAGAGAGAGAGAAAGATATTTGTGAGTTGCATATGAACTCAGGGTCGGCCCGTAGCACTGGCGTTATAGATGTTCGCCTATAGGGCGCCAGATCTGTGGAGGCGCTGAGCTGGCGGTTCTGGGAGGGAAAAAAACATTTTTGACCGTTGGTGCTCATCCTAATTTTCGGCCTTGATGTAACAATATTTATAGTTAAGTAAATGTAACACCCTTTTCACCCCGGTTACACGTTTCATTCGCCCTGTACGATGGGCGCTGTAAGTGATGAAAATGGGGGATGTTGGCTTATCTGGCAACCGCAGCTCACAGCCAAAGTGCGAGTGAGCGAGGGAGAGAGAGAAGGGCGCACCGCCCGGTGTTGTTATTAGAATCTGGTGCGAGCTGCTCTAACGGATATAAGAAGAAGATGTTTCTACAATGATGTGGAGGGAGAGTCCTCTCCACTGATAACTTCAGCTCAGTGAGGTAAAGACTCTGAGTGTTTAGATAGTTCACTTTAGTCTAAGTTCAAACAGTTTGGTCACAATTTATGTAAACACATATTTCCAAGGCACTCCTTTATAATTATTGGGATAAACAGGTTTGAAATCATTCCAATGTATACTATAGGACAGTAACCAGACATATCCTTTAAAACTGGAGAGATAAAAAAAAATGCATAAATAAATGTTAAGGTAAAATAAGATATGAATGAACAACACAAAGAGAACAGTCAGGAGGGCAGTGATGACAGCTTGTAGGATTACTGGTCGTGCTAATGTTGTATTGTGTTCACCTCTGTGTGTGTGTTCAGTGTTCACCTCTGCGTGTGTGTTCAGTGTTCACCTCTATGTGTGTGTTCAGTGTTCACCTCTGTGTGTGTGTTCTGTGTTCACCTCTGCATGTGTGTTCTGTGTTCACCTCTGCATGTGTGTTCTGTGTTCACCTCTGCGTGTGTGTTCAGTGTTCACCTCTGTGTGTGTGTTCAGTGTTCACCTCTGTGTGTGTGTTCTGTGTTCACCTCTGTGTGTGTGTTCTGTGTTCACCTCTGTGTGTGTGTTCTGTGTTCACCTCTGTGTGTGTGTTCTGTGTTCACCTCTGCATGTGTGTTCTGTGTTCACCTCTGCGTGTGTGTTCAGTGTTCACCTCTGTGTGTGTGTTCTGTGTTCACCTCTGCGTGTGTGTTCTGTGTTCACCTCTGTGTGTGTGTTCTGTGTTCACCTCTGTGTGTGTGTTCTGTGTTCACCTCTGTGTGTGTGTTCTGTGTTCACCTCTGTGTGTGTTCTGTGTTCACCTCTGTGTGTGTGTTCTGTGTTCACCTCTGTGTGTTCAGTGCCGTGTGTCTGGCAAATAAAGTCAAGACCCCCTCAAAAGTTACGGTTTATTTCATTTTAAGGATGAGCACCAAGCCACATCTCCAGGTGCTCCTTTGAGAACCAGGGCAAACCAGTTATGTGCACCCCTGCCTATAAGGTAGTTCCTCTGCGTCACATGGTCATTACCGTGTATAGAGCGCTTCAGTTCTGAGTCTGGACATGAACCTGCGTCAGTCGTTAACCTCGTGTCAATTTGCTTTTGTCACCAAGGAGGAAACGTTTTCAGTTTGTTTGTTTGTCAGCAGGCCAGTTCTTTATCTGTAAATAACAATTGTAAATCCTCCAATACTTATTTATGTAATTTAACAAACAGAAACAACTTGTTATGTCCCCAAAACATATTATAATTAAATGCTTTTCTCTTTGGAAATCATTTAGACAAAACAAGCCATTTCAAGAACTACAGTTCTTTAAACATTTCAAAATGCTTCAATATTTTGGGTCATCTTTAGACGATTA